>NC_066581.1:296565535-296890535 GCF_024323335.1 Lathyrus oleraceus | reverse complement strand
AAGTCGTTTTGCACTTGTTCATATGCGTTTTGTTTTGCCAAAGAGTTGCACATGTGCAGGTGGTCCCATTTTTATATTAGCATGAATCTCATAACCTAAACCTTGTGCAAGAAGAAGAGTTTGAAGTACAATGTTGGAGCTTAGGCCAAATGAAATTCACTCGTGCGTTTTGAGATATTCTTTGTACCAAATGACCTCCTCACGGTGAAGAATAAAATGAAAAAAATACTCAAATCAAAAGGATGCTTGAGTTGAAAATGGCATGGATAAAAAGTTGGGGTCGTGACCTGAAATTCTAGGTCAGGCATTAGGTCGACCAGGTCCTGGGCCTACTTTTGTGCACACACGGGCATCTTGGAAAATTCCAAAGTTGATGGACTTAGAGGCAAAATTGATGTTTAACCCTTGAAGCAAAGTTGTAGAGGAGTTCAAATGTGACATTTGGATCAAGGTGGATTCCAAAAATGTTGAGAAATGAGAGAGTTATTGTGTTTGGACAAAGTGACATGACATACTTGATTTTAGGTCAACCAAACGTGTACCAACTTGTGATTTTTTGACCTTTTCTAGCATACAAAGGCCCAATGATGAACACTTGAATACCAAATGAAGGAACCTTGATTTCCCTTTGAAAAATCTTGATAATTGATTGAGAATTGGATGGAGATGGCATGGAAATAAACATATGAACCACACTTGCATCAACTTTGAAATCATGGACCAAACTTGAACTTCTCTTGATCAAATTATGTTGAATGAAGCTTGACATGAATGTGACCTAAGATGATAGGTCATTCCTTGGAGTAAAATCTCTTATGTACCACTTGTTGACCAAACTTTGACCTTGGGAATCAAAACCCTAATTTAGAAACCAAGCTTGATCCTTTGATTGCAAGTCCCTACCTTGTACAATAAGAAAAAGGAAACAACACATATTTTTGTATTTTGAATAAGGTTAGAAAAGTTAGAATACAAGCAAACAAAAAGGTAAAAAGAAAACACAAAGGGTGCTTGATGATTTCCCACAAAGGAAAACACAAAGAGGTAAAGGTTAGGAGGAAACCATGCTTGTGATCTTGGTTGAAATGCAAATGATATGATAGGTGGAATCTTAGGGGGAAAATTAGGGTATGACAGCTTTCCCTATTTAAGTTTCTTCTATCCGGAGATATGAGGATTGGAAATCTCTGTATCGACAGGATTGAAGATACTTAAATACAGAATACCCCATTTCTCTCTCTCTCTCTCTCTCTCTCTCTCTCTCTTTCTCTCTCTCTTTCTCTCTCTCTCTCTCTCTCTCTCTCTCTCTCTCTCTCTCTCTCTCTCTATATATATATATATATATATATATATATATATATTACAATCTATTTTCTAAATCAATCTATAAATATATTTTTGCAAATTTGGTTGATTGGTTGGTGTCACACCTTATCAATCAATTAAAATTAACTTTCATCACATTTCAACCTCATGTCTGTTGTTCTTGTGCATTGAGACACTTTTATCAAACCTTTCTCCACCCCGATTCATTGAGAACTTTTTCAAAACTAAAAACAACAAACACACAAACATTTTTCTAGAAGAACTACGGTACTATGATTCCTCATACTATTTGAGATACGTAGACACAGAGTTGTAATATTCTGACTAGTACAACAGAAAAAACATTTCTTCATTTTCTTTCATGATTAAATTTTCTTTTATTGATAACTCAATTTTCTTGTGAGTAATAATAAAATAACCCCATGTAAGTAAACCATTAGACAAGTAGTAAATAGTATTAAAACAATTATGATCAACTTAACCTCATTGATGAGAAGCGTATGACCGCTCTGTGCCATGGATAATTGTACCAGCAAAGAATCAAGAAAGCGTTTGACAAAAAGGTCCGTCCTCGAGAGTTCAAGGAAGGGGATCTCGTGCTCAAGAATATCTTGCAAGTACACAAAGATTCATGTAGGAAGTGGACTCCCAACTATGAAGGCCCATACGTTGTAAAAAGAGCATACTCTAGAGGTGCTCTATTTCTCACAACTATGGATGGAAAAGAGCTCATTCACCCTGTGAACTCTGATGCAGTCAAAAGATACTATGTCTAACAAAACCCGGTGGACTGAAAACCCGAAAGGGCGGTCCAAGCAAAAGTTAGGGATAAAAAAATGGTAGCTCGCTAAGTTGAAAACCTGAAAGGGCGACTTAGGCAAAAAAAGAGCGTCCTGGTGGATTGAAAAACCGAAAGGGAGATCCAGGCAAAAATTAGGGGCAAGAGGCACAGACTGCATCAGTTGTCACTAATCAATACAGAAGAGCTAAAGGTGGAAGATCAATCCAACTGCTCCCTTCAGAAGCGAGGCTTTGTGGAGTCATTGTTATTAGGGATAGTAGTAGTCATTGTGATTCAATGTGAACCTTTCCCTATTGTCATTTTCAAATGTGTCACATTCCATGGAGCTACACCATTTGTGTGCTACCATTCTTGAATAAATACAAGTTTGCCTATCAAATTCTATCATTTGCTGTTTTTATCTGATTTTCTTTGTTATGCAAAATGCCATTTATTTGTTAATAATGAAATTTTGAACTTAAAAAGAATTTTTCAACATATTGAGAAACACAATTTTGCTTTGACATGTGGAAATATTAAAAGGAAACCTTTCGTCTTTCCCCACAAGTCTCAAGTCGTGAGATTTCTCTTGGATAATCCACGTATATCTCCAGAGAGCACAAATTTATCATTCTCCGAAAGGATTTTTGGGCCAGTTGTAACTGTTTAGCTTGATGGATCCTCCTTTGATGCATTTTTACTCACTCCTCCGGTTGAGTTATTGGTGTTGAGGATTTAGTACCTCCATAAAGCCTTCTATAATTTCCAGTCTGTATATTGTCAGCATTGCATATCATGATCATTCATATATCATGCATATAAGCAAAATCAAAATCATGCATAGCCCGAAGTGCTTCATGCTCATTTGCATAATCGCATGTCTCTTTGTTGATTTTTTATCCCTTGACCTCCAAGACCAGTTGTTACTGGCGTCGTTTTGTTAAGTCTGGTTGTCACCAGCAACTTTGACCAAACCCAGTTGTAATTAGTATCTCTTTAAATCTGGTTATAACCAGCATTGTCTGCAAGTCCAATTGTTATTGACATTATCTGTTAAGTCCAGTTTTAATTGGCGCTCAAATGTTAAAATCCAGTTGTAACTGGTGGCTCTGTAAAATCTGGTTGCCACCAGCATCTTATTTTAAATCCAATTGTAATTGGTATCCCCAACCAGAGTTGTAATTGACATTGTCTTAAAATCCATTTGTAAATGGTATGATAAGTCTGGTTGTAACCAGCATTTGTGTCAAGTCCAATTGTTATTGGCATTATCTGTTAAGTCCAGTTGTAACTGGTATCCTTTTAAAGTCTGGTTGTCACCAGCATCTGTCAAATCTATATGTGAATGGTATCTTTAAATCTGGTCGTCACCAACACCCTTGAAGTTATAAGTCCAATTGTTGTTGGCACCTACAAAGATTTTTCTGTCCTTTTGGCCCTAGCACTTCCTAGAAAGTTGTCATGTTGACTCTTTCATTGACAGTTAATTTCTAGAATTTTTGATCGGATGATTTTCTTGTGAGAAATCTCCAGATTTGTCAAGAATGTTTCAGGTTGTCATCAGGTCATGTATGAACCCGTTGATATACTCTTTTTGAATTTTTCTATTTGTTGTCAAGTCATGTTTGAACCTGCTGTCAGAACTTCTTGATATTCCCCAACATTGTCAGGTCATGTATGGACCTGTTGCTGAACCTTTTATTCCAGTATTACCAGGTCACGTCTGAACTTGCTTTTGAAGAACCTTTCTTTGATTATTCTAGTGTCGTCAGGTCATGTATGAACCTGTGGTGAAAATTTCCTCAAAACAATTCGAGTTGCTAGTGAGTCATGTGTGGACTTACTGACGAAATCTCTTGTATTCTAAGTGTCGTTTGTCAACTTTCATTTTGAGTACTCCCTAGTGCGTGTCTGACTCTCCAGCAGGATTGTTATCCCCAACGAGTTGGTTTTACATTATTTGTCTGTTTCCTTGGGGCCATCAGTATTCCCCATAAATTGGTTTGTCTGTTATAACATCTCCTGTTAAGGGTTCACTGTGTCCCTAACAGATATATTCCGAAAATAGAGTCCTTCACCCATTCATATCATATCATAGCATGTGCATTTTTCGGGATCAAAATCGGGATCTCCATGGTATTTAACCATCCCCCACTGTGATCCGATGAAGAGGTGCCGCTTCATATTCCTCTGGTTGAGGATGCTTAAATAGGGGCAACTGTCATACCCTGATTTTGGTCCCGAAAAAACAAACTTTCCCAATCGATCACTCAATTGCATTTCTTTTCATCATGACCATTTCATATGGTCATGATGTTAACCACCCAAGCATTATTGTCAAGCAAGATGTGGAATGTCATTATCATTTGGTAGAATCAAGTGAACCTCATGGTTTTCGTCCTTGTGTCCAATTTCAATCCATTTTTCATTTTTTTGTTCCAATTCATCATTCGTGCTCCCCGATGAAATTAAGTCAAACTCCAAGGAGGAGATGGTTCCCGTGAAGAAAAATCAGGTTCAGCTACCGCCGTTGGTTAGAACTTCAAGAGGGCGAGTTCAGTTTCTTCCTTCTCGTTTTAACGACTCTGTTATTAATGATTGGAAGAAGGATGGAAAAACTAATTTGCGTGATTGTGAAGTGGAATTTGAATGCAACAAGGACAGGGTAGTAGTACCAAAAACCTACAATAACGATGTTAAAAAGGCGTAACAATGGGAAAGTTGGTTATAAGCAACGCAGGTATTCGGCACTGCGTGGAGAGGGTGATGTTACCGTGAGTGGGCGGCATAAGAGTTTTGGGTAGAAGGAACGGTTAAGTTTTGTATGAGGATGAAGTTGATTTGGCTATGGGTAGTGATGATATAGTTGAATGGAAGGAGAATAATGGAGAGAAGAAAGGTGGGTTATATGGGCCATAAGATTTTTATGACTCTGATATAGTATGAGCCGAAGTTGGAAGGAAGGAATCCTTTTGGCCAGCTGTTGTTATTGACCCTGTCAAACATGCACCTGAGTTGGCCCTAAGATCTTGTATAAATGTTGTTGCATGTCTCATGTTTCTTAGAAATGCTGGAATGAAAATTAAAGGGACTATGCGTGGGTGAAGCATGGCATGATCTTTCCGTTTATGGATTTTGGTTGACAGGTTTCAAGAGCAGCCGGAATTGAGCAAATTTAGTCCCTATGACTACCAATTAGCAATAGAGGAGGCATTTTTGGCCGACCAGGGCTTTACGGAAAAGTTGATGGATGGTATAAATACAACAGTTTGTGCTGCTGTTGATATTGATAAATTTATGAAATCCTCCTTCCAAGAGGTCTGTGGTTCAAACCAGTATGGAAGAACAGGAAAACATCTTCTGAACCAGGATCTATTTGCTAAGAAAGATACACGATCATGTGAAGCGTGTGGGTGGACTCTTTCTTACGAGATAGTTGGACTCCTAATGGTCAACTCCTATGCTAAACATGTGCAAGATTAGCGAAATCAAAACATTATTATGGCATATGAATAAAACATCTCATCACATGGATAGATGAAGTTCTAAAGTACAAGGAAAAGGTTTTGTTTCGCTACCAAAAAAACACCAATTTCTCATTTAGCATCAAGTGTCATGTGCATTACACGTCATAAGATGTTCCAAATGCACGAAATCTACACAAATGGCATTTGAACCAAATTCAACCCACCCTAAAACCCCAAGAACCCCAATCCCTACTTCACTCTCCTGTTTTCCTCCTCTACAAATAGTAAGGCAGTTTTTGGCTCCTGAAAACTCCTGCAGCAGAAAAAATGAGACTGATGGGCATATGTGCTCACAGTTTTGAGAAGCCTTCCGCAATCCGTCAAAGGAGAATTGTTCCTTTCTGCAGGGTGTCGCAACTGGTGCAAAAAAACAACCGGCGAAGGAAAAAGAAAATAGAAGAGTCGTCACCGTTCGTTATTTATCCCAAAGGAGGGAAAGGAAACGATCGAAGAAAACCTGGAGAAAAGGAAAAGACAAGGTCTCGCAACCAAATCTTGGGTTCGGGAGTCGATTATGCGAAGGGAAGGTATTAGCACCCCTACGCATCCGTAGTACTCTACGGGATCCACTCTTGTTGTTCTAGTCTAAAGGGTGTAGGTGTATCTAATGTACTATTTACTAAAAGAGGGTTAAAAGAAAATGAAAATGACTCGCAAGGATGTCACATCCACTGCCTACGTATCTCATCTGAGTATGAGAATCAGAGTCTTCGTAGCTCGGCTACCTATGGGTTAAAGAGAAGTGTGCTCGGTAAGACATCGCGTCTTATGCCTACGTATCTCATCTGGAATGAGAATCAGAGCAAAACGTAGTTCAGCTAACTACGGGAACAAAGGTCTCGATTATAACTAGGGCAAGAGAAAGGGAAGGTCTCGATCGCAACGAGGGAGAGAGAAAAGAATCGCAACAAGGGCGAAAGCAAACAAGGATTAGTTGTTAGTCATCAGTCAAAAACTCGGTAAGACATCGCATCTCGTGCCTACGTATCTCATCTGAACATGAGAATCAGAGTTGTCGTAGTTCGACTAACTAGGGGTTAAGGATTGCGATCTGAACATGGACTTACAAAAGAGGACACCAGCTGTGTCCAAGGAAAGTGGGCAATGTGTTCAACGTCCTAGCAGTAGGTGTCGCAGCTCGTTGAATCGAGTCTTAGGCAGTTACCTCTTTGCAATTGAACGAATTGACATGCCACAAGATCGGGGATGCACGGAAGGTCTAAAAATGGGGAAGCTATGCCCTAGAGTTGTCATGCAATATGGACCTATGTGTTAGGATTCATGGGGGAACATCTACCTAATGTTAGCATGCAAAGAATAAGGGAATTCTACCTATGTTATCATACAAAGGGTTCTACCTGATGGGTGCTACCTAAACGGAACAAGAGTCGACGGATGGAGCGAGGAGAGGAGTCACGGATAAGGGTAGATGGCGATGCATGAAGCAATCGACTTACAGGTAGATGGCGATGCATGAAGCAATCGACTTACAAGAGAAATGGCGATGCATGAAACAATCAACTTACAAAAGGATGGATGAATATGTGCTGGTTCTGTTAAGTTTTGAAAATGATTACTCGACGTTGGATCGAGCTTTTGATCTTGTTTTGAAATGATTATCGGATGTTCGTTTTAATTCTTGTATTAACAGATGAATAAAGAATGAAAGAATAAACATTATACACTTCATGGGAGAGGGGTACATTTGTTATGAATGGGGATGGTTCTTGGCAATCAAACAATAAGACGATATGTCTCATACATCATACAAGTAGGCAACAGTTAATCAAACAATAAGATAAGTAAACATGAATATAATCCAATCAAAGAATCAAAGAATGAAATAATGGAGCATTAAACAATGCATGGGAAGTATGAACATGTTAAACAATCAAACAATAGTATGCATGGATGAAAGAAACAAGTATGACAGGTAACAGATGAATCAGACAGATGAAAAGATGCACAAAAGGGTCCACTGAATAATTAAATCAGGAAATGAGGTAAGGATCAAATAAAATCAATATGAAAGGCCTCTAATACATGGCATATGAGATGAACAAGGGAGGATCAAAAGATCTCTTCAATTGCCCTAAGCAATCCCTAAGTCAAACATCGATCATAAAGAAATCAACTGACAATTCAAGTCAACTTAAAAGATATGAAATAAATAGTAAATTAATCAAGAAAATTATGAAAAATTAAACTAAATAAGGTGGGGTCAGGACATCATCATCCCCCAAAAAATATTTTAAAAATAATGAAAATTAGTGCACACATTAATTGAAATAAAATAGAGGTCAAACCAAAAGTCAACCAACCAAACTAGGTCAAAAATAAATCCAAAATAAATTGAAAATGGGAAATAAAATTCCAATGAAAGGTCAGGTTGACCATGGGACAGTGGTCAATCTTCATCCCAAAAATCAAAAGCTAAAAATAATTTTAAGTTAGGGAAATAAAATCAATAAAAAAAGTATGCTAAAATGAACCATTTAGAATAAATAATTAAAATAAAACATTAAGATTAAATAAATAAGAAAATAAAAATTAAATAAAATTAAATAAGACATTAAGAAAAGTGAAAAATATTTTTGGATAATTTTATGGACAAGGAAAATATTTTAAATAATTAAAATGAAAACAGAAAAATAAATGTGAATTAAAAAGAAAATGAAAAGAGAAAGTGAATTGGTATTGATGGGCCCTGAAAGGGAGGTGTCGAAAGCAGAAAGAGGAAGGCCCAAGGTCCAAACAATAAAATCCAGGCGTGACACAACTTAAATAACATTTTAATTTAAAAAATCATGTGACATTATATCAATTGGGCAAAGGTACTTAAGTCACTACAGGACAAAACAAACATGCACGACCAGGATTAAAACAAAAGCATTGGATCTAACGGTTCAGGAGGCGCCACATCATCATATTCCTCACAAACCAAACCCTAATGCCATATTCATGCAAAAAAACGTGAAAACCAAGTGGATTTCTTCAATCTTCCATTCAAGAATGCAAGCACTATAGTGCACCAAATAAGATGAAATAAAAACCAAAATTCAAGTACAAAATGTGTAGATCATCATGGTATCCTTATTTGAGTAAAATGATGGCTTGATCATGGAGAAATATTGACAATAAGATGTCAATATGGGCACGACATAATGGAAAATCATAACACAAATCCATAACATCAAGAACACAAGCATAAGATTGGCATTATAAACAAACATGAAACAACATGAGCATATGATTAGCAATGGCAAACAATAATGATAATAATGGTAAGCAAGCATAAGAATGTAGAAAACAATGGCCATGGAAGATGGAGTAAGATGGTTACCTTGCCTTGCTTGCCACGAAAATTCACCAATGCCTTTTAGGTTTAGGGTTTGCAGCTCTTAAATAGGGTGAAACACATGCTTCATGGGCTTTTAAATAATTGATTTATCCATAAGCAAAAATAATGCCAAAGTGAGGTGTATTAGGTTTTGTTGTTTTGGCAAAGTTTAAGTGAATGGACATATTGCTGCAAGGCCCAAAATGAGGTAGCAAAATGTGGGCTGGTTTGTGCATGGCTTGGCAAGCAAGAAATCCATTCCAAGGTGGTGACTTCATGGCCATGTAACTTGATGCTATAGTCACCAATTGGAGAAATAATGCAAACAGTAGCAAGATATCATGGAGCTTAGCATCTTTCATGTTGATCACAAGTTGAAATGATGAATAGAAAAATGTGAAAAATGGCCCTCAAGTTCAGGTCTCACCATGCAAAACTGGTTGGGCCAGTTTGGCCTAAAATCTGCCTAGAAAATCAAGTCATGATGCCAACTTTAAATGAATGTACCTTTCAAACCATGAATCCAAATGAGATGATTCCAAAAGGATATGAAAGAGGACATGGCAAGGTACAATTGTTGTGAAGAAAGTATTTTCAAATGATGCCTTGAAGTGCAAGAAATCTTGCCAAGAAGTCTTGACAAACTTTGAAGATTTTGGACTTAGAAATTTTTCTAAGTGTCCTAAAAATATGTCTCACTTTGACTGAGCATAACTTTCTCAATTTTGATCCAAATGGAGCAAACTTTATATCTCTAGAAAGCTTGGAACAAGAGGAACAACTTTCATGTTGGAGAAATATTCAAGTGGAGCATTTATCTTGATGGAAAATGGGCTTAAAGTGAGTGCAACAATCATGAAAACTTGCCCTAAATGGAAAGTCAACCATTACCAAATTAAGTAACTTCTCCAATTCCTGATTAAATGATGAATCCATGATCCAACCTTGATCAAATTTCACATGTAGGCTCCCTTAGGCATGGATTTTGAGATTCCACTCTCAAAAAGTCAAGAGTTGACTTTTCTGGCCCCACAGTTGACTTTTCCCAAATTGTCTAATTCCTGATTCCAGTGATCAATTGAAGCACCTCTAGCTCAAATAAAGAGCTGATTTTTTTGTATGTAGACCCTTTTGGACATATGGAGGGCCATGGAAAATAGTTTCAGCCAAGGCATCAAAAATAAACTGATTTTATACCAAACCCTAATTTTAGGGCAAAAATGATCGGGAACTGATTGCACTGATTGCCAATGGATCTTTCTGAGATAATTGTGAGTCTTCCCAAGCCAAGATGCCTCTCTAATCATGACATGGATGAGCTCCTCTAATTCCAACCAAACATTGCCTGTTGCAGGTAGCCATGAAACCGTAATTTCTGATTAAATCCAGATGAGCACTCTGATAGCTCTAAATCCTTCACTGATGAACTGAGGACCATAATAAGACACCTGGATCCCCCTGAGAACCTTGAGACTTGTATACTTAGAGAATGAAATCCAATCCTCAATCTTGCTTTGTGTGGGCTCCTTCTGTTAAGGAGTGATCAATCCAAACCTGATTTCCATGTCACTAATGCAGTATGCAATGAGTATGACCTAGTATGATGTCAATGAAATGTAAAACATAATCCCATGCTTCCAGAACAAATGAAGGGTAAATTTTGGGGTATTACAACTGCCCCTATTCAATCAACTGGAAACCCGAAAGGAAGATAGAAACGACTTTCGCAGTTTCGAGGTATCAAGGGATTGAATACAATAAAAGCTCGAAAATTTACACTGAAGTAAGAAAGATGAAGTAATAATGCCTGTTAGGATCGGCAAAGAGGTGGTCTTGAACAAAGAATCCGTCTGGTACGGTGAGAGTCGGTCTGAACACCGAAAAAGAATGTTAGCCTGAATACCAAAATAAATGGTAACACCGAAATAACCATGGTGTAACACCCCAAAATTTGCCCTCCTCATTCATGCATTCATTTAGCATTTCATATTGCATTTCATCATGTCAATCAGAACTAGATCAAAAATAAAATAAAATAAAATAAAATAAAATAAAATAAAATAAAATAATTTTTTACAAAAAAAAAAAAAAATTATTAATTAATTAATTATTTAATTAATTAATTAAATAATTAAATAAATAAAATATAATAAAAATTTTGGACTTGGGTCTCTCTCATTTGAGCCCACAAAACCATGAAATTCAGTCTATAAATACCAAGGCTTCACTTGAGAGAACAAAGAACAAAAAGGGTGATTTTGAAGAGAAGCAAAATACTATGAGGTTTCCTTGGAACAAAACCCTGAGGAAAAAGATAGTGAGAGAAGACCTAACGGAGTTCAGAGCAGCCTCCAAACCCCGAAGGGAACTCAACTACACAGAATCACCTCTGCCTCACATAAACCCTGAAGATTGTTTTGTAAACCTCACGGGTGCAACTCAATTTCAATCAAGCTCTCCAATCAGGTTTGCCATTATTCCCATTACCTTTGCCCATGGGTTTAATATGTATATGAATGTATAAACAATGCCTTGAATGTTTAACCGTTTAATTTTTGAGTGTATGCCACAGGGTTTGAGTTTTTCTGAAACCATACTGTTGATCATGAAAAAAAATGCTTATGGTGTTTCACTAACCCTTTTGTTGAGTTTTTGTGAGGGCTCACATGACTTTTGCAGGGATAACTTGCGTGGTTTCCCACTTTATTTGTGGGATAACCCCTGAAGGTTCATTCCGATTACCTGTACTGACCCACTTTCTTTGATGACATTAGCTTGGAAGGATCTCAGGGTTTCCCATTCCTCTAATTGCTGTTACTTCGGATCTTTATCCGCGTGGTACTTTTACATTTTTCCCGCATTTTACTGCTTTCCTAGCTGGAAGACCTCGATAGGAGGCAATGTTTGAGCCCCTTGGTGGCATTTTACTTTGAGATACATGTTTTGTGTTTTGTATTCATATCCCTGCAGGTAGCGCGGTTCCTTCGTCAAGGACTGCCTTTTTGCCCTCGAGCATCCCAAACCCTAAAACCCAAAGCAACACGTTAACTCCTTCTACTACAGGCGAGTAAGTCTCCAAAGGTCGAGCATCCGGTAGATTGCGTACTGACGTCGTTCGTCCAAAACCCAATCCTTAACCCCGTAGTTAGCCGAACTACGTTTTGCTCTGATTCTCAGGCCAAATGAGATACGTAGGCATAAGACGCGATGTCTTAGCGAGCACACATCCCCCAACCCATAGGTCAGCCGAGCTACGAAGACTCTGATTCTCATATTCAGATGAGATACGTATGCAGTGGATGCGACATCCGCGCGAGTCATTTTCATTTAACCCTTTTTTTTTGGGCAAACAGCACAAGATAAACCCACACCCTTTAGACGAAAACTACAAAAGTGGACCCCGTAGAGTACTACGGATGCGTAGGGGTGCTAATACCTTCCCTTCGCATAACCGACTCCCGAACCCAAGATTTGGTTGCGAGACTCCGTCTTGTCCTTTCCTTTTTTCAGGTTTACTTCGAGCGTTTCCTTTCCCTCCTTTGGGATGAATAACGCACGGTGGCGACTCTTCTGTCTTTTTCTTTTGCCGGTTGTGTTTTTTTCGCATTCCATTTTTCAGGTTGCGACAGCTGGCGACTCTGCTGGGGACTTAAGAAGTTGACCTTTTGCTGGTCCATCTTCCCTAAGCGAGTCCCTCCTAGCTTTTGTAGTTTGTTTATTGGGTGTTCATGCTTTTGTACGGTTATTTATTTACCTGCTTTACCTTATTGCATTGTGTACATATCATTGCTTTATCTGTTGGCTGGCTATGGCTGCTTGGTGATCTTTGGGAGATGAGTTCTATACCCGAACTCGAGTGCACTTAGGATAGGAGAATGGCATAGTCCTGTCGACTTGTGTGGAGTTATTCCTTAGCGAGTCGACTTGCAAGCCCATTCACTTGGTGGAGGTCATGTTGAGATCAATAATGTCACATAAGTAAGTTGTGGTTAGACATTACTTGTTCCAATATAGACCTTAGAAGCCGAGGACCTTAGTTTACCAAACCCATCTTGGCCTATTCGTAGGACGTAGTGCGAAAGTCGTTCAAGTGTAAGATTTGATACGATTGTTACGCGATACTACACTCATAAGAGTCTCTCTTGAGAATATTGTTGGAATACGAGTAGTCGTTCCTCTGATAATATCCGAAAGATGGGATTATGACTATGGGAACCTTTTGTAGAACATGTTTGGCAGGTTTAAACCTTAGTACACTCCTTTTGGGTGGTTCTTAACCTAAACTCCATGCTCGTGACTTGCGACAAACCCTTGATTCATGGTTGATCCGATCAGGTATCCTTAATATCAATGAAACTCGGGTATTGATAAGGTGTAAACCATAATCCGCCAAAATGGGTGGTTGATATTAAGGATAACATGATCCATCCCATGACCTTTGTTTGGTGTGCTCTTAATTTCTCTCCAGACAGTGCAACCCGATAGATGTTCAAGCAGATACATCAATTCTGATTGACATGCCTTTGCATTGCATAACATCATCTGCATATTTGCATCCAACATCTCATGCTTATTCATTTGCAGGGTATTCCCTTTCAAAACGGGGGTGCCTTAAAACTGAACAAGCAGTGCATCGCATACCATGCATATTAACCCTTGTCTGTTTTGCAGGTGTCACCGCAATGTCTAATGTTTGTTCCCTGTATCAGGCAGTTATTGGTCCCAAGCGAGTCCACATGTACCCGACAAAGGAAAATCGTCCACAACTAGCGATGGACCAAGTACAGAAAGAGCTGGATGATATGCGTGAAAGGATGGTTCAGTTCATGACATTGATGACTGGTATGGCAGAAGGCCAGGCGAAGCTGAAGGAATTGGTTGAGCAACCGAGGCCCGATCCAGAGGTGGAAATACCAAGTGCTGAGGGGAACCCTGGGAACCCTGGTAACCCTGGGAACGCTGATAACCCTGTGAACACTGGAAACACGGGTAACGCAAATGTTGATGGAAACCCGGGTAATGTTGGCAACACGGGGAATGTTGGGAATGGTATTGGTGGAAGATACAATGTGAATCAAGGAATTCGGATTAACGGGCACCCCGTTACTGAAGATTGTCAGTATGATCAATTTTCTTTGCACGACGAAGCCCTCGAGACCACTCGCCGTATGGATGAGCTTGCTAAGAAGCTCAAATCTTTGGAGTCTCAAAATTCCTTAAGTTTTGATGTCACAAATCTTGGTCTGGTTCAGGGAGTAAGGATTCCTCACAAGTTCAAACCCCCTACTTTTGAGAAATACAACGGGGCTTCTTGCCCACGCACTCATCTCCAATCTTATTAGGGAAGGTTGGGAGCTCACACGGAAGATGAAAAGCTGTGGATGTACTATTTTGAAGACAGTCTAACTGGAGCTTCTCGTGAATGGTATTCTCATTTGTCTCGTACTACCATCAAGAGCTGGAAAGACTTGGCAGAGGCTTTTGTCAAGCAATATCAATACAACTTGGACATGGCTCCAAATCGGACCTTGTTGCAAGGTATGTCTCAGACTGCCAAGGAAACCTTTAGAGAGTATGCTCAGCGTTGGAGACAGATTGCTGCGTCCGTCCAACCCCCTATGTCTGAAAGGGAGATGGTGGACATGTTCATGAACACTCTTCAAGGCAATTATATTGAGAGATTGGCTGCTTGCCCGTCAATCAGCTTTGCAGAGATAGTAATTGCTGGAGAAAGAATCGAGAGTCTGTTGAAGATGGGCCGAATTCAAGACAATAGTGCTTCCAACTCATCAGGTCCCAAGAGACCGTTTGCTGGTAACGGTCAGCGAAGAAAAGAAGGCGAGGCAAGCGTTGTGTATGCCAGCAAAGGCAGGGGTAGAGGACGCCCTAATTACTATCAAGATCAAGTAGCCGCAGTCACTATTCCAACACCTGTTCCTCAACCGCAATATCATCCGCAACAACAACCCAGGTACAACAATCAACAATCAAGGAGGTAATCTGGGTCAGCAGAGACACTATCAACAACGTCCAAGGCAAACGGACCGGGTCATCGAGCCAATCCCAATGCCTTATTCAGTATTACTTCCCAAGCTGATTGACATGAATCTGGTTACATTGAGAACTCTGGCCCCACCAATCGATCCCAATAATTTGCCTAGAGGTTATGATGTCAACGCCAGATGTGCTTTTCACTCCAACGCACCTGGCCATACTACAGATAATTGCAAGGCTCTCCAGTTAAAGGTACAAGATCTGAGAGATGCCCAGGCTATCAATTTTGCTTTGATGCCTAATGTTATCCAGAACCCGATGCCGGCTCACGGCGGGCAGGGGATTAATGCTGTCGAAGTGATTGAAGCTGGTAATGCCCAAGGTTGGGGCAAATTTGTGGAGCCAGTCATCAAAGAAGACAAGTTTGGATTGGGGTATACTCCGGGATCTCAGAAGAATGAAACCGGTACTCTCTCCAGCGGGGGTTTGGTTTCTCCCCACACCGTCAATGCTGCAGATGAAGACAAGGCTGACAGCGACTGTGACTTAGATAGCTGGATTCGCCCGTGTGTCCCAGGAGAAAAGCTCGACAATTGGTCGTCCGAAAAACCATCCGGGTTATTCTGCTGAAAGAGTTATTTTTATTGTTTTCCCTTTATTACATGCATAATAAAGTCTTACACTTTGCCCAAGGTGTAACGGCTCATTTGTAGGACCATCCATTTAGTTACGTTTCGCAATTATTTTTATCATCAATAAAGGACGGCTTTTGCAAACAATTTTGTGTTCTCTTTCTTTCAGTTTTTTTACTTTTTACCAAAAAATGGCAATGTTTCTTTTTTCGTTTTTTCTCTCTTTCCAAAAAAAAATCTCTCATTCTAAGGTAAAGCATGATCCTCCATCATGCAGAGCCGACCACTCGGATCTCACTACTAACGACACTGCTATGGCCAAGTATGACTTCGACAATCCTAGCTATCAAGCCGAAGAAGGGGCTGAGGAAGTTTGTGAATTGCCTGAAGGGTTAGCCAGATTGTTGAAACAGGAGGACCGAGCTATTACACCTTATCAGGAGGTGATTGAGACCGTCAACATCGGTACCGAAGACGACAAGAAAGAAATCAAGATCGAGGCCAGTCTACAGGCCGAGAGGAAAGACCGTTGATCATGTACTTGACTGTGTTAGAAAGGTCAATGGGTTGTGTGCTCGGTCAGCATGACGAGTCAGGTCGAAAAGAGCATGCAATATACTACCTTAGCAGAAGTTTACCGACTGTGAACAAAGATACTCATTGCTCGAAAAAACTTGCCGCGCTTTGGCATGGGCTGCTCGCCGACTAAGACAGTATATGTTGACTCACACGACTCTATTGATATCAAAAATGGATCCAGTTAAGTATATTTTTGAAAAGCCATCACTTACCGGAAAGGTTACTAGGTGACAAATGATACTGACAGAGTATGACATCCAATACACTTCACAAAAAGCCATCAAGGGAAGTGTCTTGTCAGACTATCTTGCAGAGCAACCCATTGATGATTACCAACCTATGAGGTTTGACTTTCCTGATGAGGACATCATGTTCTCAAATCGAAAGATTGAGAGGAACCACTCCC
Source organism: Lathyrus oleraceus (assembly GCF_024323335.1). Lineage (NCBI taxonomy): Eukaryota > Viridiplantae > Streptophyta > Magnoliopsida > Fabales > Fabaceae > Lathyrus > Lathyrus oleraceus. The sequence goes on along the minus strand of NC_066581.1, from coordinate 296,873,950 downwards.
GGAGGAGGGGCCTGACCCTGAATCCAAATGGGTTATGATGTTTGATGGGGCGGTCCACGTCAATGGTCGCGGAGTTGGTATAATGTTGATCACACCGGAAGGGGGTTCATATGCCATTTGGTGCCAGAATAACTTTTCCCTGCACCAACAATGAAGCCGAATACGAAGCCTGTATCCTAAGACTTGAGGAAGCCGTCAAAATACAGATTAAATCCCTGGATGTATACGGGGACTCAGCTTTGGTCATCAATCAAACCAACGGGAAATGGTGCTATGCTGGAACTACGTACCCAGAATTGACGTATCTCGGTCAGAGACGAATGAAGAAAGCATTTGGTCAGAAAGTGCGCTCTCGGGGGTATCAAGTCGTTGAATTGGTACTCAAAAGATTTCTTCCTCCCAACATAGATCACAGGGGCAAATGGACACCGAACTATGAGGGTCCGTACGTGGTTAAAAGGATTTTCTATGGCGGAGCTTTGATGCTAACAACCATGGAGGGCGAAGGATTCCCGTCCCCTATTAACTCAGACGCGGTTAAAAATACTTCGCATAAAATAGACCCGCTGGACAGTAAAAAGAATAGTCCAGGCAAAAAAGGGGCATCCCGACGAACCAAAAAAAAGAGAATAAAGAGGTTCGGGCAAAAATTAGGGATATAAAAAAAGAGTACACCCGGTGAGTCGAAAACCCAAAAGGGCGGCTCAGGCAAAAATGGGTATCCCGGTGGATTGAAAACCCGAAAAAGGGGGCGATCCAGGCAAAAGTTAGGGAATAAACGAATGACTGTGATCTGAGTTCATCAGTGTTATATCACCGTTTCATTCAATCCGGCAATCTTCGAAGGTTAAAGATCGACTAATCATCCACTTCAGAAAGCAAGATGAGCAGAGCGTCTTGAGGACATACGAGCCATAGCAGAGTCGAAACTCAGTGGGACCCCGTTTCCACATTGCCATTAGGACAGTTTCTCTTGCTCTTTTTATAGCGATCACCTCTTTTCAGGGATCAGCTTCCTGATACCCTCGCCTATTCCTGGCACAAATTTTCTCCCCAGTAAGAGTCGAATAATTCAGTTAAAGAGCCTCTTTATTTTTCATTTATCAGTTTGTTTGCAAAAATGTCCGAATTTTTGATAAAACATATTGCATATGAACATAATGGTGGCTTTTGCAGATGATTTGCACAGGAAAACATTTAAAATTGCTTTGAATGTGCTTAATCCCGAACGGTGAATTCAAACCGAGTAATTCCCCCGAGGCATACGTGTATTTTTGGTTGCAGGTCACAGGAACCGGATGCCAAGTCATGAATCCTCATCCCCCAAGCGGTTGACAAAGTCTCTCCTCAGCAGAGCATGTTCCCCAACAGAGTTGACAGTATCCAGACTGTCTATCCCCAGTAGAGTTGACAGTATCCAGACTATATATCCCCAGCGGAGTTGACAGTGTCAGATTGTATCTTCCTAGCAACAGCGGAGTGGTTGCATACCCAACGGACAAGAGGGTGGCGTTCCCAGTGTTCATCTCATTCCCCAGCAGATTATTTTTAACAGATTTGTTAATCCCTAGCTTGAGGGTGATTAGCAAGTTCATATCCCCAGCAAAGGTCGTTTCCTACGACATTTCCCCAAGAAGTGTTTTCCCCACAGAGTCTCGCCGAACAAAGTTTCCATAGTTGATACTCCCCCCGTAAGGTCAACTTTTCAAGCAGCCAATTTATTTTTGGTGGCTCATTGGTCCCGGCAGACGGATCATTCCCCATAGAGCATTCAAGGATTGATACAGCGATCTGTTCCCTACCAGAGTTTGCTTCCCCAAGCAGATTTCTTTTTACACCATGCATAACATTTGCATTTGCATGCATATCATATCAAGCATACACATAAGCTGATAAACAGGTTCTTCCAAGCAGACTGGAGAATTACTTTACAACCAAGGTCATGAGATCCAGCCAGAGGATCAAGCGTGAGTGATCCAGCCTGAGGGTCGTTTTGAAGATTCAGCCTGAGAATCGTTTTCCAGTGATCCAGCCTGAGGGTCATTTTGAAGATTCAGCCTGAGAATCGTGTTCCAGTGATCCAGCCTGAGGGTCCATTTCGAAGATTCAGCCTGAGAATCGTGTTCCAGTGATCCAGCCTGAGGGTCATTTCGAAGATTCAACCTGAGAATCGTGTTCCAGTAAGCCAGCCTAAGGCTCAATTTGAAGATTCCCCAGTGAAGTCGCCTACAAGCTTTATTTCCCCAGCAAGCCTAAGTCTAATTGAGGAGTCGTTACAACATGTTCTAGCCCGAAGAATATGTACGAAGCCCAAAAGTGGAATATCCTCGAAGCTGCATATCTAATATGAAGGTTGGGTTTAGATTTCAAAAGAAGGTCAACCAGCGCATGCCTCAGATGCGGGATCCTAATGACGGGAATTTATCATCAAAACAATCCAGATCTAGCCAGAAGATCGAAGTAGATTCAGCCAGAGAATCGAAACAAAGGAGATCTAGCCAGAAGATCGAAGAAGATCTAGCCAGAAGATCGAAGTCAGGTCTAGCCCGAAGACCGGAAATAGATTCAGCCAGAGAATCGAAACAATTCAGATCTAGCCAGAAGATCGAAGTAGATTCAGCCAGAGAATCAAAGGAAATAGATTCAGCCAGAGAATCGAAACGGAGGAGATCTAGCCAGAAGATCGAAGAAGATCTAGCCAGAATATCAAAATCGTATCCAGCCCGAGGATCAAAATTAATATCCAACCAGAGGACTAAATTGAGTATAGGTTCATCCAGAGGATCGAAACTCCAGATTAAGCCAGAGGATCGGAAGAAAAATAAACAGCACGGTGTATTTCCGTGTTTTTGTGGTGTTCTCGGAGCGCAAATTTTCGGTCTATCTTTGGTATTCAATCACAGCTCACCCCGTTTGTCTGATAAGTTGTTCGCTTTCATCCTACTCGGTTTAGCTGATGATTGAATAGGGGCAGCTGTAACACCCCAAAATTTGCCCTCCTCATTCATGCATTCATTTAGCATTTCATATTGCATTTCATCATGTCAATCAGAACTAGATCCAAAAAAAAATAAAATAAAATAAAATAAAATAATTTTTTACAAAAAAAAAAAAATATTAATTAATTAATTATTTAATTAATTAATTAAATAATTAAATAAATAAAATATAATAAAAATTTTGGACTTGGGTCTCTCTCATTTGAGCCCACAAAACCATGAAATTCAGTCTATAAATACCAAGGCTTCACTTGAGAGAACAAAGAACAAAAAGGGTGATTTTGAAGAGAAGCAAAATACTCTGAGGTTTCCTTGGAACAAAACCCTGAGGAAAAAGATAGTGAGAGAAGACCTAACGGAGTTCAGAGCAGCCTCCAAACCCCGAAGGGAACTCAACTACACAGAATCACCTCTGCCTCACATAAACCCTGAAGATTGTTTTGTAAACCTCACGGGTGCAACTCAATTTCAATCAAGCTCTCCAATCAGGTTTGCCATTATTCCCATTACCTTTGCCCATGGGTTTAATATGTATATGAATGTATAAACAATGCCTTGAATGTTTAACCGTTTAATTTTTGAGTGTATGCCACAGGGTTTGAGTTTTTCTGAAACCATACTGTTGATCATGAAAAAAAATGCTTATGGTGTTTCACTAACCCTTTTGTTGAGTTTTTGTGAGGGCTCACATGACTTTTGCAGGGATAACTTGCGTGGTTTCCCACTTTATTTGTGGGATAACCCCTGAAGGTTCATTCCGATTACCTGTACTGACCCACTTTCTTTGATGACATTAGCTTGGAAAGATCTCAGGGTTTCCCATTCCTCTAATTGATGTTACTTCGGATCTTTATCCGCGTGGTACTTTTACATTTTTCCCGCATTTTACTGCTTTCCTAGCTGGAAGACCTCGATAGGAGGCAATGTTTGAGCCCCTTGGTGGCATTTTACTTTGAGATACATGTTTTGTGTTTTGTATTCATATCCCTGCAGGTAGCGCGGTTCCTTCGTCAAGGACTGCCTTTTTGCCCTCGAGCATCCCAAACCCTAAAACCCAAAGCAACACGTTAACTCCTTCTACTACAGGCGAGTAAGTCTCCAAAGGTCGAGCATCCGGTAGATTGCGTAGTGACGTCGTTCGTCCAAAACCCAATCCATAACCCCGTAGTTAGCCGAACTACGTTTTGCTTTGATTCTCAGGCCAGATGAGATACGTAGGCATAAGACGCGATGTCTTAGCGAGCACACATCCCCCAACCCATAGGTCAGCCGAGCTACGAAGACTCTGATTCTCATATTCAGATGAGATACGTATGCAGTGGATGCGACATCCGCGCGAGTCATTTTCATTTAACCCTTTTTTTTTGGGCAAACAGCACAAGATAAACCCACACCCTTTAGACGAAAACTACAAAAGTGGATCCCGTAGAGTACTACGGATGCGTAGGGGTGCTAATACCTTCCCTTCGCATAACCGACTCCCGAACCCAAGATTTGGTTGCGAGACTCCGTCTTGTCCTTTCTTTTTTCAGGTTTACTTCGAGCGTTTCCTTTCCCTCCTTTGGGATGAATAACGCACGGTGGCGACTCTTCTGTCTTTTTCTTTCGCCGGTTGTGTTTTTTTCGCATTCCATTTTTCAGGTTGCGACACATGGCCTGAATGCCGCTTGTCAATCTGAATACTGGAGATGACTTCGATCTGAGCATCGGAAGATACTAGATTATCAAACATTGGTCTAAACACTGGAAAATTGGCCTGAATGCCACTTTGGTCTGAATACCGAAAAACTGGCTTGAATGCCACAAGTTGCGTCGACCTGAGCGTCGGAAACTTCTTCGATATGAACATCGGGAAAATTGGCCTGAATGCCATTTCGGTCTGAATACCGGAAAACTGGCCTGAATGCCACAAGTTGCGTCACCCTGAATGTCGAAAACTTCTTCGATCTGAACACCGGAAAATTGGCCTAAATGCCACTTCGGTCTGAATACCGGAAAACTGGCTTGAATGCCGCAAGTTGCATCGACCTGAATGTCGGAAACTCCTTCGATCTGATCATCGGAAAACTGGCCTGAATGCCACTTCGGTCTGAACACCGGAAACTGGCCTGAATGCCACAAGTTGCGTCGACCTGAACGTCGGAAACTTCTTCGATCTGAACATCGGAAAACTGGCCTGAATGCCACTTCGGTCTGAATACCGGAAAACTGGCCTGAATGCCACTTCGGTCTGAATACCGGAAATTGCATGCCTGTCAGTATCGGCAGAAATAGGGAAATGATAATTGAGGCGGCGCGTGGGCCAACGACCCCTGCTGGGAATAATAAGTCATGAACAACCTTCAGTCTGAGTACTGGAAACAACTTCTGGATTATCGCTTGGGATGCCGAGAATGTCTTATGCTTTACATGCGTATGTTTGAATTTTTCGATGGCGTAATGCTCCATGAAAATGGAAATGCTACGCGATTTGGGAGAATGCAATGCAATATGATTCTACATTCATGGATGTAAAATGCCAGGTTAGAGAGAACTCCAAGTCGAGGCAAGGAATTCTGCAGGGGAAATGATCATAATCTTCCGGACCCAGGCGATGCTGTTGGAGATACACAGCACAATGAACTCCGTGGGGAAATGACCGACCACGCGGTGTTTTGGCAATAACAAAATACCGAGACTTTGACTGGGGAGAGAATGGAACTGAAATCTTGCTACTGAGGAAGGCGACAGTGGTTCTGGCAACCATAATCTGCGAGAGATACGACTCAGCAGGGGAAGCTGAAATTCTAGTTAACAGACTTTCGATGTCACAAGGGTTGTTATGACATCCAATTCTGCGCAGACAAGGATTATGCAGAAAAATGTAAGTGCAGTGAATAACATAAGTAATTGTTTACCCAGTTCGGTCCAACATGACCTACGTCTGGGGGCTACCAAGCCAGGGAGGAAATCCATTATTAGTAGTATTAATTCAGACCTTAAACCAACTGTTTACCCCTATCACTTAATACCTACCCAATACAATTTCAATCTTACACTAAGATCAGAGTTCCTACTCACTCCCCCTCAATCACCTCGGTGATTACAACCTTTAATCAATATTAAAGACAATTATGAAGTCACACTTCAAACAACTCTTGATTGTGCTTAACAGCTTTAATCAAGATACACAACACTCACGCTTAAAAGCTTAGAGTGACACAACACTTACAACTCAATGAACACCCTATACCAATGCAATCATCTACGTGATAATAGCTTGGCTTACAAGATACGTCTAATACAAGACTCACAAAAATACAGCAGTGAAGTATGATGGACACACTAAATCTTCACGCCTACAAACCCTGTTCTGAATGAAGGGTTGCCGTCCTTTTATATTGCAGCACTTGGGCCTTGTACTTGTATTTTCCAGAATTTAAGGTCACGCGAGTTCCCCTAAATTCCACATCTAGGTTACTAACAAATAGGCTATTTGTTAGGTTCATTAAATGTAGCTTGGTTGTTGGTTTCCTGGATTTTCTCTCAGCTGTTGAATCCCTGAAGAATAGCCTGAGAAAAATGCTGAAATAGAAAAACTAAACAACCTACAATGTAGCATATGCTGTCAGGAATGAATGTCACAACATTCAGCTTGACATCAAGGACCATATGCTAAGTCTGTTTTTCCTGAAAACAGACTGTACAAATCTGCTGAACTGTACAGGACCAATTTGTCCATTCTACAGTAACAGCTTACATTAATCAATGTCAAAGCATCCAATTTGACATTTACACACTTAGCCTTAGGTCTGTTATCCTCCTGAAGAACAGACTGAGAAACATACTGAAGTGTAGCAGAAAACCACTCTGCCTATTATTCAGTATATGCTGTCAATGATGAATGTCATAACATCCAGTTAGACATTCAGACAATAGGCTTTATGCCATGTCTGGTATTTCCTTGATAACCAGACTGAGAATGAATACTGAGTTCTAACAGCACACAACCTGTTCTATTCCTCAGTATCTGCTGACAGGGATGAATGTCATAACATCCAGTTTGACATTTAATAAATCCTGTATTAGCTAAACCTGCAGTATACTACTCAAGTATGTCATGACATCAGCCAAGACATCAGAGTACAACTAGATATTCTAACATACAATGCAGTCAAGCAAACATCTCCACAGCATGTCATGACATCAGTCAAGACATTAGGATCCAGCTAGTGTTTTACCATATAATGTAGCCAATCAAACATCTACAAACTCCCCCTTTAGCAAATTTTTGGCTAAAACACTTTGGTCTCACAACAGAGTCCATAGCAGCGGAAAACACACATCTAGCAGGAAATTAACCTAGCTAATACACTCAGAGTAGCAACACACAAACACACATGGAAGTTAAATAAAAACTTCACATATCAGCACACATACAGAAGTTAAATAAAAACTTCTAGTTGCAGCACACATCAGCACACATACAGAAGTTAAATAAAAACTTCTAATTGCAGCACACATACACATACTCACTCTCACAGAGGTGGACCATCAGCTGCACAGTAGGGGATCTTAAATCTGTCATGAATATCTATTTTAACAAAACAATTTGTTGTCCTGGGGTATCACCTGTTACTCCCCCTTTTTGTCAAAAATGTTGCCAAAGCAACACTTTAAAGTACAAATCCACGTAAAATAAACAGAATTACACAGAAATGACAGAATTACAGAAAATGATTTATTCCTCAGCCTCATCATCAGCCTCCTCATCAGAACTGGCCTCCTCCTCACCCTCAGAGCTTTGCCTAGCAGCTCCATCTGTATCCTCAGCAGACATCTCCAATTGAAAAATCAGCTTTTCCAAAGCGAGCTTCCTAGCCTCTAGCTCTTTGCAAGTCTCTCTGAGCACATCAATGACAGCAGCTTTATCTGGGTGGTTGCCAACATTGGATGTTTCTCCAGAAGTCATGACAATGTCAGGGACATGCTTACCCAGGAACAGTTTGTAACTGAAGGCCAATGGACTCTCTCTTCTTTTCACAAAGTCATTGTCTGTCAAGATGTTTGGGAATTGATTCAGCACAATGCCACATATGAGAGAAGGAAAGGCTATAGGTCCTTTCACACTGAAACTCCCAGCATGTTTCATGGTCTGATCAAAGATTTAGGTACCATAGTCAAACTTTACCTTGGTTCCAACAACATAGATGAACTTTCCAAGCATCACATACATAGTTGACTTGTGATTTGTGGGCACCCAGTTGGCAGCTCCAACTTTGTGTAGTATGGCATACTTTACACTGAGTTGGCTGGCCACCAGCTTCCCTTTAAGAGGCCACTTCCGGACTTGATTTGCAGTGATGACTTGACAGATTCGGTTGTCAGTCACTTCAAGCTCTGGTTGCACTACATCTGCTCTTCCCAAATACAAATTGATTTCTGAGGGAGAGAAGGTCACACACTTGCCACGCACATAGACCTTTCTGAATTCTCTGGACTTCCCATCTGCACATTCCTCAGACAAATTGACAATGAACTCCTTCACCAAGGTCGCATAGCACTTTGGAAGTTGAGTCACAGTTCTCATCAGCCCTGCCTCTTTAATAAGGTCCACAATCTCCTTACACTCCAAGGCATTCTGAGCCAGTTCCCTCTCCAAAGCCAGCCTCTTGTGGTAGACATACTTCCACCTGTTCACACTAGAGGCAAAGTGGAATGACACATTGTCAATAGGTACCTCTGGAACACTAGCAGCCAGCTTGCTAGAGGTTGGCTTCTTCTTAGACAGGGATGTTGTGACATCGCATGGGACATCCGAGTCAGACTCCACCACAACAGCCTTGGTCTTCATTTTCTTGGGCACCTCTTTGCTCCAAGATTTTGCAGGTCCATGTCCTTTCCTTTTGCGTGCACTCTCTGTCACCTTTTGCTTGGGAGAGGTTGTCTCATCGACCTCCTTGGTTGGGGACCTCTGCACCACAGTCTTTTTCTCCCTCCTAGTCCTAACCCTTTTGGCTATGCTAGGGACAATTGAGGTCAATAGTTCATTATCAGAGAACTCTTCCAGGTTAACTGTGTCACCTCTAGGGTTGTCATCAACATCTTGAGTGACACTGGCCTTCTCACCTCTCACCTTGTCTAAGAGTTTATCACTCATAGAAACCTCATGATCATCAGGTTGTTCAGAAACATTCTTTCTTAATGTGATTGCGGTTTCTCGACATGCAACATTATCGGGTATGATAGTGTTCAAGGGAACGAAAACCCCAGGAACATTCTGATCACCAGATAGTATCTTGGTGACAATAGATGCAATGGTATTATGCACATACCTCGATCCTTCCTTTGTTGGTTTGTCCAGAGCGATCGCTGAGGAGATTCTGGAGACCGTTTCTTTTGGTCTTCTTGCATGAGAAGAAGTTGCAGCGTTAACAGCAGACTCCTCCCGGTTAGGGTTGCAAGACTCAGCGTTGGGGGAATCGGACAGGGTCGTGTAGGAGGTGGAATCGGATTGGTGTGCCATGCTGAATATCTCGGAGGGGAGTTGAACAGTTTCTTTGGGAGAAGGTTTGCACGACTGAGAGTTGAAGCGATGGAATGTGGAACGCTTGTTGCACGAGTAAGGTCTATTAATTTTTGACCACTCAGAGTGCACTATTAATTGTTTAATAAGTTGACTTACTAAACAGTAGCTAACTAACTTCATTAGTTGCTATAATTTCTCAGACGTACACATTCCCTCTTTGCCCCTACCATTGTCAAAATGGGTAGCATACAATGTCATGACATTCTGGGTGACATTGTACTCAGTCTGCATCAGGTTCATCCATACAAGTGATGACCACCTGCTACCAGAAGCTAGGTATTTAGCTTCTGCAGACGATAATAATACACACATCTGTTTATCCCTTGCTACCACACCATTTGTATGATGATCAATAGGTGCCAATGACTCACAACTTTCAATCAGACATTTTCCACAGTCTGTTCTTTTATCCAAAGACAGATATGGGATTCCTCTCATTGCTCCCTTGGACATGCTCTTCTTCATTCCTTTTACATGAAGTTGTCCAAGTCTTCCATGTTCCAGCTTCCCTTCCTGGTCTCCCTTGGCTAAGGGGCACTTAGGGAAGTAGAGTGAGTCTTTAGATTTCCATAGATATCAGTTATCTTTGGATCTGGCTCCTCTCATCACTTCCTGATTGCAACCATTCAACACCACACATCCTCCCTTAGTGAATTTCACATTGAATCCTTGGTCACATAGCTGGCTTATGCTGATGAGATTTGTAGTCAGTCCTTTTACTAACAGTACATTACTCAGTTTTGGAGCTTCAGGACAATCCAGCTTACCAACACCCTTGACTTCTCCTTTAGCTCCATCACCAAATGTCACAAACCTGGTGGCATGGGGTTGTAGATTCACCAATAGGTTGCTCATCCCAGTCATATGCCTTGAGCAGCCACTATCAAAGTACCAGTCTTGTCTGGTAGGTGCCCTTGGAGATGTGTGAGCTAGTTTAGCAACACATTGTTGATTCTCAAGGGAGAGATTAAGCTTAGATGCATGCGGCTTAGGTTTGACTTGAGGGGTCTGATTCGCAGCCCATTTTTGTTTCTTAATGGGGGCATTATGCTTAGACGCCTTCTGCTTAGGTCTGACCTGAGAAGTCTGGTTTGGATAACCATGCAGCCTGTAGCAGAAGGGTTTTATGTGACCGAATCTACCACAGTAATGACATCTCCATCTCTGAAATTTCTTCTTCTGATGGTTACTCATTCTGGTTCTCTGATGTTGAGACATCGGATGTGACTTCTGCTTGAATTTCTGAACTCCAGCCTTAGAACTTTTGAGTTCAGATGAAGAATTCTTAGCAAAGCCTAAACCAGACATGGTTCCTGACTTCTGTCCTACCTTTAGAATCTCTTCCAAGGTGTCAGTTCCTTTATTCAACATTTTGATGGATTTAGTCATTTGGTCTAGCTTAGAAGTCAGCAAAGAAATCTCACCATTCAAACCCTCTATGACTTTCAGCTGCTTCTGTTTCTCAGCTTCCAGCTCTTTGATGAGTTTCTTCTGCTTTTCTCCTTGGATACATACTTCTGCACTTTTAACACATAGTTCTTTATATGAGGCAGCAAGTTCATCCAAGGTAAGCTCATCTCCGCTTGAGTTATCCTCTGAGGCACAAACACTGGTCAGAGCTGTGACATGTTTAGCAGATTCTCCTTCAGATTCACTCTCAGTGTCTTCTTCTGACCAGGTGGCAGATAGCCCTTTCTTTTGCATCTTGAGAAAGGTAGGGCATTCAAACTTAATATGACCATAACCTTCACATCCATGGCACTGGATTCCCTTGCCTTGAGTGACCTTTTCTTCATATTTTGACTTTCTACTGATGTCATATGAAGAGTTCTTGACATTAGGTCTACCCTGTTGATCAACCTTCTTTATGAACTTGGTGAACTGTCTTCCAAGCATGGCTATGGCTTCTGAGATGCTTTCATTTCCTCCACTGTTTCCTTCTTCTGAGTTCTCTTCAGTATTTGATACAAAGGTTGTGCTTTTGTTCTTCCTTTCAGCATCCTCACATAAGCCCATTTCAAAGGTTTGGAGAGAACCAATGAGCTCATCCACCTTCATCTTGCAGATATCTTGAGCCTCTTCTATTGCAGTGACCTTCATGGTTAACCTCTTAGGTAATGACCTGAGAATCTTTCTTACAAGTTTCTCTTCAGCCATTTTCTCCCCTAAGCCACCAGAGGTGTTTGCAATCTCAAGAATATTCATGTGAAAGTCATGAATAGTCTCATCCTCTTTCATCCTCAGATTTTCAAACTTGGTGGTCAGCATCTGAAGTTTGGACATCTTCACCTTGGAGGTACCTTCATGAGTTATCTTGAGGGTATCCCAAACTTCCTTAGCCAGCTCACAGTGGTGCACCAGTCTGAAGATGTTCTTACTGATTCCATTGAACAATGCATTCAAGGCCTTAGAATTTCCAAGGGCTGATGCCTCTTGCTCCTTGTCCCACTCTTCTTCAGGAATCTCCACACTGACTCCATCTTCATCTGTCTTCGTTGGATGTTCCCATCCTTTGTTGACAGCTCTCCAGACTTTGTTGTCTAGAGACCTTAAGAAGGCTATCATACGAGGCTTCCAGTCATCATAGTTAGAACCATCCAGCATGGGTGGCCTATTTGCGTGTCCTACATCCTTGTCCATTGTACTAGAAAGTAACTTCCCTAGATCTCACCCAAAACTTAACAGGCAGGGTGCCTGCTCTGATGCCAATTGAAATTCTAGTTAACAGACTTTCGATGTCACAAGGGTTGTTATGACATCCAATTCTGCACAGACAAGGATTATGCAGAAAAATGTAAGTGCAGTAAATAACACAAGTAATTGTTTACCCAGTTCGGTCCAACATGACCTACGTCTGGGGGCTACCAAGCCAGGGAGGAAATCCACTATTAGTAGTATTAATTCAGACCTTAAACCAATTGTTTAACCCTATCACTTAATACCTACCCAATGCAATTTCAATCTTACACTAAGATCAGAGTTCCTACTCACTCCCCCTCAATCACCTCAGTGATTGCAACCTTTAATCAATATTAAAGACAATTATGAAGTCACACTTCAAACAACTCTTGATTGTGCTTAACAGCTTTAATCAAGATACACAACACTCACGCTTAAAAGCTTAGAGTTACACAACACTTACAACTCAATGAACACCCTATACCAATGCAATCATCTACGTGATAATAACTTGGCTTACAAGATACGTCTAATACAAGACTCACAAAAATACAGCAGTGAAGTATGATGGACACACTAAATCTTCACGCCTACAAACCCTGTTCTGAATGAAGGGTTGCCATCCTTTTATATTGCAGCACTTGGGCCTTGTACTTGTATTTTCCTGAATTTAAGGTCACGCGAGTTCCCCTAAATTCCACATCTAGGTTACTAACAATAGGCTATTTGTTAGGTTCATTAAATGTAGCTTGGTTGTTGGTTTCCTGGATTTTCTCTCAGCTGTTGAATCCCTGAAGAATAGCCTGAGAAAAATGCTAAAACAGAAAAACTAAACAACCTACAATGTAGCATATGCTGTCAGGAATGAATGTCACAACATTCAGCTTGACATCAAGGACCATATGCTAAGTTTGTTTTTCCTGAAAACAGACTATACAAATCTGTTGAACTGTACAGGACCAATTTGTCCATTCTACAGTAACAGCTTACATTAATCAATGTCAAAGCATCCAATTTGACATTTACACACTTAGCCTTAGGTCTGTTATCCTCCTGAAGAACAGACTGAGAAACATACTGAAGTGTAGCAGAAAACCACTCTGCCTATTATTCAGTATATGTTGTCAATGATGAATGTCATAACATCCAGTTTGACATTAAGACAATAGGCTTTATGCCATGTCTGGTATTTCCTTGATAACCAGACTGAGAATGAATACTGAGTTCTAACAGCACACAACCTGTTCTATTCCTCAGTATCTGCTGACAGGGATGAATGTCATAACATCCAGTTTGACATTCAATAAATCCTGTATTAGCTAAACCTGCAGTATACTACTCAAGTATGTCATGACATCAGCCAAGACATCAGAGTACAGCTAGATATTCTAACATACAATGCAGTCAAGCAAACATCTCCACAGCATGTCATGACATCAGTCAAGACATTAGGATCCAGCTAGTGTTTTACCATATAATGCAGCCAATCAAACATCTACAGAAGTAAACATCGATACGGTACCGGGATTCTGCTTCAAGGAAAGAGACCATGGATCTAGCGTCGAGATCATCGATCTGGCATCGAACTCTGAGGAGTAGCCGCTTTTGCTGGGAAGATACAGTTTGGAACTGTCAACTTCGCTGGGGATATACAGTCTGACACTGTCGACTCTACCGGGGAGTGTATAGCCTGAAACAAATGCTTAGGGAGAGTACAGTAGTGAGAACCTGCTGGGAATTGGAGAATCCAATGCTTAGACCAACTTTGCAGGGATAAGATACCAAGTACCAACTGTTGAAACAAAACATCTGTGATCATCTGCTGGGAACCTCAAGGAAATGCCCCAAGTGTTCCTGTTCTGAATAGACGATCCAAAGCACTTAAAATTTATAACAATTTTAAATGTTTATTAAGCATATACCTGTAAAGCTCTTATGTTTCATGATGCAATGTTTATCAAAAATTCGGACGTCATTTTTGTAAACAAAGCAGTAAAATGAAAATGAACACATCGATATACTGAATAACATGATTTTATTAATTGAATGGCCTCTGAATAGGCATTTACATCAGGAAGCAATCCCTGGAAAGAGGTAATTGCACACAAGATAAAAACAGTAATTAATCTAATGGCAATATGAAATGGATTTCTATCGGGTTCCAATCCTGCTATGACTCGCTCGTCTTCAAGATCCTCCAAATGATCAGCCTTCTAAAAAAAGGTGATTGGACTATTTCCTATCCTTCGAAAGTTTCCAGTTATCGACACGAGATGAGATTCAGAACTACTCAGAACGCAGTCATTCGCTTAACCCCTAACTTTTGCCTGGATCGCCCTTTCGGGTTTTCAATCCACCGGGATACCCATTTTTGCCTAAGTTGCCTTTTCAGGTTTTCAACTTACCGGGTGTACAATCTCTTTCATTTTTAATCCCTAACTTTTGCCCGAACCTTTTTCATTTTCTTGGTTCGCCGGGATGCCCATTTTTTCCCTGGACTATTCTTTTTATTGTCCAGCGAGTTTATTTTATGCGAAGTATTTTTTAACTGCGTCTGAGTTCACAGGGGAAGTGAAGTCTTTACCATCCATAGTTGCAAGCATTAAGGCTCCACCCTCAAAAATCTTGGTGACAATATACGATCCAGCATACTTAGGAGTCCACTTGCCCCTGTGACCTGTCTGAGGAGGAAGGATCCTTTTCAACACCAAATCTCCGACTTGGAAGCATCGAGGATGCACTTTCTGATCAAAGGCTCTCTTCATCCGACTTTGATACAACTGCCCATGACAAATGGCTGACATTCGCTTCTCTTCAATAAGATTCAACTCATTCAACCTTGTCTGAATCCATTCAGCTTCGTCTAACTCAACATCCAACAGGACTCTTAGAGAAGGAATCTTCACTTCAACGGGTAGGACTGCTTCCATACCATACATAAGGGAGTAAGGGGTTGCCCCGGTCGATGTACGTACTGAAGTACGGTACCCATGCAAGGCGAAGGGTAGCATCTCATGCCAATCTCTGTACGTAACGACCATCTTCTGCACAATATTCTTTATGTTCTTGTTTGCTGCCTCGACAGCACCGTTCATCTTAGGACGATAAGGGGAAGAATTGTGATGCTGAATGTTGAAGTTCTTGCACAACTCCTTCATCATTTTGTTATTGAGATTAGAACCATTATCAGTAATGATTTCTTTCTTAATGAATCGGGCAACCACATGTCTGGTGACCTTTGCAAACGACGCTGCTTCGACCCACTTGGTGAAATAGTCGATGGCAACAAGGATGAAGCGATGCCTATTGGAGGAAGTCAGCTCAATCTTTCCAATAATATCAATGCCCCACATAGCAAACGGCCACGACGAAGACATCACATTCAGAGGATTTGGCTGCACATGCACCTTATCAGCATAAATCTGGCATTTATGACACTTCCGAGCATATTTGAAACAATCAAATTCCATGGTCATCCAGTAATAACCCGCTCTCAACAATTTCTTAGCCATTGCATGTCCGCCGACATGAGTACCGAAGGAGCCTTCATGAACTTCCTGCATTAACATGTCCGCTTCGTGTCTATCCACGCATCTGAGCAAAACCATGTCGAAGTTCCTCTTATACAGCACATCGTCTTTGTTCAAGAAGAAACTGCCTGCCAATCTTCTCAAAGTCTTTCTATCATTGTTGTATGCCCCTGCAGGGTACTCTTGATTCTTCAGAAATCACTTGATGTCGTGATACCAGGGTTTGTCATCAACTACCAGTTCAACAACAAACACATACGCGGCCCTATCAAGGCACATAACATCGATCCTGGGAACATGGTTCCAAATCACCTTGATCATGGAGGATAGAGTAGCAAGAGCATCTGCCATCTGGTTCTCATCACGAGGTATATGATACAGCCTTACTGTTGTGAATAAAGTCAACACTCTTCTCGTGTAATCTCTGTAGGGGGCCAGATTAGGCTGGAGAGTATTCCAATCACCATTCACTTGATTGATCACTAGAGCTGAATCTCCGAAGATGTCCAAAGTCTTGATTCTCAAATCAATGGCTTGCTCAATACCCAAGATACATGCCTCATACTCAACTTCATTATTGGTGCACTCGAAAGTCAGACGGGCGGTGAAAGGCATGTGGGCACCTTTTAGAGTAGTAATGACAACACCAATTCCACATCCTTTGGCATTGACGGCCCCATCAAACATTAAAGTCCACTTTTCATCTGGATCAGGTCCCTTCTCAACAACTGGCTCTTCACAGTCTTTCATCTTGAGGAACATGATGTCTTCATCCAGAAAATCAAACTTCATCGGCTCACAATCATCAATCGGCTGCTGAGCGAGATAGTCTGACAGAATACTCCCTTTGATGGCTTTCTGGGATGTATACTGGATGTCGTACTCTGTCAGTACCATTTGCCAACGAGCAACCCTTCCGGTGAGAGCTGGCTTCTCAAATATATACTTGATTGGATCCATTTTGGAGATCAGTAAGGTTGTGTGAGTCAGCATGTATTGTCTTAATCGCTTAGTAGCCCATGCAAGTGCATAACATGTCTTTTCAAGCATTGAGTATCTCGACTCGCAATCTATGAATTTCTTACTCAGGTAGTAGATGGCATGCTTTTTCCTACCAGTCTCGTCGTGTTGACCGAGAACACAACCCATGGAATTATCAAGTACTGTCAAATACATAATCAGCGGTCTCCCTGGGACTGGAGGCATAAGGATAAGAGGATTCTGCAAATACTCTTTTGTCTTTTCGAAGGCCCTTTGGCAATCATCATTCCACCTGATAGCCTGATCTTTTCTTAACAATTTGAATATTGGCTCACACGTGGCTGTCAGGTGAGAGATGAACCTTGTAAAATTTTCAATTGATTTTACAATGATCAATCAAATGAATCCTAAAATAAGCTCAAAGGGGTTTAACTAAGGATTATTCCTCACAAGGTTAGTTGATTCAATCTTTTTGGTCAAGTGGTTTCTCTCATAAACAATGCCTCTATCATTTTCAAAATTTTCACACAAAAATAGATTGATGCATGATTTAGCATGATAAGAATGAGTTAAAATAATGCTCGGTTTCCCGCTTTTTAGTGTACAATGGAAAGCTTCCTCACAATTGGTTAAGTCCTATTTTGATTCAAAGATGACATACATTTCAATGAGTTTATGATATGAAATTTGCACACACCATCAAACTACTCATGTTAAGTCTAGAAAGCGATAAAGTGTACCTTGAAATGCCGACACTAATTCTTATCATCACCATTCGAAGTGTCCTATGCTTCTTTCTTTGCGATCATTTCTCGGTTGCTTTAAGCTTGACTTAAGAGTAAGAACAATTAAACAAAAAATGTTGGTAAACCAATTTGATTGTACCACACTTAAATCTCAAAAAGTATTCATGCAATTATCAAAACAACTAACAAACCAAAGTTCAAAATTCAACAAAAACAGTAATAATACACAGAAAACTCAAAATAAAAAAAAACCCTATAATTCAACAAACTCCTCAATCTTACTTCATTTCATCGCCATGGGTAGCACCACTTCCTGCACCCCCAAAAAAAACTGGCCTGCCCTCAGGCCACTTATCATAATCAACATAATCCTCTTAGGAAGGGAATGTAGAGGGGAAGTTTTGAAATGTGGAGGTTTGGAAGTGGAGCAACGAGGTTGTTGAAAGAATCTCCTAAGTTCGTGAAAATAGGAATGAAACGAAAATGACATAAAACAAAAGTTGTTTCTTTTTTTTTTTTTTTTTTTTTCTGTTCGCAGGGCGAACTGAAGGAAATTTCAAAAAAAAAATTGGTTCTGCCATTCACTGTTCGCGGCGCGAACTGAAGCTGTGAATTCAGTTCGCGGGGCGAACGGTGTTCGCGGGGTGAACGGTAAAAAATAGAACCCAATTTTTTCAAAATTTAACACAGCAGAAACTCACAACAGAAAAAAATTAAAATGTAGACTTACAACGTTGGGTTGCCTCCCAACAAGCGCTTTGTTTAACGTCGTTTAGAGCTCGAAGGTCCACTGATTAGCCCGGTTTAAATAGAGACACGACACCCACATCACGATTTATGTCGCCACTATGGTAGACTTTAAGTCTCTGACCATTTACAGTCCAACTCTCTTGTGACTTTGGATCCTCGATCACAATGGCTCCATAATTGCGCACCTTTTTGACAACGAACGGTCCTGACCATTTTGACTTCAACTTACCAGGGAATAACTTCAACCTTGATTTGAAAACAATACCATTTGTCCGACATGAAACTCCTTGTGACAGACCTTTCCATCATGGTATTTCTCTTCAATTGCATCATTTCGGAAAGAATCATGCTTGTCATTTGGATGCTTCATAGCTTCAAAAAGATTAAAGGTCACCTCTTCGTCTTGCACTCTCACCTTCATTAGTCCATCATCTACGTCAATCATCATCCGGGCTGTTCTCATGAATGGTCTTCCAAGAATTAGAGGAACATCATGATCCTCATCCATCTCTACTATCACGAAATCTACCGGAAACAAGAATTTGTCCACTTTCACTAACATGTCTTTAGCAATTCCGTATGGTGAAGTGGTAGACTTGTCGGCTAGTTGTAGCGTCATCCTTGTCGATTTGATCTCAACATTTCCCAATCTTTTAACAATTGAGAGGGGGATTAAATTGATGCTAGACCCCAAGTCAATCAAACCATTACCAATGTATGTGCTTCCAATGGTTATCGGTAAGACGACTCGGCCCGGATCAGATTCCTTCCTTGGGAGAGTCTTTTGAATGATGGCACTACAACGTGCATCAAGCAAGATGGTTTCGTCTTCCACGTGTCTCCTTTTCTTTGTAAGTATGTCCTTCATGAACTTTGTGTACCGTGGCATTTGTTCTAATGCGTCGGCAAATGGAATATTTATTTGAAGTTGTTTGAATATGTCCATGAACCGTGCATAATGCCTAGCATTATCCTTCTTTGATGGTGCGTGCGGATAGGGTAGATGTTGAACTGGAATGACATTCACTCCTTTGTCTCTTGTTTTCTTTTCTCTTGGTTTAATTTCCTTCCTCATTTCCGCTTCACACTGCTGTTCTTCCATCAATTGCTGATTCTGCTGTTTTTGCGGCGCGAAGGAAGATCGCGGCGCGAACTGAGCAGTTTCTGCCACTTTCTCCTTCCCACAAGCCACATCCTCATTTTCCAGCACAACATCCATATCATTCTCAACTGTAATTTCCTTACCTTTTTTACTTGTCAACTCTCTACCGCTTCTAGTAAAAATTACTTTACAATGCTCTTTTGGATTGGGTTGAGTGTTAGCGGAGAAAGAAGATCCTGCGTTTTGTTCCGACAGTTGCTTTGCAAGTTGGCCTACTTGAGTTTCTAGATTTTTAATTGCTGCTTCGTTACTCTTCTGATTTGCCATGGAAGCTTGCATGAATTATTGAAGAGTATCCTCTAGCTTGGAACTTCCTCCTTGCGACTGTTGTCCTTGAGAATTTGGATGTTGGTAAGGACTTTGCTGCTGAAAATTTTGATTGTTGAACCTTGATGGTTAATAA
The DNA here is from genome assembly GCF_024323335.1 of Lathyrus oleraceus. NCBI lineage: Eukaryota > Viridiplantae > Streptophyta > Magnoliopsida > Fabales > Fabaceae > Lathyrus > Lathyrus oleraceus. The sequence continues at coordinate 296,854,132 of NC_066581.1, read as the reverse complement.
CCTTGATTGTTCCTTTGATAGCCTTGATTTTGATTGTTCACATAGCTTACTTCTTCCAGTGGAGGACAAAAACCAGTAGGGTGATCTCCTTGACATAATTCGCAACATGCTACTTGATGTCGAACTTGAGACCCTTGAATTTTCTTCATTTGCTGTGGAAGCTTGGCCATTTGTTGAGTAAGCAACTCCACTTGTTGAGAGAGTAGCTTGTTTTGAGCAAGAATGGCGTCATTGGTATTTAACTCAAGAACTCCCGGTTTACGTTGTGAAGGGCTACGGTCATGTTGACTTTGGCGATCATTGAGTGCCATTCGATCAATAATGACTTTAGCTTCTTCCGTATTCTTTCACATAAGAGAGCCACCCGCGGTAGCATACAAAAGTGTTCTGTGAGTTGATTGGAGCCCATTTAGAAAAATATGGACTTGAGTGAGCTCATCAAAACCATGACCCTTGCATTTTCTCAACATTGACTTGAATCTTTCCCACGCCTCATTCAAAGACTCGTTGCTTCCTTGAGTGAATACTGCAATAGCCGTTTTGGATTCCATGAATCGGGATTGAGGAAAATATTTTTCTAAGAACTTTTCTTCTAACAAATTCCAATCCGTCATCACTCTCGGTGCTTGATCAAGGTACCACTCTTTTGCCTTTCCCACTAAGGAGTGTGGGAACATCCTCTTGAATAATGCTTCTTCACCCGCTTCGTCTATTCCCGTAGAACCCGCAATCTCATAAAATTTGATGAGATGGGAATATGAATCTTCATGGTCCATTCCGATGAATGGATTTTGTAGCGGTGTATTCGTCGCTATATGATTTATTGATTAAACCATAAGCAAAGCATACAATGAATTCGAGTCGCCACCGCACTTTTATTTATCCAAAGGACTGGCTAAAAAGCGAACAAAAGCCTAAGAAGTTTTACGCGTAGAAAACTAATGAAAAGATCAGAGAATCTGGGTAAGGGGTAAATTACGCAATGGGAAGGTGTTAGGCACCCACTACGTCCTAGGTACTCCTAGGGAGCCCTTTTCACACTTGTTGTACTAAATTGTTATTTGTTATGAAATATTTATTGTGCAAACATGAATGGGATGATGAGAAAAGAATATACAATTTTTATTGTTTTTGTGTTTGAACGGATGAACCCGTTGCCTACGTACCTTTCATCAAAGGTAAGGATCAAAACGCCGTAGTTCGGCTAAAAGATTTCCAAAAGTTAGTGGATTCAATTTTAAACACAAGCCCTAAGGTCTTACGTTATCCACGGGAGAAAACTCAACCTTATACAAACAACGAGTCCACCATGTGAGAAAAGCTTCAGCTTGCTAGTGAGGGGTTAACCCTATAATAAGCAAGGAAGACTTACAATTCAATCAACTAAGGACAAATAGGCGAGATTGACATCAACCAACTAGGATAAATCAAACCTATGGCTAATGTATGAAAACTTAACAAGAATGGACAAAGCCACAAAACAATTGAATGGGTGAAGTTAACTGATTATGATTATTCACAAAAGGAGGGTCAAAGTATGATTAAGATTGATTCAAAAGAAGTATTATGAAATGGAGTTTGAAAAAGTCAAGGACTTGGGGTCCAGGTTTTTAATTTAAAATCATGAAGATGTTTGCACAATATTTATCTCAAGTTTTAAAAGCAACGTGTGAAAAGGTTTAGGACAAAATGGATGAATGGATGAAGATGGAGTGTAAAACTTCCTAGAAGGTTCACCTCTTGAAATCATATAGAAGATGACTCAAGTGTGTCCTTTGGAATAGGCAATGAGCAATAACAAACAAGCAAAGCAAAAGAAGAAAAGTCAACAAAAGCGGATACCGGATGCCAATCACTGGACTTATACCAATCTCCTAAAATAGAACTGGATATCAGAGGCCACTCTATGGACTTACACTAATCTCCTCAACAAAGAAACAAAAAGTGGATACCGGATGCCAATCTATCTGGGCTTATACCAATCTCCAACAGCAAAGCAAACACTTGGATGTCAGATGCCAATCTATCTGGGCTTACTCTAACCTCCAACATATGATCATGGGAAAACAAATGCCAAATTACATGGACTTACAATTGCATCCTCACATAAATCAAACAAATGCATCAAGCAAAGAGAAGCTGAGTGGCCAATGAGATGGTCTTATACTCACTTCCATATCATAGGAACAATGGCCAATGAATGGTCTTACAATTGTCCTCAATGGGTAATCAACAAAGATATGTCACAAAGAAAGATGAAATGATCATGCACTAATGAGCAATTAATGATGATAAATGCACAAAGCATACAAGCAAACATGTGCATATGAAATAAGCAATCAATCAAATGAAGTCATTCAGCACACACTATAACCAAGTAATAAGGCTCATACAAAAGGGTTAGGCATTGAAGCCAACTGGTATAGGGTTAATGGTGCTCTTAACCTTGACATTGAGAGCCAAGGTGAAGCATATGAAAGGATATGAGGGGTGTGCCTCATGCTCTTATCCCTGGTCAGGGAGAGCTTTAAATATCAGAAGGTGTGGGAGTTCAGAAAGATGGAACTCTCTCCACAAGTTAGACTCGATAGATCTTGGGTATTTACTCAACATGCATCAAACACAAGTAGTGTGAGCAATGTGAGTGACTCACAGAATAGTAGGAGATAGGTTACATATCTCTTGGATTCTACCAATTGCCTTATTTAAAGGACTTTTCCTGCTTGGGACAAAAGTAAACAAACACAGACATTGCCTCTTAAGGAGGACTTCAGACAGTTGCTTGGCCAAGTAACAGGCCAGGTCTTCCAGACTACATGGAGTAAGGAAATTATACCTCAATGCAAATTGCTTATCAAGCAAAGCAAAGCAAAGTTCACAAGGAACTAATAGCAACTAAAGTACCTGAAATCAGTCAAGCACAATTAGTATACCAGACACAAAGTTAAAAACAAAACAGCATAAGCCAACAGACAATACAGTCAAGCATATGTGCAAAGCAACAAGCTCATAACAAGTGAGCTAGGCAACCTACAAAACAAACAAGTTAGTTCATGATAAACAATCAAACTCATTCAACTTGTATTGATCTCTTTGAAGCATTTGTTGCTTAACCTGAAAAACCAAGCTTAAACATGAGTGACAAGACCACTAGGACAAGCCTAGGGTCAAAAGGAGATAAAAAGTTTAAAACAGCAAGGGACAAGTGCCCAAAGTCAAGACAAATCAATCAAGAAGCAAACCTAAGTGGTTTCACATTCATATCATTCATCATTATCATTTCACAAACAAGTTAGGTCAAAACATGTCAAATGGAAGCTCATAGAAGTCAACATAATGATTCAATTCAAACCCAATCACAAACATTTCAATAAAATCCTCAAATAATTCATGCTCAAACATCATCCATAACATGATAAGCATACCAAATTTCAGCTCATTTGGATCAAGGGAAGTAGGTCAATGAAAATCAGAAAGCCAGAGCAAGTTCAAGCATACTCATTCAAAGCATCAAAACATGCACCAATTTCAATAAATCATAAAACAGTGACAACACATGATAAATGAATGGGACTAAAACCATGACAAAGCTTAAGATGTCTACTAATCATATTTCAAATTTCAAGTCCATCCAATTAAGCATTAGAATTTCACAAATCATATACAAACATGTGTCATAAAAAGTCAACAAATGACCAAACAGGGGAGAAAATTCCAATCAAATAGGAAATGCCATCAATAATTCCAGAAAATTTCACATATAAACTAGACATCCACAAGTATGTTCATGCAAAAATCCACACCATTTTGAGTTCAATAAGCATGGTAATTAAAATCATGAAGTTGGACATCAATGGTGTGACACAAATTGTCACACCCCTATTCAAAAATTCATATCTAAATAACCAGCAATGATAAATTCACAAACTCTACACCAAAATCACCATGAAAATGTCTAGTTTAAGCACAAAAAATTTGGGAAGCATTGGATAATGTATCATCATTTCACAAACAATTTGGCAAGGCATACATAAAATGGATACATATGAACAAACCCTAGCACATTTTAAAATCCACACGTGCAAAAAATCTGGAAAAATCATCATAAAAAACTAGAGGTCATGAGGAGCATTTAGCAAAAAATCCCATCAAAATTGGATTAAAATTGAGTGACTTATGATTTTTGGAAGATTGGCATATCAAATGAAATAAAAATTGAAAAATAAAATGATTTAATTGAATTAATTAAACGGCAGTGGCAGAAATGTAATTATCTGGTCTCTTAAGTGAAACTCTGCGTTTCACTTAAGGACGTGTTGGCCAGCGACTGGTGCATGGCAATCAAACAGTAAACATCATGCAAGCAAAAAGCCAAAACGCGATCAAATGAGTTCTGGGTTCAAAATTAGGGTTCGTGAGCTACAGTGTATGCTATTCATCTTGTTCATCATTTCCAAATTTGCAGCAAGAACAAAATGCAATGAAACTCAAAAATCGACATACCATTCAAACCAGCAAACCATGCGCATCATAAATCCAACCTTGATTTACACTAACTCATGTTATTATGGAAGAATCAAGCAAAGTATCATCCATATATAAAACTTCATGTCAACATAACTTTCAAAATACTCAACCATTTGCCACGATTCAAAGCTCAAAGTAATCAGCATGGAAAGACCTTCATAAAGCATAGCATGATTTTGAAAAATGAGAGATTCAAAATCTTACTTGATTTGGAGGGCAGTGATGAAATGAGGTTGTTTGGCCGTGCAAAGTAGAAACAGATGCTCAACAAGGTTTGTATTGATGAATGGAAGCAAGACTTGAAGCTCACCTGGCACGATTTAGCTCAATCACAAAGCTGCCATGGATGAAGCTTAATGGAACAGTGCTGCTTTTCTTGCTTACAGTTGTGATTTGAGGCTTGCAAATGCTTCAACAATGTTAGTAGGTGATGGCACAAAGGATAAAGGCACGAGTTCTTGAAGGTTTTTCAGAAAAAGTTCAGATGAGGAAAAAGAGAGTTTGAGAGAAAAATGAAATTTGGTCTGTTTTGTGAAAGTGTGCTAGGGTTTTCTCAGCAGAAAAGTGAAATATATACTGTGATTAATGGAGCTAAGTTTGGTTAATGAATGGTTAATCGCATTTAGCTCAAAATGGAGTGTTTTTGGTTAATTGATGGATTTCACTTAAGTTTCATGTCCATGTGCTACAGCTGCGAAAATGGGCCTTAAGCATATCCAAAATGTCATTTTTAGTCAAGTTCAATTGGTATAAAGTGTAGCAAATGGCTATTTTGAAAGTCAACTTTTTTACCTTTCCTTTTTAATTCAAGTCAACTAAAAAATTCCATTTTGATTGGTTGAGTTTTGGTGAATTGTGATGAAAGATTTGGATAGAGCACATCAAATATGACTTGTAGCAAAAAATCTCACTCAATTTGGCCAAATGGTTTGGAAGATATGCCACTTTGAAGTTCAAAAATTCTTGAGAATGATTTGATCATAACTTGCCAACCACACATGAGAAATGAGTGTTCTTGGACTTTTTGGAAATGGGAGAACAAGATCTTCAACTTTCATGTTGGACAAAAATTCATTTGAAGCTTGTATGATGATGTAATTTGGAGGAGAAGAACTTTCCTTTTTTGGCAAAATCCAATTACAGGTCAACTTTCTATTTTTGGAAATTCTTGTCTGACTTCAAATTCTTCACTGTGGATGTTTGACATGTTATATGAGGCTTATATGGACATGAATGAGACCTCTCAAACCAATTCCCACCATCAAATCACTGATTAAACGGACAGTTGACCACAGTTGACTTTGCTAGGGTTTTGGTTGACTGAACCATGTTCTGATGAATTCCAAGCCCCTACCACTTGATATCTTGATTCAAAATGATGTCACAACTCATATGAACTCTTGATGAATGATCATGGTGCCAAAATTCTTCAAGAATGGCCACCATCTATCTCAATGACTGACTTTGACTGATTTGACCTAATTTGCTTCATCTGCAAGTAACATGGTTAGGTGACAACATTTTTGTACCTTTGGTTAATAGACAGATGAAAAGCAATGATATACAAATGCAATACATGCTTGGTGATCAAGAACCAAACTCACAAGATAACCCATCCACTAGGAGGGAAGCAAAGGTGCACAAAGATCCTTGAGGCAATGGTATGATATGATATGATGCCATGAGGGATCTTAGGGACAAAATTGGGGTCTCACAGATGCCCCTATTTAAGGTCATTCTAGCCGGAGAAGTGAAGTTTAGAAATCTTCATCTCGACGCGGTAGAATGGGCTTAAATAACAGTAATGAGACAAATTTTGGTCCCTAAGAGACCTCATGATGCAAATGTATGCATGCAAAAGACACAAATTCTGTGGGGAATACAGTTCACACAGAAGAAAAGACGATCCATCGGAGTAATACACTCACCAGGAACAGAGACTCTTAACAAGACTCTTGTTGGGGATAGTAAAAGAAAAAGAATGCGTGAGCAGGACACGACTTCAAGTTAGGGAAAAACAAAACTGACACAGCGTGAACAAGACACGACTCTGATTAGGGTAACAACAAAAATCAGACTGGAGACCTCACTGGGGAGTGAAGGACTCACACTGGGGAAAAGAAAATTCCAAAAGGAAAACATCCATTGGAGAGACACAAGCTGACTCCTGGGAAAAAGCAAATAGGAAACTCCACTGAGGAAGCAACAAAGAATGAGACGTTACCGGTATAAGGGTAACAAACTCAGGAAGAATGAATATCTAAGACCGGTATAAGGGTGAGAGATATCAATCAACCAAGCATCTGAGAAAGACCTGAAAAAGGTACATAAACTCAGGAAAATCTGACTCCACAAGGGACCGAGGTCATAATAGGGAGCAGAAAGGAAGGAAACCAGGGATACCGAAGTATATAATAGGTGACCGACCAAAGCGTGAATTGGTATATATGCCAGAACACTCATCATCCGAAAGGAGGGCTTGAAAAAGCAAATCGACTTACAGGATGGACATTCGAATCCACAACGGGAAAACGAATCTTACTCAAAAAGGGGACACAAACCCAAAGAGTGCATGAGATATAATATCCATTACCGACAGACCGTGGATAAGAATACTCGCATGAGATATATTATCTATTACCGTCAGAACGTAGATAATAAACTCGCATGGTAAGAAACACCAGAGATACCGAAGCATATAATAGGTGATCTACCGAAAACGTGGATTGGTATATATGCCAAAACACTCATCATCCGAAACACAAACTGGTCAAAGGATGGATATTCGATTCTACAAAGAATACGAATCTTGCTCAGCTGGGGAAAATCAACAAAGGATTCCAACTAAAGAGCGCATGAGACATATTATTCATTACCGGCAGACCGTGAATAATATATTCGAAAGGAAAAGACACCAGAGATACCGAAGTATATAATAGGTGACTAACCGAAAAGAGAGACAATCGATACCAAGCATCCGGGTAAACGAAAGACAACTCAAAGGGATAAACTGCAAGCATCCGGCAATTATCCAACAACAAAGAATATCCGACTCCGCAAAGGGCAAAAAAACGAATCTTACTCGACCAGGGAAACACGAAAAGCTTCGACTGAAGAGTGCATGAGATATATTATTCATTACCGGCAGACCGTGAATAACATACTCGAAAGGAAAAGACACCAGAGATACCGAAGTATATAATAGGTGACTAACCAAAAAGAGAGACAATCGATACCAAGCATCCGGGTAAACGAAAGACAACTCAAAGGGATAAATTGCAAGCATCCGACAATTATCCAACAACAAAGATTATTCGATTCCCCAAAGGGAAATACGAAACTTACTCGACCAGGGAAACACAAAAAGCTTCGACTGAAGAGTGTATGAGATATATTATTCATTACCGGCAGACCGTGAATAATATACTCGAAAGGAAAAGACACCAGAGATACCAAAGTATATAATAGGTGACTGACCAAAAAGGGAGACAATCGATACCAAGCATCCGGGTAAACAAAAGATAACTCAAAGGGATAAATTGCAAGCATCCGACAATTATCCAACAACAGAGAATATTCGATTCCACAAAGGGAAATACGAAACTTACTCGACCAGGGAAACACAAAAGGTTTCAACTGAAGAGTGCATGAGATATATTATTCATTACCGGCAGACCGTGAATAACATACTCGCATGGAAGATTATCCACAACCGGTATAAGGGTTAATAAAGGATAAATCAACCGAAAAGAAAGGTATCGGGATACCAAACTAGGTATATAATGATGACCAATCAAAAGGAGCAACAGACATTACCAACAAAAGGGGAAATGAAAGGCGATCTGCTGAGGATTCACTGGTGAGAATCAATGATCCGGGGATGAATTGCATAAACAGCAATTATCCACAACGACAAGCTGGGGATATATTGATGACAATCAACTATCCGGGGAACGCAATCACTGACAAACGGTGAAGAGACCCGATGGGGATAAAATTGCTAGCATCCGGCAATTATCCAACTGTACCACAAGGCACAAACTCCGCTGGGGAGAAACATCAACACTTGGGATTTACAACTACCGAATACGGGGTAGAAAACCACAAACTCAACTGGGGATAAAAATCACCACAGGGAGACACCAACTCTGTTAGGGATAAAACCACAACAACAGGGATCCACTTACAATCAGGACGAACCACAAAGGTTACTCTGTTAGGGGAAAAGAGATAGGACTTACAACTACCGAATACGGGGTAATGGCCATACTCTGGTGGGAATAACCATGAATTAGGGTTTACATCTACCGAATACGGGGTAGAAAACCAACAACTCTGCGTGGGGATAGAACAAATCACAAATCCGCACGGGAAACCAAAAATAATGTTTATAACAAACCACAAACTGCTGGAGAGCAGGAAAAAAGGATTTACGACTACCGACTACTAGGTAGAAAACCAACAATTCTCGCCGCGGAATAAAGGTATATAACCACTAATTCCATCAAAAGGGCAAGGAAAAATAGGACTTACAACTACCAGTATAAGGGTAGAGGCCCTAAAAACTCCGCTGGGGAACAACCCACTGGGAAGCACAAGACATTTTGACAAATAGCCAATTCGGGAATAATCCGAAAAGACAGATTGAATCAAAAGACGTCCTAATGAGGATGTAACTCAAATAGGAAAATCCATCCCAATATATATGTTGGGAGGAAACGGAAGAAACCGTCATCCACGAGGATATATCTCAGTGGGGAACTGCAGAAGGACAGACGAAAGACACTTTCTGCTTATGGGGCTGACTCTACATGGAGAGACTTTAACACCCGACATTTGCTAGGGGAGATCTAATGGGGATCTGCACCACCATAACAAGGAACAATCAACAAAAGATATATGGCGAGAAATGCAACATGAATATCTGAATGTTTATGAATATGCATGAATATGCGTGATTTATGTTTGATGAATGCTGACAAAACAGACATATCTAACACAAACAGGTCCAGGAATCAAACGCCCGGTATTATACTTCCAGGGAAAAAACCAACTGGAAAGCCAATCTGCGGAGATCTACATGCTATAAAGCATAGATCTGCGGGTACTGCTGGAGAAGCAGAGGATCAGAGATATCAGGAAACACCAAATCTCTGAGTGCTGGATCAGCAAACAACCCAATCAGGGTACAGAAAGTCACAACGGGCAAAACAGCCACCAAGACGAATCTGTTGGGGAACAAGAGAAAATCTCAAAGATCCGCAGGGGATCTCAGCATCAACTGAGAAACAAAGAGCTTTGCAACTCTAAACCACTCCGGGGAACAATCTACTGAAGGAGAAGAACATCATCCAAGTAGAATCCAACTGCATAAGCAACTCTACTGGGGAAAATTGCTGCTGGAGAAAACTGAGTCTTCAACAACACTCTGCTTGCAACTATGCTGGGGAACAACCCCATCACAAGATCTGGAGGAAGAAGATACAACCAAACCAGGAATATGAACCAAATGTCTTACCTGTTGGAGATCATGCCACCCTTGGGAGAGCACTGAGATATCTTTGAGTATCCTTTCGACATTGTGAATATTCACTTTGTTTAAAACAACAATTTTTGAAAAATTTGATTTGTTTAAAAACAATGATATTTTATCAATTAAAACATGCAAAACATTTGTTGAATTGAAACAAATAAGAGTGCAAATAATTGGATAAAAAGCTCAAATTGATTTGATGGAATGGTAGCCTGCAAATGGCAAGACTCCATAGATTTGTACAAATTTGAAATCAGTGATATATATTGGAAGAGGGCTACATTGAACATAATGATCCTTTCTCTACCAATTTGAATCTCGACGTATTCGAAGCTTCAGTTGACGACGAATCGAGAATCCTCTGGCGAAAAGACAGCTGGTGAACAGAAAGTCTTGTCAGGATGCAGTTACTTGCCAAATCCCTAATTTTTGCCTAGATTGCCCCAGAGTGAGGTACTCAATCTAGCGGGATGCAAATATTCTCTTTTTTTTTTTCAAGTCTCTAATTTTTGCCTGGATTACCTTTGCAGGTTCTCCACCGAGACGCTCATTTTTGCCTAAGTCCCCCTTTCGGGTTTTCAACTTAGCGAGCTATTCTGTTTTTTATTTGCATATAATTTTTTTTTAGGCAAAGTATCTCTTGACTGCATCTGAATTCACAGGACGAGTGAAATCCTCCCCATCCATTGTTGTAAGCATCAATGCTCCGCCTGAAAAGGCTCTCTTAACAACATATGGGCCCTCGTATTTTGGAGTCCACTTGCCCCTGGAATCGGGCGCGAAAGACAAGACTTTCTTGAGCACGAGGTCACCTTCTCGGAACACACGCGGCTTGACCTTCTTATCGAATGCTTTCTTCATTCTCTGCTGATATAACTGACCATGACACATGGCAATTAATCGCTTCTCTTCAATCAAATTCAATTGGTCATAACGACTCTGAATCCATTCAGCATCAGTCAACTAGGGATTTGAGGGTATACTTATTTATTTATTTATTTTTTTGAAAAAATTTGAAATTTTTTCCTGATTTTTGATTTTTTCATCTTTTTCACCCTCTCTCTTTTTTTTTATTTCATTTGTAATGCCCCAGTTCGACTGTTTAGCTGATTCTCATGATACAGCTGAATGAGCTCCTTTTCGTGCCCAAGAAGGATAGGAAATCTCATCAGGAATCCCCTTCAACATCATCTTCCTCTGCCTCAAATACAAGGAATTCAAGATTGGGAGATGGCGTTGGATCATTATATTCAATGGGTTTAGAAATCCCTGCATAATGATTCTGGATAATGAAAAGCGTTTGAATTTAAACAAGCAAATCATTTATGCAGATGAAAAAGCTATTTTTGTTTTTCAGTGTTTTTTGTGATCACTGATTTCATGCAAAAAAGCAAAAAGTGAAAACAAAGGAAAAACAAATGTTTAACAATGCATTAATTGAATGAAAACATCATTGTATATATGCTTTGCCAACAATGTCATCACTTCTCCTTTTGGCATGGGAGAAGGGTTTTAAACAAAGTGAACAAATCACGCTGACTTATGAATGACCGTAGGAACATCCACAGCGACCCAATTGTGGCAGACACCACCAGGAATGATGAAATTGTTCAGGTCCTCTGCATCCTCTTCCAAAATAGCAGCAACCTCTTCTTCAGGTTGATCGTCATGGATGAATCCTCCACTTGCGAACAAACCTTGCTCCTTAAGTGCCCCAGAACAGTAGCCAATGCCAGCCCGGGATCGGTTAACCAGGAATAAATCCATCAACAGTACATAGTCTGGCAAATATCTCTCTGAGTTCACAGCTCTCTTGCTCAGGATGATCCATCAATCTGGCAGATTCGGCCCTGGTATAGTACCGGCAAAGTGCGTCTTCAAAATAAATGAAGATCGCAGGGTCAGACCACAGGATGGGAGACCGGAACAAAACACCCGCTTATGCAAATGATGCATGAAGTGTTTGTGCATATGCTTGTTTTTATATCAAAGGAACCCGAGGGTTTTATTTGGAAACTTTGAAATGTTTAAGCATTTTGATCATACATGAGAATATCTCATCAGATACATCAGGTGAAATTTTTTTCCCGGTTTTTCCACGTTTGAAATTTTTTGCAAATAAACTCCTTTGAGTTCCTTGAAAATTTTCTTTTTATCTGATGACATGGATGCAGATGAATGTATGAATGCATGAATGCAACAATCACACTCAAGGATCAAGCAAGTCACACCAGACAAAGGTCATGGGAAAGCTCATTGTATCCCTAATATCAATCATCCATTTTGGTGGATTTAGGTTTTCACCTTATCGACACCCAAGTTCCATTGATATTAATGGTACATGAACCGGCTCGAACATCCTTAATATCAACCATCCTTTTTGGGGATTTAGGTTTTACACCTGATCAACGCCCAGGTTCCATTGATATTAAGGTTGTTTGAGCGACTCAACCACGAATCACGGGTTTGTTGAGAGTCACGAGCATGAAGTCTCGGTTAAGAACCACCCAAAGGGAGTGTACTAGGGTTTAAACCTGCCAGACATGTTCTATCAGAGGTTCCCATAATCATCGTTCCATCTTTCGAATATTATCGGAGGAACGAATACTCATATTCCAAAAATATTCTCAAGAGAAACTCTTATGAGTGTAGTATCGCGTAACAATCGCATCAGAACTTACATCTGAACGACCTCCGCACTACGTTCCTAAAAATAGGCCAAGATGGGCTTGGTAAACTACGGTCCTTGGCTTCTGCGGCACATGATTGAAAGAATAATGCCTAACCACAAATAACTTGTGTGACATTATTAATCCAACATGACCTCCACCAAGTGAATGGACTCGCAAGTTAACTGGCTAAGGAATACTCCACACCAGTCAACAAGACTATGCCATTCTCCTATCCTAGAGTGCACTCGAGTTCGGGTATAGAACTCATCTCACAGATCACCAAAGCAAATAGCAATTGTATATCAAGCAATTCAAACATTACAATCAATACAGTCATCCCAAATGGTACAAAAATATGTCATATAACAAATAACAATATAGCACACAACAAGGGTGAAAAGTAGGCAATACCACCAAGGATCGATTTCTCCCCAGCAGAGTCGCCACTTTTCTGTAGCGGTGTATTCGTCGCTATATGATTTATTGATTAAACCATAAGCAAAGCATACAATGAATTCGAGTCGCCACCGCACTTTTATTTATCCAAAGGACTGGCTAAAAAGCGAACAAAAGCCTAAGAAGTTTTACGCGTAGAAAACTAATGAAAAGATCAGAGAATCTGGGTAAGGGGTAAATTACGCAATGGGAAGGTGTTAGGCACCCACTACGTCCTAGGTACTCCTAGGGAGCCCTTTTCACACTTGTTGTACTAAATTGTTATTTGTTATGAAATATTTATTGTGCAAACATGAATGGGATGATGAGAAAAGAATATACAATTTTTATTGTTTTTGTGTTTGAACGGATGAACCCGTTGCCTACGTACCTTTCATCAAAGGTAAGGATCAAAACGCCGTAGTTCGGCTAAAAGATTTCCAAAAGTTAGTGGATTCAATTTTAAACACAAGCCCTAAGGTCTTACGTTATCCACGGGAGAAAACTCAACCTTATACAAACAACGAGTCCACCATGTGAGAAAAGCTTCAACTTGCTAGTGAGGGGTTAACCCTATAATAAGCAAGGAAGACTTACAATTCAATCAACTAAGGACAAATAGGCGAGATTGACATCAACCAACTAGGATAAATCAAACCTATGGCTAATGTATGAAAACTTAACAAGAATGGACAAAGCCACAAAACAATTGAATGGGTGAAGTTAACTGATTATGATTAATCACAAAAGGAGGGTCTAAGTATGATTAAGATTGATTCAAAAGAAGTATTATGAAATGGAGTTTGAAAAAGTCAAGGACTTGGGGTCCAGGTTTTTAATTTAAAAGCATGAAGATGTTTGCACAATATTTATCTCAAGTTTTAAAAGCAACGTGTGAAAAGGTTTAGGACAAAATGGATGAATGGATGAAGATGGAGTGTAAAACTTCCTAGAAGGTTCACCTCTTGAAATCATATAGAAGATGACTCAAGTGTGTCCTTTGGAATAGGCAATGAGCAATAACAAACAAGCAAAGCAAAAGAAGAAAAGTCAACAAAAGCGGATACCGGATGCCAATCACTGGACTTATACCAATCTCCTAAAATAGAACTGGATATCAGAGGCCACTCTATGGACTTACACTAATCTCCTCAACAAAGAAACAAAAAGTGGATACCGGATGCCAATCTATCTGGGCTTATACCAATCTCCAACAGCAAAGCAAACACTTGGATGTCAGATGCCAATCTATCTGGGCTTACTCTAACCTCCAACATATGATCATGGGAAAACAAATGCCAAATTACATGGACTTACAATTGCATCCTCACATAAATCAAACAAATGCATCAAGCAAAGAGAAGCTGAGTGGCCAATGAGATGGTCTTATACTCACTTCCATATCATAGGAACAATGGCCAATGAATGGTCTTACAATTGTCCTCAATGGGTAATCAACAAAGATATGTCACAAAGAAAGATGAAATGATCATGCACTAATGAGCAATTAATGATGATAAATGCACAAAGCATACAAGAAAACATGTGCATATGAAATAAGTAATCAATCAAATGAAGTCATTCAGCACACACTATAACCAAGCAATAAGGCTCATACAAAAGGGTTAGGCATTGAAGCCAACTGGTATAGGGTTAATGGTGCTCTTAACCTTGACATTGAGAGCCAAGGTGAAGCAGATGAAAGGATATGAGGGGTGTGCCTCATGCTCTTATCCCTGGTCAGGGAGAGCTTTAAATATCAGAAGGTGTGGGAGTTCAGAAAGATGGAACTCTCTCCACAAGTTAGACTCGATAGATCTTGGGTATTTACTCAACATGCATCAAACACAAGTAGTGTGAGAAATGTGAGTGACTCACAGAATAGTAGGAGATAGGTTACATATCTCTTGGATTCTACCAATTGCCTTATTTAAAGGACTTTTCCTGCTTGGGACAAAAGTAAACAAACACAGACATTGCCTCTTAAGGAGGACTTCAGACAGTTGCCTGGCCAAGTAACAGGCCAGGTCTTCCAGACTACATGGAGTAAGGAAATTATACCTCAATGCAAATTGCTTATCAAGCAAAGCAAAGCAAAGTTCACAAGGAACTAATAGCAACTAAAGTACCTGAAATCAGTCAAGCACAATTAGTATACCAGACACAAAGTTAAAAACAAAACAGCATAAGCCAACAGACAATACAGTCAAGCATATGTGCAAAGCAACAAGCTCATAACAAGTAAGCTAGGCAACCTACAAAACAAACAAGTTAGTTCATGATAAACAATCAAACTCATTCAACTTGTATTGATCTCTTTGAAGCATTTGTTGCTTAACCTGAAAAACCAAGCTTAAACATGAGTGACAAGACCACTAGGACAAGCCTAGGGTCAAAAGGAGATAAAAAGTTTAAAACAGCAAGGGACAAGTGCCCAAAGTCAAGACAAATCAATCAAGAAGCAAACCTAAGTGGTTTCACATTCATATCATTCATCATTATCATTTCACAAACAAGTTAGGTCAAAACATGTCAAATGGAAGCTCATAGAAGTCAACAGAATGATTCAATTCAAACCCAATCACAAACATTTCAATAAATCCTCAAATAATTCATGCTCAAACATCATCCATAACATGATACGCATACCAAATTTCAGCTCATTTGGATCAAGGGAAGTAGGTCAATGAAAATCAGAAAGCCAGAGCAAGTTCAAGCATACTCATTCAAAGCATCAAAACATGCACCAAATTCAATAAATCATAAAACAGTGACAACACATGATAAATGAATGGGACTAAAACCATGACAAAGCTTAAGATGTCTACTAATCATATGTCAAATTTCAAGTCCATCCAATTAAGCATTAGAATTTCACAAATCATATACAAACATGTGTCATAAAAAGTCAACAAATGACCAAACAGGGGATAAAATTCCAATCAAATAGGAAATGCCATCAATAATTCCAGAAAATTTCACATATAAACTAGACATCCACAAGTATGTTCATGCAAAAATCCACACCATTTTGAGTTCAATAAGCATGGTAATTAAAATCATGAAGTTGGACATCAATGGTGTGACACAAATTGTCACACCCCTATTCAAAAATTCATATCTAAATAACCAGCAATGATAAATTCATAAACTCTACACCAAAATCACCATGAACATGTCTAGTTTAAGCACAAAAGATTTGGGAAGCATTGGATAATGTATCATCATTTCACAAACAATTTGGCAAGGCATACATAAAATGGATACATATGAACAAACCCTAGCACATTTTAAAATCCACACGTGCAAAAAATCTGGAAAAATCATCATAAAAAACTAGAGGTCATGAGGAGCATTTAGCAAAAAATCCCATCAAAATTGGATTAAAATTGAGTGACTTATGATTTTTGGAAGATTGTCATATCAAATGAAATAAAAATTGAAAAATAAAATGATTTAATTGAATTAATTAAACGGCAGTGGCAGAAATGTAATTATCTGGTCTCTTAAGTGAAACTCTGCGTTTCACTTAAGGACGTGTTGGCCAGCGACTGGTGCATGGCAATGAAACAGTAAACATCATGCAAGCAAAAAGCCAAAACGCGATCAAATGAGTTCTGGGTTCAAAATTAGGGTTCGTGAGCTACAGTGTATGCTATTCATCTTGTTCATCATTTCCAAATTTGCAGCAAGAACAAAATGCAATGAAACTCAAAAATCGACATACCATTCAAACCAGCAAACCATGCACATCATAAATCCAACCTTGATTTACACTAACTCATGTTATTATGGAAGAATCAAGCAAAGTATCATCCATATATAAAACTTCATGTCAACATAACTTTCAAAATACTCAACCATTTGCCACGATTCAAAGCTCAAAGTAATCAGCATGGAAAGACCTTCATAAAACATAGCATGGTTTTGAAAAATGAGAGATTCGAAATCTTACTTGATTTGGAGGGCAGTGATGAAATGAGGTTGTTTGGCCGTGCAAAGTAGAAACAGATGCTCAACAAGGTTTGTATTGATGAATGGAAGCAAGACTTGAAGCTCAGCTGGCACGATTTAGCTCAATCACAAAGCTGCCATGGATGAAGCTTAATGGAACAATGCTGCTTTTCTTGCTTACAGTTGTGATTTGAGGCTTGCAAATGCTTCAACAATGTTAGTAGGTGATGGCACAAAGGATAAAGGCACGAGTTCTTGAAGGTTTTTCAGAAAAAGTTCAGATGAGGAAAAAGAGAGTTTGAGAGAAAAATGAAATTTGGTCTGTTTTGTGAAAGTGTGCTAGGGTTTTCTCAGCAGAAAAGTGAAATATATACTGTGATTAATGGAGCTAAGTTTGGTTAATGAATGGTTAATTGCATTTAGCTCAAAATGGAGTGTTTTTGGTTAATTGATGGATTTCACTTAAGTTGCATGTCCATGTGCTACAGCTGCGAAAATGGGCCTTAAGCATATCCAAAATGTCATTTTTAGTCAAGTTCAATTGGTATAAAGTGTAGCAAATGGCTATTTTGAAAGTCAACTTTTTTACCTTTCCTTTTTAATTCAAGTCAACTAAAAAATTCCATTTTTATTGGTTGAGTTTTGGTGAATTGTGATGAAAGATTTGGATAGAGCACATCAAATATGACTTGTAGCAAAAAATCTCACTCAATTTGGCCAAATGGTTTGGAAGATATGCCACTTTGAAGTTCAAAAATTCTTGAGAATGATTTGATCATAACTTGCCAACCACACATGAGAAATGAGTGTTCTTGGACTTTTTGGAAATGGGAGAACAAGATCTTCAACTTTCATGTTGGACAAAAATTCATTTGAAGCTTGTATGATGATGTAATTTGGAGGAGAAGAACTTTCCTTTTTTGGCAAAATCCAATTACAGGTCAACTTTCTATTTTTGGAAATTCTTGTCTGATTTCAAATTCTTCACTGTGGATGTTTGACATGTTATATGAGGCTTATATGGACATGAATGAGACCTCTCAAACCAATTCCCACCATCAAATCACTGATTAAATGGACAGTTGACCACAGTTGACTTTGCTAGGGTTTTGGTTGACTGAACCATGTTCTGATGAATTCCAAGCCCCTACCACTTGATATCTTGATTCAAAATGATGTCACAACTCATATGAACTCTTGATGAATGATCATGGTGCCCAAATTCTTCAAGAATGGCCACCATCTATCTCAATGACTGACTTTGACTGATTTGACCTAATTTGCTTCATCTGCAAGTAACACGGTTAGATGACAACATTTTTGTACCTTTGGTTAATAGACAGATGAAAAGCAATGATATACAAATGCAATACATGCTTGGTGATCAAGAACCAAACTCACAAGATAACCCACCCACTAGGAGGGAAGCAAAGGTGCACAAAGATCCTTGAGGCAATGGTATGATATGATATGATGCCATGAGGGATCTTAGGGACAAAATTGGGGTCTTACAGATTTGCTTAGAGAAGTTGGAGGATTCCGGTCTTCATCTCCGTATTTCTTCCTCCACGGGCGAATTGAGCAGTTCTTCTTGAACTATTAGCGGACATTTCGGTACGATTGTCATCCGCCATGTTTCTGTCACAAGCCTCTACCACCACTTCTTCGATTGGAACAAGTGCGGAAGTAGATGCTTCTTCTCTCCGGTTCCTCTCTTCGGCTAGTTTTCTTCTTCTTCGTGTTTTGCTATTGAGCTTCCGAAGTGTTCTTTCAATTTCAGGATCGAATTGAAGTTGCTCCTCGGTTGCTTTTCCTCGCATGCACTAGAATCTACAAAACTAACAAACCAAGTGAAACAAAAGAGGGATAATAATAAATGTAACACAACTTAAAACAAAGAATTATTGCAATGCTTGTAATATCGACACCAATCCCCGACAACGGCGCCAATTTGTTGAAAAGTATATCTTCGGCAAATATTTTTATATCGTATCCACAGAGATTGGTTGATATTACCGCCGTTCTATAATCCAAATGTTGTAAGTTTAGAAAGTAACAAGGTTGTTTTGGTTGGAAAGTTATCTTGTGAGTAAATGTCACTAAAAACAGTAAAATGGTTTTAATCTAATGTAAAAGCTTGGCAAGATTGGAGTTCACTATTTCAAATGCTTATGATTCCTTATGATAAATAAATAGATTCAAGATTATTGATGATGTTCAAGTATCCTCTCAAAGTCATTTATGTCTAAATGATATTGTGATAATCACTATATTGATCCTTAGACGATCTCTCCACCTAACTATCAATATAGCAATCTTTAATGTTTAATACCAAAGAAGAGTAATGAATAAATCTATCTCTACAACTTATTCACTACTTGAAAATCTGTTTTATGTCAAGACTCAAATAATCTCTCTCGACAACTACTCAAATCTGGTTTTCAACTTAGGGCAAAAACAGTATTCAATACATCAACAATCTTTATCATATATATAAATCAAATGGAATACATAAACATATGAGAATAGCTACTACCTCCAATCTTGACAAAAGGGAGTTTAGCTCCTCATCACCATTGTTACAAAGCAGAATGTTAAAGAAGAGAAAACTATGTTTTCTCCCTTACAAAAATATCTCAATGTGTGAATGATAATGAATGAATCAATAATGTGTTTTTTCCCTCCTAAAAGAGTTGACATTTCCTTAATTGATCATTTCCATCCAAAGAGAAAAGCTATTCCAAGGCAGACACCAAAATGGCAAAAACAGCTGGCCTTCAAAACATCACTTTTGACCCAAAAATCAGTTTGCTGGATTCGCAGGGTTCGCGGGGCGAACTAATGCTGTCTCATTCAGTTCGCGGGGCGAACTGAAGCTACCTCAGTTTCCTTGCTTTGCAAGCTTCATCCAAAATCTTCCATATTATGATGCTGCAATCCAAAGCTTTCTCATCCAAAAATTCTACAAAACTAACAAATATGTGAAATAACTATTCAAAACAAAATAAATTAAACCTAATTGCATTTATACAAAATAGTGAGAATAAAAGTGTGTAATTACATCAAAACTTGGTAAAAGGGACCAATTAAATGATATAAAAAGTAGTACTAATTGGTCCCTAACAACTTTCCCCAACTTAGCATTTTGTTTGTCCCTAAACAAAAGTTTCCACCCTTACAACCAAAGCAATGACACAAAAGATTGAAACAAGGATTTACCAAGGACATTCAAATGGTTCAAAAGCGTTTGGCATTTTCTCAATTCACCTATCTCAATTCTAGACAAAACATGAATAAGGGAAATGGTAAAGTGCAAAAATCATTCCAAGGAATTCAAAGCCATATATGTCAAAATTGAATCAAGCTTACACATACATCATAATAATGATGAATAACATGAAGGGTTACTTTTACTCATGCAAGCAATTAAATCAACAACAACTCAAATCATGCGGTTATCACAACAAGTACCAAATCATGTGAAAAATGAGAATCAAGAGGTCTTTCAAGGTTGTAATGTGGCTTAGGTTACAAGAAAGGACATGATTAAGAGAATTCAACAAAGTTGCCTATCCTAAGGGAGCATTCTCAAACATTTAACTCTACACACTTTCCCTTTCTTTGATCCCTATCTTTTTCTTTTTCTTTTTCTTTTCAAATCCACACAACCATGAGCATTTTCTTTGCTTTTTTTTTTATTCTTTTTTTTTCTTTGCTCTATGGTTTCAAGGGTGATTTCTTTTTCTTGTTTCTTTTCATATTTTTACCCTTTCATAAAAACTCACTTTTCCAAGTTTCTAATCAACTTTTCACTTTACTCTCCCCAACTTTAGATTCCAAAATCAAATTTATTCAATAATGCTCCCTACTTAGACATAAGCAAAAGGCAAAATTTTGCAAACAACTCGGTTTGAGGTTTCAACTGATACAAAAGAAATTAGGATTCATTTATTCCAAAATTTTCAATTGATTTTACAATGATCAATCAAATGAATCTTAAAATAAGCTCAAAGGGGTTTAACTAAGGATTATTCCTCACAAGGTTAGTTGATTCAAACTTTTTGGTCAAGTGGTTTCTCTCATAAACAATGCCTCTATCATTTTCAAAATTTTCACACAAAAATAGATTGATGCATGATTTAGCATGATAAGAATGAGTTAAAATAATGCTCGGTTTCCCGCTTTTTAGTGTACAATGGAAAGCTTCCTCACAATTGGTTAAGTCCTATTTTGATTCAAAGATGACATACATTTCAATGAGTTTATGATATGAAATTTGCACACACCATCAAACTACTCATGTTAAGTCTAGAAAGCGATAAAGTGTACGTTGAAATGCCGACACTAATTCTTATCATCACCATTCGAAGTGTCATATGCTCCTTTCTTTGCGATCATTTCTCGGTTGCTTTAAGCTTGACTTAAGAGTAAGAACAATTAAACAAAAAATGTTGGTAAACCAATTTGATTGTAACACACTTAAATCTCAAAAAGTATTCATGCAATTATCAAAACAACTAACAAACCAAAGTTCAAAATTCAACAAAAACAGTAATAATACACAGAAAACTCAAAATAAAAACAAACCCTATAATTCAACAAACTCCTCAATCTTCCTTCATTTCATCGCCATGGGTAGCACCACTTCCTGCACCCCCCAAAAAAACTGGCCTGCCCTCAGGCCACTTATCATAATCAACATAATCCTCTTAGGAAGGGAATGGAAAGGGGAAGTTTTTAAATTTGGAGGTTTGGAAGTGGAGCAACGAGGTTGTTGAAAGAATCTCCTAAGTTCGTGAAAATAGGAATGAAACGAAAATGACATAAAACAAAAGTTGTTTCTTTCTTTTTTTTTTCTTTTTTTTTTTCTGTTCGCGGGGCGAACTGAAGGAAATTTCAAAAAAAAAATTGGTTCTGCCATTCACTGTTCGCGGGGCGAACCTTGTTCGCGGCGCGAACTGAAGCTGTGAATTCAGTTCGCGGGGCGAACGGTAAAAAACAGAACCCAATTCTTTCAAAATTTAACACAGCAGAAACTCACACAGCAGAAAAAAATTAAAATGCAGACTTACAATGTTGGGTTGCCTCCCAACAAGCGCTTTGTTTAACGTCGTTTAGAGCTCGACGGTCCACTGATTAGCCCGGTTTAAATAGAGACACGACACCCACATCACGATTTATGTCGCCACTATGGTAGACTTTAAGTCTCTGACCATTTACAGTCCAACTCTCTTGTGACTTTGGATCCTCGATCACAATGGCTCCATAATTGCGCACCTTTTTGACAACGAACGGTCCTGACCATTTTGACTTCAACTTACCAGGGAATAACTTCAACCTTGATTTGAAAAGCAATACCATTTGTCCGGCATGAAACTCCTTGTGACAGACCTTTCCATCATGGTATTTCTCTTCAATTGCATCATTTCGGAAAGAATCATGCTTGTCATTTGGATGCTTCATAGCTTCAAAAAGATTAAAGGTCACCTCTTCGTCTTGCACTCTCACCTTCATTAGTCCATCATCTACGTCAATCATCATCCGGGCTGTTTTCATGAATGGTCTTCCAAGAATTTGAGGAACATCATGATCCTCATCCATCTCTACTATCACGAAATCTACCGGAAATAAGAATTTGTCCACTTTCACTAACATGTCTTTAGCAATTCCGTATGGTGAAGTGGTAGACTTGTCGGCTAGTTGTAGCGTCATCCTTGTCGATTTGATCTCAACATTTCCCAATCTTTTAACAATGGAGAGGGGGATTAAATTGATGCTAGACCCCAAGTCAATCAAACCATTACCAATGTATGTGCTTCCAATGGTTACCGGTAAGACGACTCGGCCCGGATCAGATTCCTTCCTTGGGAGAGTCTTTTGAATGATGGCACTACAACGTGCATCAAGCAAGATGGTTTCGTCTTCCACATGTCTCCTTTTCTTTGTAAGTATGTCCTTCATGAACTTTGCGTACCATGGCATTTGTTCTAATGCGTCGGAAAATGGAATATTGATTTGAAGTTGTTTGAATATGTCCATGAACCGTGCATAATGCCTAGCATTATCCTTCTTTGATGGTGCGTGCGGATAGGGTAGATGTTGAACTGGAATGACATTCACTCCTTTGTCTCTTGTTTTCTTTTCTCTTGGTTTAATTTCCTTCCTCATTTCCGCTTCACACTGCTGTTCTTCCATCAATTGCTGATTCTGCTGTTTTCGCGGCGCGAAGGAAGATCGCGGCGCGAACTGAGCAGTTTCTGCCACTTTCTCCTTCCCACAAGCCACATCCTCATTTTCCAGCACAGCATCCATATCATTCTCAACTGTAATTTCCTTACCTTTTTTACTTGTCAACTCTCTACCGCTTCTAGTAAAAATTGCTTTACAATGCTCCTTTGGATTGGGTTGAGTGTTAGCGGAGAAAGAAGATCCTGTGTTTTGTTCCGACAGTTGCTTTGCAAGTTGGCCTACTTGAGTTTCCAGATTTTTAATTGCTGCTTCGTTACTCTTCTGATTTGCCATGGAAGCTTGCATGAATTATTGAAGAGTATCCTCTAGCTTGGAACTTCCTCCTTGCGACTGTTGTCCTTGAGAATTTGGATGTTGGTAAGGACTTTGCTGCTGAAAATTTTGATTGTTGAACCTTGATGGTTGATAACCTTAATTGTTCCTTTGATAGCCTTGATTTTGATTGTTCACATAGCTTACTTCTTCCAGTGGAGGACAAAAACCAGTAGGGTGATCTCCTTGACATAATTCGCAACATGCTACTTGATGTCGAACTTGAGACCCTTGAATTTCCTTCATTTGCCGTGGAAGCTTGGCCATTTGTTGAGTAAGCAACTCCACTTGTTGAGAGAGTAGCTTGTTTTGAGCAAGAATGGTGTCATTGGTATTTAACTCAAGAACTCCCGGCTTACGTTGTGAAGGGCTACGGTCATGTTGACTTTGGCGATCATTGAGTGCCATCCGATCAATAATGACTTTAGCTTCTTCCGCATTCTTTCACATAAGAGAGCCACCCGCGGTAGCATCCAAAAGTGTTCTGTGAGTTGATTGGAGCCCATTTAGAAAAATATCGACTTGAGTGAGCTCATCAAAACCATGACCCTTGCATTTTCTCAACATTGACTTGAATCTTTCCCACGCCTCATTCAAAGACTCGTTGCTTCCTTGAGTGAATACTGCAATAGCCGTTTTGGATTCCATGAATCGGGATTGAGGAAAATATTTTTCTAAAAACTTTTCTTCTAACAAATTCCAATCCGTCATCACTCTCGGTGCTTGATCAAGGTACCACTATTTTGCCTTTCCCACTAAGGAGTGTGGGAACATCCTCTTGAATAATGCTTCTTCACCCGCTTCGTCTATTCCCGTAGAACCCGCAATCTCATAGAATTTGATGAGATGGGAATACGGATCTTCATGGTCCATTCCGATGAATGGATTTGCATAGAGAAGTTGGAGGATTCCGGTCTTCATCTTCGTATTTCTTCCTCCACGGGCGAATTGAGCAGTTCTTCTTGGACTACTAGCGAACATTTCGGTACGATTGTCATCCGCCATGTTTCTGTCACAAGCCTCTACCACCACTTCTTCGATTGGAACAAGTGCGGAAGTAGACGCTTCTTCTCTCCGGTTCCTCTCTTCGGCTAGTTTTCTTCTTCTTCGTGTTTTTCTATTGAGCTTCCGAAGTGTTCTTTCAATTTCAGGATCGAATTGAAGTTGCTCCTCGGTTGCTTTTCCTCGCATGCACTAGAATCTACAAAACTAACAAACCAAGTGAAACAAAAGAGGGATAATAATAAATGTAACACAACTTAAAACAAAGAATTATTGCAATGCTTGTAATATCGACACCAATCCCCGGCAACGGCGCCAATTTGTTGAAAAGTATATCTTCGGCAAATATTTTTATATCGTATCCACAGAGATTGGTTGATATTACCGCCGTTCTATAATCCAAATGTTGTAAGTTTAGAAAGTAACAAGGTTGTTTTGGTTGGAAAGTTATCTTGTGAGTAAATGTCACTAAAAACAGTAAAATGGTTTTAATCTAATGTAAAAGCTTGGCAAGATTGGAGTTCACTATTTCAAATGCTTATGATTCCTTATGATAAATAAATAGATTCAAGATTATTGATGATGTTCAAGTATCCTCTCAAAGTCATTTATGTCTAAATGATATTGTGATAATCACTATATTGATCCTTAGACGATCTCTCCACCTAACTATCAATATAGCAATCTTTATGTTTAATACCAAAGAAGAGTAATGAATAAATCTATCTCTACAACTTATTCACTACTTGAAAATCTGTTTTATGTCAAGACTCAAATAATCTCTCTCGACAACTACTCAAATCTGGTTTTCAACTTAGGGCAAAAACAGTATTCAATACATCAACAATCTTTATCATATATATAAATCAAATGGAATACATAAACATATGAGAATAGCTACTACCTCCAATCTTGACAAAATGGAGTTTAGCTCTTCATCACCATTGTTACAAAAGCAGAATGTTAAAGAAGAGAAAACTCTATTTTCTCCCTTACAAAAATATCTCAATGTGTGAATGATAATGAATGAATCAATAATGTGTTTTTTTCCCTCCTAAAAGAGTTGACATTTCCTTAATTGATCATTTCCATCCAAAGAAGAAAAGCTATTCCAAGGCAGACACCAAAATGGCAAAAACAGCTGGCCTTCAAAACATCACTTTTGACCCAAAAATTAGTTTGCTGGATTCGCATGGTTCGCGGGCGAACTGATGCTGTCTCATTCAGTTCGCGGGGCGAACTTTGTTCGCGGGGCGAACTGAAGCTGCCTCAGTTTCCTTGCTTTGCAAGCTTTATCCAAAATCTTCCATATTATGATGCTGCAATCCAAAGCTTTCTCATCCAAAAATTCTACAAAACTAACAAATATGTGAAATAACTATTCAAAACAAAATAAATTAAACCTAATTGCATTTATACAAAATAGTGAGAATAAAAGTGTGTAATTACATCAAAACTTGGTAAAAGGGACCAATAAAATGATATAAAAAGTAGTACTAATTGGTCCCTAATAGTTGCCCCGGTCGATATACGTACTGAAGTACGGTACCCATGTAAGGAGAAGGGTAGCATCTCATGCCAATCTTTGTACGTAACGACCATCTTCTGCACAATCTTCTTTATGTTCTTGTTTACTACCTCGACAGCACCGTTCATCTTAGGATGATAAGGGGAAGAATTGTGATGCTGAATGTTGAAGTTCTTGCACAACTCCTTCATCATTTTGTTATTGAGATTAGAACCATTATCAGTAATGATTTCTTTCTTAATGAATCGGGCAACCACATGTCTGGTGACCTTTGCAAATGACGCTGCTTCGACCCACTTGGTGAAATAGTCGATGGCAACAAGGATGAAGCAATGCCCATTGGAGCCAGTCAGCTCAATCTTTCCAATAATATCAATGCCCCACATAGAAAACAGCCACGGCGAAGACATCACATTCAGAGGATTTGGCGGCACATGCACCTTATCAGCATAAATCTGGCATTTATGACACTTCCGAGCATATTTGAAACAATCAAATTCCATGGTCATCCAGTAATAACCCGCTCTCAACAATTTCTTAGCCATTGCATGTCCGCCGACATAAGTACCGAAGGAGCCTTCATGAACTTCCTACATTAACATGTCCGCTTCGTGTCTATCCACGCATCTGAGCAAAACCATGTCGAAGTTCCTCTTATACAGCACATCGTCTTTGTTCAAGAAGAAACTGCCTGCCAATCTTCTCAAAGTCTTTCTATCATTGTTGTATGCCCCTGCAGGGTACTCTTGATTCTTCAGAAAGCACTTGATGTCGTGATACCAGGGTTTGTCATCAACTACCAGTTCAGCAACAAACACATACGCGGCCCTATCAAGGCACATAACATCGATCCTGGGAACATGGTTCCAATGAATCACCTTGATCATGGAGGATAGAGTAGCAAGAGCATCTGCCATCTGGTTCTCATCACAAGGTATATGATACAACCTTACTGTTGTGAAGAAAGTCAACACTCTTCTCGTGTAATCTCTGTAGGGGGCCAGATTAGGCTGGAGAGTATTCCAATCACCATTCACTTAATTGATCACTAGAGCTGAATCTCCGAAGATGTCCACAGTCTTGATTCTCAAATCAATGGCTTGCTCAATACCCAAGATACAGGCCTCATACTCAACTTCATTATTGGTGCACTCGAAAGTCAGACGGGCGGTGAAAGGCATGTGGGCACCTTTCAGAGTAGTAATGACAACACCAATTCCACTTCCTTTGGCATTGACGGCCCCATCAAACATTAAAGTCCACTTTTCATCTAGATCAGGTCCCTCCTCAACAACTGGCTCTTCACAGTCTTTCATCTTGAGGAACATGATGTCTTCATCCGGAAAATCAAACTTCATCGGCTCACAATCATCAATCGGCTGCTGAGCGAGATAGTCTGACAGAATACTCCCTTTGATGGCTTTCTGGGATGTATACTGGATGTCGTACTCTGTCAGTACCATTTGCCAACGAGCAACCCTTCCGGTGAGAGCTGGCTTCTCAAATATATACTTGACTGGATCCATTTTGGAGATCAGTAAGGTTGTGTGAGTCAGCATGTATTGTCTTAATCGCTTAGTAGCCCATGCAAGTGCATAACATGTGTTTTCAAGCATTGAGTATCTCGACTCGCAATCTATGAATTTCTTACTCAGGTAGTAGATGGCATGCTTTTTCCTACCAGTCTCATCGTGTTGACCGAGAACACAACCCATGGAATTATCAAGTACTGTCAAATACATAATCAGCGGTCTCCCTGGGACTGGAGGCATAAGGATAAGAGGATTCTGCAAATACTCTTTTATCTTTTCGAAGGCCCTTTGGCAATCATCATTCCACCTGATAGCCTGATCTTTTCTTAACAATTTGAATATTGGCTCACACGTGGCTGTCAGGTGAGAGATGAACCTTGCAATGTAGTTCAACCTCCCTAAGAAACCACGGACTTGTTTTTCTGTTCTTGGCTCATGCATTTCTTGTATTGCCTTTACTTTGGCCAGATCCACCTCAATCCCTTTTTCACTAACAATAAAACCCAACAGTTTTCCAGATCTCACCCCGAAAGTACACTTGTTCGGATTAAGCCTCAGCTTGAATTTCCTCAAACGCTCAAACAGTTTCTGCAAATTCACCAAATGTTCTTCTGTCTGAGATTTGGCAATCATATCATCAACATAAACCTCGATTTCATGATGAATCATATCATGGAAAAGAGTTACCATAGCTCGTTGATATGTTGCCCCAGCATTTTTTAGACCAAACGGCATCACCTTGTAGCAGAAGGTGCCCCATGGGGTTATGAAAATTGTCTTCTCCATGTCTTCTGGTGCCATCTTAATTTGATTGTAGCCAGAAAAGCCATCCATGAAGGAGAATACCGAGAACTGAGCCGTGTTATCCACCAAAACGTCGATGTGAGGTAATGGGAAATCATCTTTAGGACTAGCTCTGTTCAGATCCCGGTAGTCAACACACATCCGTACCTTTCCATCCTTCTTAGGTACTGGAACAATGTTTGCAACCCATGGCGGATAATTTATAACCGCTAGAAACCCTGCATCCAACTGTTTTTGCACTTCTTCCTTTATCTTGACAGCCATCTCTGGTCTTGTTCTTCTGAGCTTCTGCTTGACCGGAGGACAATCCTCTTTGAGAGGCAAACGGTGTACCACAATGTCTGTGTCAAGCCATGGCATATCCTGATAAGACCAAGCGAAGATGTCAACATACTCTTGCAGCAATTCAATCAACCCCTTCTTCACATTATCTTCCAAAGCAGCCCCTATCTTGATTTCTCTCTTGACGTCCTTAGTGCCGAGATTAATCACTTCAATAGACTCTTGATGCGGTTGAATAACCCTTTCCTCCTGTTTTAACAACCTGGCAAGTTCTTCATGGAGTTCGCAGTCTTCATCACCCTCTTCTTCAGCTTGAAAGATTGGATTTTCAAAGTCGAATCGAGCCATAGCAGAACTGTTATCAATAGGATCCGGTGACGTGCATCTGCATGAGTGATGGTATGTGCTTATGAGTGTGAACAAGGAGTGAAAACTAAACAAAACATTGCCAAATATATTTTTTTGATTTTTTTGAAAACTGAAAAAATAGAAAGACAGTGAACAAAATATTTGAATGCAAAAAGACGTCCTTTATTTATGATAAAAAATGCAGGTATTCACATAGATGAGCCCTACAATGAGTCATTACGCCCTGGGCAGAACGTAAGACTTGGATATGCATGAATAAACAAAGAAAATTACTCTTCAAGAAGAGTGACTTGGATAATCTCTTCAGAAGACCAGTTGCGGAGAACTTCACCCGGGGTCCTTGGACGCACCCAGTTGTCAATGTCGCAATCACTATCCCCGTCTTCTTCGTTGATTGCAGAGATCTGGCCATACTGAATGATACCAGCACTGGAGAAACTAATCAGCCCCTGACGAGTCTGAGGCGTTGAAGTTGTAGAAGTCAATACTGGATGATACCCAATCCCAAACTTGTCTTTCTTCATAGGTAAATCCAACAGACGTCCCCAACCGGGAGCAACACCTGAATTTACCAAGGCCTGTGCCTGCTTGTAAGACGAAATAGAGACACCTGCTTCAACCTCTTCCACCAGAGCTGCATCCTTGACTTGAACTGCCTCAAAGGCCTGATACAGGGTCTCATGAATCTCACCTTCTACCTCTACATACTTGAATGTAGACAGGTGACTGACCAGGATATCCTCCTCACCACATACAGTGATAATTCTTCCGTTGACTGGGAACTTGATCTTCTGATGCAAGGTCGAAGAGACTGCCCCGACATTGTGGATCCAAGGACGACCCAGCAAGCAACTATACGAAGGACTGATATCCATCACGTAGAAGACGGTGTTGAAGGTTTGTGATCCAATCTGAATGGGCAATTCTGCCTCTCCGAACACCGACCTCTTAGAACCATCGAAGGCTCTCACCACAATATCGGAAGGCTTCAAGATCAAACCTTCTACATCTAACTTTGACTGGGCTCTCTTGGGTAGCACATTGAGAGAGGAACATGTATCCACTAGAACATGGGATAGCACATCGTCTTTACACTCCATCGAAATGTGCAAAGCCTTGTTATGATCGCGCCCAGCTAGCGTCAAGTCAGAATCAGTAAAACCCAATCCGTTGCTTGCATGAACATTTGCAACGATCCCTTCTAGTTGGTTCACTGAGATCTCCTTAGGCACATATGCAGCATTAAGGACCTTCAAGAGTGCCTCCCTGTATGCCTCCGAACACAGCAGGAGTGAGAGAATAGATATCTTAGACGGTGTCTGAATCAACTGATCGACTACCTTGTAGTCGCTTTTCTTTATGATTCTCAAGAGCTCGTCCACATCCTTCGCAAAAGTAGGCTCAGAGCCAGCCTGTGGTGCAGAGGTACCCTCATTCACAACTTGCTTGCTTTTGGCTTTCGCCGCGGCGTCAGCACTATCAGGTTGGATAACCGATGGTGAGAACATTCTACCACTTCTGGTGAATCGCCCGATTCCACCAACATTGTCCACTGCGGGATCTTTTACCTCAACTCCAGGTTCAGACTTCTGATCTTGCACCTCTCCTACTTTCAGTGGCTGCTCCACTCTATGATCATGCGTGTACACACTCCCCCCGTAATGCCAAGGAATGTCACTTTCGCTGGTGAAAGGTAAAGGACCGGAGGTCGTGATGGTCATAGTGGATTGATGCGGTGCCACCGGTTGCGCTACTGGCACACTGATCTGAGTGGTCGGATGGAAAATTATGATAGTGGCAACATCATAGTCATGCTCAGAAATCTCATTCATTGAAGTACAAACATCCAAAACATCGGAATCAAGTTCAACAAGTACATCAGAATCAAGCACAATGTTTGGAATATCAGCAACAACACCAGAAAAATTGATTACATCATTGGGAATTACAAAATCAGCAGGAACAACATTTGTAAATTCTTCAGCATCTTCAGGAAAGAGAGGATCAACATTTGCATTCTCAACAACCCCTTCAACAACCCCTTCAGCAGACCTTTGGGCAGATTGGTCTTCAGCTTGAAGGACACCATCGTCAAGCAAGGCTTGGATACCCAGTTGCAGCTTCAAACAACCTCCACTCTGTGTAGCACAACCCAAACAACCGCTCCCACAATCGGGGAAAACATCTGCCTTCAGTAAGTATTCTTTGATTTCTAACAGCGGAGTCTTCAGCTTCAACACCTCCTTGACTAATTTGACTTCTCCTTCAACCATGTTAACATTTGCTCTACCATGCCGCGGCATAGGATTGTTGACAACATTAGGAGCCGACACAAAGTTAATGGCCTTTGAGTCGATAAGGTCCTGAACTACATGCTTAAAAGCTTTGCAGTTCTCAATAGTGTGGCCAGGTGCCCCAGAGTGGAACTCACACCTAGCATTGACGTCATAACCCACTGGAAGCCTGCCAATAGGAGGAGCCAAAGTGCGTAACTGCACAAGTTGCAATTGTTGAAGGTTGGGAAGCAATTGGGCGTACGACATCGAAAGAGTGTCGAAATGCCTATCCATCATCCTCTGTCTCTGTTGATAAGCAGGTATGTTACCCTGTTGTTGTTGGTATTGATTTTGTTGACGTTGAGGTTGTTGTTGTTGCACTGGTGTTGCATCCGGAATGGTCACAGCTGCAACATAAGGTTGCTGATGATAATTCTTAAAACTGTTCCTTCGGTTACCTCTACTCTGATAAGAGGATATGGCATTTGCATCCCCTTCTCTCCTCTTCTATCCTCCTAAGAACGGCTTCTTTGACCCCGAAGATGATCCAACCCCATTTTGGATCTTACACATCTTCAAGTAGTTCTCCACCCTCTCGCCGGTAGAGACCACATCAGCAAAATTCGAGGCGTTGCAACCCACCAGACGCTCCAAATAAGATCCAGGCAGTGTGTTCATAAACATGTTGGCCATCTCTTTCTCCAACATTGGAGGCTGAACACGGGAAGCCATCTCTCTCCAGCGTTGAGCATACTCTTTGAAGCACTCGTTGCTCTTGAGAGACAGATTCTGAAGTTGAGTCCTGTCAGGTGCCATGTCTATGTTGTACTGATACTGCTTTACAAAGGCATCCTCCAAGTCTCTCCAGCAGCGAATATGGGCTCTGTCCAGCCTCATATACTACTCCAAGGATGCTCCAGCTAGACTGTCCTGGAAGAAGTACATGAGCAGCTTCTCATCATCAGAATATGCAACCATCTTGCGGAAGTAGGCTTGCACATGAGTCTCCGGGCAAGAGTTGCCATTGTACTTATCAAATATCGGAACTCTGAGTTTTGGTGGAACTCTCACACCTGGGACCAGCCCCAAGTCAGCAACATCTACACCAAGAGCATTATGCCCTTCCACCGCTTTCAACCTCTCTTCTAGTCTCCGAAACATAGGGTCCATACCATGGCCCATGCCAAAGTCCTCCTGAAGCAGGGGGAACTGATCCTCTTGATCATCATGGATGGGTTGTTGATCAAGGTTGACATGTGGGATCGGGATAGGCCTCGGTCCATTGGGTCCATTAGCCTCTCCACCTGGAGGATCAGCCACAACCTCCGGTTGAGTAGTAGGGGGATCCCTCTGTACCAACAATCTAAGCTTCTGCTGTCCCTGAGCCACTCCTTGGACCACTTCCATGAACTGATTCATGCAAATCCTCATCTCAGCGAGCTCTGCTTGTAGACCTTCCATTGCTCTTTGTTGATTCCTTCGAGTACCGTATCAGTGAATGCCTGAGTCAGCTATCCTGCTAGTGGAATACCAAACAAACTGAGAACACTGCGGCGGTACCTGTTATGCAAGAAATGCTAATGGATATGCAAATGCAATGACATGTTTATCAATTCCAAAGGGTATTCTCCCCCTTGATTCCAGTCTCACATTAGATAAACAGTGTAAGAAAATCGAGCTGTGGATGAGAACCAAAAAAACCCCAACTAGAATCAAGAAGAAGATATAAACCCCTGGGAATAGATAAACATGTGTTAAATGATATGAATGCAAAATGATGTGATGCAATGCAGTGACATGGGAATCAGGATTGTTGCATCCGCTTGAACAACTATCAGGCTGCACTGTCCGAAGAGAAAACCACTGAGGAATATATAAGAGATCAAAGCTCTACTCCAACAAGAATACCAGAAAACCGGGTTGGTTGAAGGTTAAGGTTTCCTGAATTTAGCCCGCCCCTCACTGGTAGGTTCTAAGAACAGAAGTTTGTCAGCTTCTAGCCCTTCAGTCAAGAATAATATGTTTACCACTAAAGGTTTGGCATTACTACGAGACAAAAGACCTCCACTAACTCCCCTCAACAGGACATCCTAAAAGCAAGTTCCCAGCCCCTGGGTCCTCGGATTGAGCAGCGAGAATGCGCCCACCAGAGCTAACATAATCGCGCCTCGGAGGAGAGGCCTCGACTGAGTTCTCGGGAAATGGTCACAAGAGTCGACGATTTCTAAAGGAACATCATGTCGTTACGGAACACCCGTAGGACAGAATACATCCAAAAGAAACATTGTCTGGGTGTGGGTCTTCATGAACGACTTAATGTAGCAACATGATACGCAAGCCTCATGACTATCCACTATAAAACCTGTGTGTACACTCAAGCCTGGGTAGTGGGCTTATCTCTCATAGAACAACCCAACCCAATAAACAACCAACCCAACAGATACAGCAATCATATGTACATAATGCAATAAGATAAAGCAGATAAATGCTGAAAGTAAATAACTGTACAAAAGAATAAACACCCAACAAACAAGAAACTCACAAAAGCTAGGAGGGACTCGCATAGGGAAACCAGCTTCCCCAGTAGAGTCGCCAGCTGTCGCAACTGGTGCGAAAAAACAACCGGCGAAGGAAAAAGAAAATAGAAGAGTCGCCACTGTTCGTTATTTATCCCAAAAAAGGAAAATACAAGGTCTCGCAACTAAATCTTGGGTTCGGGATTCGATTATGCGAAGGGAAGGTATTAACACCCCTACGCATCCGTAGTACTCTACGGGATCCACTCTTGTTGTTCTAGTCTAAAGGGTGTATGTGTATCTAATGTACTATTTACTAAAAGAGGGTTAAAAGAAAATGAAAATGACTCGCAAGGATGTCGCATCCACTGCCTACGTATCTCATCTGAGTATGAGAATTAGAGTCTTCGTAGCTCGCCTACCTATAGGTTAAAGAGAAGTGTGCTCGGTAAGACATCGCGTCTTATGCCTACGTATCTCATCTGGAATGAGAATCAGAGCAAAACATAGTTCAGCTAACTACGGGAACAAGGGTCTCGATTGCAACTAGGGCAAGAGAAAGGGAAGGTATCGATCGCAACGATGGCGAGAGAAAAGAATCGCAACAAGGGCGAAAGCAAACAAGGATGAGTTGTTAGTCGTCAGTCAAAAACTCGGCAAGATATCGCATCTCATGCCTACGTATCTCATCTGAACATGAGAATCAGAGTTGTCGTAGTTCGACTAACTAGGGGTTAAGGATTGCCATCTAAACATGGACTTACAAAAGAGGACACCAGCTGTGTCAAAGGAAAGTAGGCAATGTGTTCAACGTCCTAGCAGTAGGTGTCGCAGCTCGCTGAATCGAGTCTTAGGCAGTTACCTCTTTGCAATAGAACGGATTGACATGCCACAAGATCGGGGATGCACGGAAGGTCTAAAAATGGGGAAGCTCTGCCCTAGAGTTGTCATGCAATGTAGACCTATGTGTTAGGATTCACAGGGGAACATCTACCTAATGTTAGCATGCAAAGAATAAGGGAATTCTACCTATGTTATCATACAAAGGGTTCTACCTGATGGGTGCTACCTAAACGGAACAAGAGTCAACGGATGGAGCGAGGAGAGGAGTCACGGATAAGGGTAGATGGCGATGCATGAAGCAATCGACTTATAGGTAGATGGCGATGCATGAAGCAATCGACTTACAAGAGAAATGGCGATGCATGAAGCAATCGACTTACAAAAGGATGGATGAATATGTGTTGGTTCTGTTAATTTTTGAAAATGATTACTCGACGTTGGATCAAGCTTTTGATCTTGTTTTGAAATGATTATCGGATGTTCGTTTTAATTCTTGTATTAACGGGTGAATAAAGAATGAAAGAATAAACATTATACACTTCATGGGAGAGGGGTACATTTGTTATGAATGGGGATGGTTCCTAGCAATCAAACAATAAGAATATATGCCTCATACATCATACAAGTAGGCAACAGTTAATCAAACAATAAGATAAGTAAACAGGAATATAATCCAATCAAAGAATCAAAGAATGAAATAATGGAGCATTAAACAATGCATGGGAAGTATGAACATGTTAAACAATCAAACAATAGTATGCATGGATGAAAGAAACAAGTATGACAGGTAATAGATGAATCAGACAGATGAAAAGATGCACAAAAGGGTCCACTGAATAATTAAATCAGGAAATGAGGTAAGGATCAAATAAAATCAAGATGAAAGGCCTCTAATACATGGCATATGATATGAACAAGGGAGGATCAAAAGATCTCTTCAATTGCCCTAAGCAATCCCTAAGTCAAACATCGATCATAAAGAAATCAACTGACAATTCAAGTCAACATAAAAGATATGAAATAAATAGTAAATTAATCAAGAAAATTATGAAAAATTAAACTAAATAAGGTGGGGTCAGGACATCATCATCCCCCAAAAAAGATTTTAAAAATAATGAAAATTAGTGCACAAATTAATTGAAATAAAATAGAGGTCAAACCAAAAGTCAACCAACCAAACTAGGTCAAAAATAAATCCAAAATAAATTGAAAATGGGAAATAGAATTCCAATAAAAGGTCAGGTTGACCATGGGATAGTGGGCAACCTTCATCCCAAAAATCAAAAGTTAAAAATAATTTTAAGTTAGGGAAATAAAATCAATAAAAAAAAGTATGCTAAAATGAACCATTTAGAATAAAAATTAAAATAAAACATTAATATTAAATAAATACGAAAATAAAAATTAAATAAAATTAAATAAGACATTAAGAAAAGTGAAAAATATTTTAGGGTAATTTTATGGACAAAGAAAATATTTTAAATAATTAAAATCAAAATAGAAAAATAAATATGAATTAAAAAGAAAATGAAAAGAGAAAGTGAATTGGTATTGATGGGCCCTGAAAGGGAGGTGTGGAAACCAGAAAGAGGAAGGCCCAAGGTCCAAACAATAAAATCCAGGTGTGACACAACTTAAATAATATTTTAATTTAAAAAATCATGTGACATTATATCAATTGGGCAAAGGTACTTAAGTCACTACAGGACAAAACAAACATGTACGGCCAGGATTAAAACAAAAGCATTAGATCTAACGGTTCAGGAGGCGCCACATCATCATCTTCCTCACAAACCAAACCCTAATGCCATGTTCATGCAAAAAAATGTGAAAACCAAGTGGATTTCTTCAATCTTCCATTCAAGAATGCAAGCACTATAGTGCACCAAATGAGATGAAATAAAAACCAAAATTCAAGTACAAAATGTGTAGATCATCATGGTATCCTTGTTTGAGTAAAATGATGGCTTGATCATGGAGAAACGTTGACAATAAGATGTCAATATGGGCACGGCATAATAGAAAATCACAACACACATCCATAACATCAAGAACACAAGCATAAGATTGGCATTATAAACAAACATGAAACAACATGAGCATATGATTATCAATGGCAAACAGTAATGATAATAATGGTAAGCAAGCATAAGAATGTAGAAAACAATGGCCATGGAAGATGGAGTAAGATGGTTACCTTGCCTTGCTTGCCACAAAAATTCACCAATGCCTTTTAGGTTTAGGGTTTGCAGCTCTTAAATAGGGTGAAACACATGCTTCATGGGCTTTTAAATAATTGATTTATCCATAAGCAAAAATAATGCCAAAGTTAGGTGTATTAGGTTTTGTTGTTTTGGAAAAGTTTAAATGAGTGGACATATTGCTGCAAGGCCCAAAATGAGGTAGCAAAACGTGGGTTGGTTTGTGCATGGCTTGGCAAGCAAGAAATCCATTCCAAGGTGGTGACTTCATGGCCATGTAACTTGATGCTCAAGTCACCAATTGGAGAAATAACGCAAATAGTAGCAAGATATCATGGAGCTTAGCATCTTTCATGTTGATCACAAGTTGAAATGATTAATGGAAGAATGTGAAAAATGGCCCTCAAGTTCAGGTCTCACCATGCAAAACTGGTTGGGCCAGTTTGGCCTAAAATCTGCCTAGAAAATCAAGTCATGATGCCAACTTTAAATGAATGTACCTTTCAAACCATGGATCTAAATGAGATGATTCCAAAAGGATGTGAAAGAGGACATGGCAAGGTACAATTGTTATGAAGAAAGTATTTTCAAATGATGCCTTGAAGTGCAAGAAATCTTGCCAAGAAGTCTTGACAAACTTTGAAGATTTTGGACTTAGAAATTTTTCTAAGTGTCCTAAAAATATGTCTCACTTTGACTGAGCATAACTTTCTCAATTTTGATCCAAATGGAGCAAACTTTATATCTATAGAAAGCTTGGAACAAGAGGAATAACTTTCATGTTGGAGAAATTTTAAAATGAAGCATTTATCTTTATGGAAAATGGGCTTAAAGTGAGTGCAACAATCATGAAAACTTGCCCTAAATGGAAAGTCAACCATTTCCAAATTAAATAACTTCTCCAATTCCTGATTAAATGATGAATCCATGATCCAACCTTGATAAAATTTCACATGTAGGCTCCCTTAGGCATGGATTTTGAGATTCCACTCTCAAAAAGTCAGGAGTTGACTTTTCTGGCCCCAGAGTTGACTTTTCCCAAATTGTCTGATTCCCGATTCCAGTGATCAACTGAAGCACCTCTAGCTCAAATAAAGAGCTAATTTTTTGTATGTAGACCCTTGTGGACATATGGAGGGCCATGGAAAATAGTTTCACCCAAGGAATCAGAAATAAACTGATTTTATACTAAACCCTAATTTTAGGGCAAAAATGATCGGGAACTGATTGCGCTGATTGCCAATGGATCTTTCTGAGACAATTGTGAGTCTTCCCAGGCCAAGATTCCTCTCTAATCATGACATGGATGAGCTCCTATAATTCCAACCAAACATTTCCTGTTGCAGGTAGCCATGAAACCTTAATTTCTGATTAAATCCAAATGAGCACTCTGATAGCTCTGAATCCTTCACTGATGAACTGAGGACCATAATAATACACCTGGATCCCCCTGAGAACCTTGAGACTTGTATACTTAGAGAATGAAGTCCAATCCTCAATCTTGCTTTGTGTGGGCTCCTTTTGTTAAGGAGTGATCAATCAAAACCTGATTTCCATGTCACTAATGCAGTATGCAATGAGTACGACCTAGTATGATGTCAATGAAATGTAAAACATAATCCCATGCTTCCAAAAAAAATGAAGGTTAAATTTTGGGGTATTACACAGGGGTCTTGATGCATTTTAACAGGCTCAGTCATTTTTCAGCCGCCGTCACCCAAAATTCAAGTTGAAGTGTTTGCAGCTACGGTACCACCTGAAACCAATGAAGAAGCATAAGTTTAAAATTCAAAACTCATAAAAAACGAGTTTGCAGCATTCAATATAACCACCGTTCACATACTGTTGTTGACTTAAAAATGTCTTCTTGCAATATTACCTTGTAAAACTCTTCACAAGTTTATGGTAGGCATTAAGTATCAAACAAAATCCAAAACCTATTTTCTTCTAGCAACTCGAAATTGCTCCAGCTGAGAGCAAGCAGTGCACAGAATTTTGGTCTATTTGTCTAATGTCAAACTTCTGCACAATCTCACATCGGAGCCAGCTTAATGCATGAATGAACCATTTTCCTTGCAAGCATCGTCTCCAAACTCAGCACTACACGATGTATTTACTTGTAAAAATGTTCATTTCAAGTTAGCAAAAGCAACACAATCACAAGAAAACACATATTCTGCTGGTTCAAATAAATTTACGATGGTAAATAACCAGTTTCTAACAGTAAAAGTTTAAGCCGGGAGTGGAAGAGGGACCACAAGGCAGACAAAGACAATAATCCCAAGGATTCCCGTACACACTCTCAACACCACTCAAAAAAAAGATTCTTTGAATCAGGGCTTGAGGACAAACCACTAGCAGGAGATTGATTCAAAAACCCCACTGACGTGTTCTTGCGCACATGTTATCCTCACTTTTTCACACATATAAAAGGACACCAACCCTAATTGTAAAAGGGCGCCCGATACTGTTCATAAGAAAGAAATCAGAGAAGGTGGAGGAGGATCCGAAAAAACCCTAAAAATAAAAAAGAAGAAGATAACGACGATTATCCTTTGAGACGAAAAGGAAAACGACGAACCCTCACCAAGGATAATCGCGAGCCACTCAGAGGATAAAGAAGTGGAGGGAATCGCATACTTGCTCACTCGCCTCTGAAGCATCCCGATCCGACAGATTTCTCACCTCTTCTTCACTTCATTTTCAGACTTACGAATGTATGTAGTTCTTCTATTCCACGCGTGTTTTACATATTTGCAAATGATTGTTTGTGTTTCTTTTTTTGTTGTTGTTTAGGTTCAATTTGTGATTATGTTTCATAGAAAATTGGTAATATTGATTGCTTTTGTGTTCCCTTAATGTAGAAGTTTGGTTTGTGTTAGGAGATTTGGATTGAGTCTCTCTGTGAATGATTTTTGTTTGTTATGAGTGAGAGAAGAGGGATGAATGTTTCAAGCAGAGAGAGAGAGAGATTTTGAGGCGGAAGTGAATACCTCGGTTCCACCACTTTACTAGTGTTTAATTTGTTTTTGTTTTAGGTAGGATTTTAAAGCCATTAATGATGACGCCTTTCCCACTGCCCAAGGCTAGCCACCGTTTTGGTTTATCCCTATGCGCTATTGGTCTTTTCCTCAGTCACCCCATGTGATCGCGGGAATTGGGGAGTCTTGTTTTCCCACGTGTCCCTCACCCCCCCCCCCCCCCCCGCGAAAGGTGGAAGGGTTTCTTGGATCCGGCCTAGGGTTTCCATGACCCGAATGGATCATGCCCATTTGGGCCTCTTGGATTTGCGGCCCACACCCGCTCTGTCTATTATGGACGCCGTGATGGGCCTTAGGATCACTCAAACCCATCCTTTTATCGTGTTTTTGTTTACGATAACATTGGTTTTGTTTTCTATTATTTATTTTCCTTTTCTTTCAAAAAAAACAAATTCTATTTAATTTAAAAGAAGTTTTGTTTATCAAATTAGATTTTTTATCAATACCTAAGTATTAGTCATATATTTCATTATAATATTTTTTTTTATTATCATCATTAATTATTTAATATAACTTAGGTGGTGATTCTTTCTTTTTCGAGATTTATGTGAATTATCATATTTATGCTTGTTTATTCGTTTGTACAGATTATTGATTTTGTGTGCATGGTATGTTACAATCATGATAAACCATTTCGATTTCATGGATAAAAAAAACCATTCAAACCAAAAATAAATAACCTAATTCTCGATTCGACGTCGAGTCCCCATTTCCATACCCTTGTAAGTCAATTGCTTTTAAGCATCGCCATCAACCTCACATAGCTTACTCTTGGGCTTTCTTACAATGAGACTGTTCTCTCGCACCTACACTCATACATTGTGTTGTTTGTTGGTTGGGCCCGATTTAATTATTTCATTACTTTGAATCCTTATTCGAAAAAATGTACCCCACTCCCCTGACATGTAATAATTTTACTGTTTTTATTTTTTTATTGCTTGATTCTTTGGCTAGTTACTAACACAAGAATAAAATCAAGTTCTTTTCAAAAGACCAAAAATAATGACTCGATCCAACGTCGAGTATTTTCAATATAAACAAATCCATCCATTTCTATTCATCCGTTTCTACCCATTCACTTTCTTTCAAACCACTTCATTCAAATCTTTCTCAATCGATCATCAAATACTTGATCCAACGTCAAGTCATTTTCACAATAAAACTCAAAAATACTTAATTACTATTTAACACTTTTCAATAAGGATGGAAATGGAACGTGGTGGATACCATGCACTCCTGAGACTAGGATTCGAGATGGATATCTCGCCTATCTTAGCTCTCGCTATCATCCAAAATTATCAATGCGGTTTCTTCAAACCCTTTCTCAATCAAATTCAAAAACACTTAATTCTTATTAAATACTTCTGCAAATAAGATGGAAATGGAACACGGTGGATACCACGCCCTACTGAGACTAGGATTCGAGATGGATATCTTGCCCATCCAAGTTCTCGCCATTACTCAAAACACATCAAACCCATCACTTTCTTTTCTCGCCGCCGTGCGATTGACTCTTAAACCTTTTCTCAAACGAAAGTTACTTTGTTTCAAGACAATGCAAGGCAATGTTTCTCCACCTGTTTTGGGTAGTCAAACAATGTTTTCGTCGATTGACACAAAGTAGCTTTCTCTAAAATCGACCAACGAACAAACATTTTTCTACCCATAACCATGTAAGCCTTGAGTTCTCTATTGAGATACATAGGAGCAGGATTTGTAAATCTTGTTAGGCCCACTAATAAAAAACTTAGGTTTAGTCCTTCGTTGAAAATCCAAAAAAAAATCTTCTCTCTTCTATTCTTCCTTTCCCACCTAATAACTTGAGAAAGCCTAACATTTCAAACTAACACTAACGCACACAACTAACCTAACGGTTCCCGTTGAGTACAACGGACATGAGGGGTGCTAATACCTTCCCCTTGCGTAATCGACTCCCGAACCCTGATTTGGTTGCGACGACCATAATCATTGTCGTTCTTTCTTGGGTTTTATCGATATTTCCCCTTTCCTTTTTAGGAATAAATAAAGTTCGGTGGCGACTCTACTCAGTCCATCATTGCGAGCGTGCGATTGCGTTTCGCTAGGTCGTGTTCTCATTTTTTCCGAGGTACGACAGATGGCGACTCTGATGGGGATAACTGTTCCCTAAGTGAGTCAAGCCTAGTTAGGACGTTTGTGTGCCTTTGTTTGTTTAATTGTGTGGCTTTTCATTATTTATTGCTTTTATTATCTTTATTGTTATATTGATATATTTGTTGTATATTGGTTCCACTGTGTTGGGTACTTGGATATTTGATTGCAAACCATGTGGGAAATACTCTACACCCGAGTCTAGAGTGGAAAAAACATAATATAAGACGATGGTTGAGTGGTACAGACTCCCGAGGTGAATACTTCATAAGAGTCGGTATGAGAACCTCACTTAGTGTAGATCCTTTTGCAAATATTGTCGCCCGAGGTGAATACTTCGTAAGCTTCAATATTTCAAAGGGGTCCGTGACTCTAAGGACCTTTTAGAACATTGAACCTTTGGCCAATTAGGAATGATGGTTGCGTAGTATGGACTCCCGAAGTGAATACTTTGTAAGAATCGGTAAGAGAACCTCGCTCAGAATAGATTCTCTAGATGGAGTTGACGATCGGAAAGTATTTTCCGTAAGCGTAAAACATTCTTTTAAATCCAGGACTCTAAGTACCCTGTCTAGAACCAAAGTCGATGGTTGCATAGTGTGGACTCCCGAGGTGAATACTTCATAAGAGTCGGTACGAGAACCTCACCTAGAATAGATTCCCTTGATGGAGTTGACGACCGGAAAGTATTTTCCGTAAGCATCAAACATTCATGTGAATTAGTGACTCTGGGGATTCTTTGTAACAAAACCCTAGATCATACCCGGTGAGAACCCCGTTCAGAAATCAATCAGATTTATCCATACCTCGGACCTTTGAACCTGTACACAAAAAAAATTGCATCCATCCACTCATTGCATACGCATAAAAAGCAAAACTCTTAGTTTGTTTCGCATTATTTCAGGAATCCAAGACTTGTTAGCAAAATGAATCCTGAGAGATGAAGCACTTTTCAGTTCAAATACAAGAACATGGACCTTGCCAGCCTGCAAAAGTTGAGTGCCAAAGTAACACCAATCAAACTCAACAGCTTTGTGCAAGACTATGGAAGAATTCAGGACATCCTAAATGAGAAGATGGACATGATGACCACAGTGACTATTGCTCAATCCTATGATCCACCTCTACGTTGTTTCACATTTTATGACTTCCAATTGGCTCATACCTTGGAAGAATTTGAGAGGATTGTAGGCCGGAACCTGAGGGATCATAATCCATTTCCGAAGTTTGATGAAGGTATTCCTCC
Organism: Lathyrus oleraceus; assembly: GCF_024323335.1. NCBI lineage: Eukaryota > Viridiplantae > Streptophyta > Magnoliopsida > Fabales > Fabaceae > Lathyrus > Lathyrus oleraceus. Next base: position 296,810,680 of record NC_066581.1, on the reverse strand, counting down.
CAAGAGGATAGCTTTAGCTTTGGGTTTGAAGGTTTCTGAAGTCATGGACAATTGGGATGTGAAGGGAGTTCTCAATAGTTTTTCTAGGAAGTTCTTGGAAGATCAAGCTAAGAAGATGGAAAAGGAGGGGAATTGGGAAGCCTTTTATGCTGTGTTAGCCGTGTTGGTATATGGGATAGTTATCTTCCCAAATATTAACCATTTTGTGAACCACCTGGCGGTGAGAATCTTCCTATCTAGTAACCCTGTACCGTTCCTCCTGGCAGACCTCCAATATGCTCTCCACGATCGTCATGAGAAGAAGGGAGGAACCATCTAATGTTGTGCGCAACTGTTACATGCCTGGTTTAGATCTCATATGCCCGAAGAAGGCCCTTTTGTCTCAAAGGAACTCAAGCCCTCCCAGAAGTTAGCTTCCCTCACCTCCAATCATGTTAAGGGGTATATCAGGGATTGGGAAACCGAGGATGTTGTTCTCAGCATTGGAGACTTCCCCAATGTACCTTTGATAGGAACCAAGGGTTGCATCAACTATAACCCCGTCTTATCTTTGAGGCAACATGGTTACCCTATGAATGGCCCTCCAAAAGCTGAAGCTTTAGAGCCTTTCATCTTACACATTGCTGAAGCAGATCACCCCATGGTGAAAAAGATCAAGAGGTCTTGGAAAGCAGTTATCAGAAAGGGTAAGGAGTTGGGTAAGAGAAATGTCATCGCTCGAGAGCCTTATACTTGTTGGGTGAGAGAGAGGGTTCAGATGGTTAAACTCCCTTTTCCATTTGATCCTTCTATATATCCATTGGTTCCTGAGCCAGAACCCATATTACCTGAAGATGTGGAGAAACTCAATGCCCGTAGCCTTGGTGATCTATCAGGTCAAAGGAGAATGGGAAACTCGTGATGCGAAGCTGATCCCGTATCGTGCTCATGTTGTAAAGATGATAGAATACTTTGATGATATCACTTTCCATCACATCCCAAGAGTAGAGAATCAACTGGCTGACGCTTTGGCAACATTAGCATCAATGTACCAAGTCAGATTCCGTAATGAAGCTCCACTTATTCGAATCGAGCGAAGAGATGATCCTCCTTACTATCAGCTGATTGAAGAAGAAACTGATAGTAAACCATGGTTTCATGACATCAAGCGATATCTTTTAAGTCAAGAGTATCCAGAAGATGCTACATTGTTGGATAAGAAAATTCTGAGGAGGTTATCATCCAAATTCTTTTTGAGCAATGATGTGCTTTATAAGAGAAACCATGACATGGTTCTGCTCAGATGCGTGGATAGACACGAAGCAGACCTGTTGATCAAGGAGATTCATGAAGGATCCTTTGGAACCCATGCTAATGGGCATGCCATGGCCAAGAAGATTTTGAGAGTTGGCTATTATTGGTTGACCATGGAGTCCCATTATTTCAGCTATGCTAGAAAATGTCATAAATGTCAAATTTATGCTGATAAAGTGCATGTACCGCCAACACTTTTGAATGTTTTAACATCGCCTTGGCCCTTCTCAATGTGGGGCATCGACATGATTGATGTTATAGAGCCTAAAACTTCCAATGGTCATCTTTTCATCCTAGTTGCCATTGATTACTTTACTAAATGGGTAGAGGCTGCTTCCTACACCAATGTGACAAGACATGTGGTCGCCCGTTTTATCAAGAAGGAGATTATCTGCCGCTATGGAATCCCAAGCAAGATCATCACCGACAATGGTTCAAACTTGAACAACAAGACAATGACGGAATTATGTGAGACTTTCAAGATTGACCACCATAGTTCTTCTCCATATCGTCCAAAGATAAACAGTGTTGTTGAAGTCGCCAACAAAAATATCAAGAAGATCCTGCAAAAGATGGTGAAAACTTATAAGGATTGGCACGAGATGCTACCCTTTTCTCTGCATGGATACCGGACCTCAGTCCGCACTTCAATAGGGGCAACCCCATTCTCCTTAGTGTATGGGATGGAAGCAGTTCTCCCAGTCGAAGTAGAGATACCTTCAATGAGAATATTGATGGAGGCCAAGCTAGACGAAGCTGAATGGATCCATAACAGTTATGATCAACTTAACCTCATTGATGAGAAGCGTATGACCGCTTTGTGCCATGGACAACCGTACCAGCAAAGAATCAAGAAAGCATTTGACAAAAAGGTCCGTCCTCGAGAGTTCAAGGAAGGGGATCTCGTGCTCAAGAAGATCTTGCAAGTACACAAAGATTCACGTGGGAAGTGGACTCCCAACTATGAAGGCCCATACGTTGTAAAAAGAGCATACTCTGGAGGTGCTCTATTTCTCACAACTATGGATGGAGAAGTGCTCATTCACCCTGAGAACTCTGATGCAGTCAAAAGATACTATGCCTAACAAAACCCGGTGGAATGAAAACCCGAAAGGGCGGTCCAGGCAAAAGTTAGGGATAAAAAAATGGTGGCTTGCCAAGTTGAAAACCTGAAAGGGCGACTTAGGCAAAAAAAAGAGCGCCCCGGTGGATTGAAAACCCGAAAGGACGATCCAGGCAAAAATTAGGGACAAGAGGCATAGACTGCATCAGTTGTCACTAATCAATACAGAAGAGCTAAAGGCGGAATATCAATCCAACTACTCCCTTCATAAGCGAGGCTTTGTGGAGTCATTGTTATTAGGGATAGTAGTAGTCATTGTGATTCAATGTAAACCTTTCCCTATTGTCATTTTCAAATGTGTAACATTCCATGGAGCTACACCATTTGTGTGTTACCATTCTTGAATAAATACAAGTTTGCCTATCAAATTCTATCATTTGCTGTTTTCTCTGATTTTCTTTGTTATGCAAAATGCCATTTATTTGTTAATAATGAAATTTTGAACTCAAAGAATTTTTCAACATATTGAGAAACACAATTTTGCTTTGACATGTGGAAATATTTAAAGGAAACCTTTCGTCTTTCCCCACAAGTCTCAAGTCGTGAGATTTATCTTGGATAATCAACATATATCTCCAGAGAGCACAAATTTATCATTCTCCGAAAGGATTATTGGGCCAGTTGTAATTGTTCAGCTTGAGGGATCCTCCTTTGATGCATTTTTACTCACTCCTTCGGTTGAGTTATTGGTGTTGAGGATTCAGTACCTCCATAAAGCCTTCTATAATTTCCAGTCTGTATATTGTCACCATTGCATATCATGATCATTCATATATCATGCATATAAGCAAAATCAAAATCATGCATAGCCCGAAGTGCTTCATGCTCATTTGCATAATCGCAGGTCTTGTTGTTGGTTTTTTATCCCTTGACCTCCAAGACCAGTTGTTACTGGCGTCGTTTTGTTAAGTCTGGTTGTCACCAACAACTTTGACCAAACCCAGTTGTAACTGGTATCTCTTTAAATCTGGTTATAACCAGCATTGTCTGCAAGTCCAATTGTTATTGGCATTATTTGTCAAGTCCAGTTGTAACTGGCGCTCAAATGTTAAAATCCAGTTGTAACTGGTGGCTCTGTAAAATCTGGTTGCCACCAGCATCTTATTTTAAATCCAATTGTAATTGGTATCCCCAATCAGAGTTGTAATCGACACTGTCTTGAAATCCATTTGTAAATGGTATGATAAGTTTAGTTGTAACCAGCATTTGTGTCAAGTCCAATTGTTATTGGCATTATCTGTTAAGTCCAGTTGTAACTGGCGCTCAAATTTTGAAGTCCAGTTGTAACTGGTATCCTTTTAAAGTCTGGTTGTCACCAGCATCTGTCAAATCTATCTGTGAATGGTATCTTTAAATCTGGTCGTCACCAACACCCTTGAAGTTCAGGTGTAACTCTCACTAATCCGTTTGAGGATGGTGGCGATCTATGTTTATGGTATAAGTCCAATTGTTGTTGGCACCTACAGATATTTTTCTGTTCTTTTGGCCCTAGCACTTCCTAGAAAGTTGTCATGTTGACTCTTTCATTGACAGTTAATTTCTAGAATTTTTGATCGGATGATTTTCTTGTGAGAAATCTCCAGATTTGTCAAGAATGTTTCAGGTTGTCATCAGGTCATGTATGAACCCGTTGATATACTCTTTTTGAATTTTTCTATTTGTTGTCAAGTCATGCTTGAACCTGCTGTCAGAACTTCTTGATATTCCCCAGCATTGTCAGGTCATGTATCGACCTGTTACTGAACCTTTTATTCCAATATTACCAGGTCATGTCTAAACCTATTTTTGAAGAACATTTCTTTGATTATTGTAGTGTCGTTAGATCATGTATGAACCTATGGTGAAAATTTCCTCAAAACAATTCGAGTTGCTAGTGAGTCATGTGTGGACTTACTGACGAAATCTCTTGTATTCTAAGTGTTGTTTGTCAACTTTCATTTTGAGTACTACCTAGTGTGTGCCTGACTCTCCAGCAGGATTATTATCCCCAACGAGTTGGTTTTACATTATTTGTCTGTTTCCCTGGGGGCCATCAGTATTCCCCACAAATTGGTTTGTCTGTTATAACATCTCCTGTTAAGGGCTCACCGTGTCCCTAACAGATATATTCAGAAAATAGAGTCTTTCACCAATTCATATCATATCATAGCATGTGCATTTTTCGGGATCAAAATCGGGGTCTCCATGGTATTTAACCATCCCCCACTGTGATCCGATGAAGAGGTGCCGCTTCATATTCCTCTGGTTGAAGATGCTTAAATAGGGGCAATTATCATACCCTGATTTTGGTCCCGAAAAAAAAAACTTTCCCAATCGATCACTCAATTGCATTTCTTTTCATCATGACCATTTCATATGTCATGATGTTATCCACCCAAGCATTATTGTCAAGCAAGATGTGGAATGTCATTATCATTTGGTAGAATCAAGTGAACATCATGGTTTTCGTCCTTGTGTCCAATTTCAATCCATTTTTCATTTTTTTGTTGCAATTCATCATCCGTGCTCCCCGGTGAAATTAAGTGAAACTCCAAGGAGGAGATTGTTCCCGTGAAGAAAAATTAGGTTTAGCTACTGCAGTTGGTTAGAACTTCGAGAGGGCGAGTTTAATTTCTTCCTTCTCGTTTTAACGACTCTGTTATTAATCATTGGAAGAAGGATGGAAAAACTAATTTGCGTGATTGTGAAGTGGAATTTGAATGCAACAAGGACAGGGTAGTAATACCCAAAACCTGCAATAACGATGTTAAAAAGGCATAACAATAGGAAAGTTGGTTATAAGCAACGCAGGTATTCGGAACTGCGTGAAGAGGGTGATGTTACCGTGAGTGGGCGGCATAAGAGTTTTGGGTAGAAGGAACGGTTCAATTTTGTATGAGGATGAAGTTGATTTGGCTAAGGGTAGTGATGATATAGTTGAATGGAAGGAGAATAATGGAGAGAAGAAAGGTGGGTTATATGGGCCAGAAGATTTTTATGACTCTGATATAGTATGAGCCGAAGCTGGAAGGAAGGAATCCTTTTGGCCAGCTGTTGTTATTGACCCTGTCAAACATGCACCTGAGTTGGCCCTAAGATCTTGTATAAACGCTGCTGCATGTGTCATGTTTCTTGGAAATGCTGGGAATGAAAATTAAAGGGACTATGCGTGGGTGAAGCATGGCATGATCTTTCCGTTTATGGATTTTGGTTAATAGGTTTCAAGAGCGGCCGGAATTGAGCAACTTTAGTCCCTATGACTACCAATTGGCAATAGAGGAGGCATTTTTGGCCGACCAAGGCTTTATGGAAAAGTTGATGGATGGTATAAATACAACAGTTTGTGCAACTGTTTATGTTGATAATTTTCTGAAATCCTCCTTCCAGGAGGTTTGTGGTTCAAACCAGTATGGAAGATCAGGAAAACATCTTCTGAACCAGGATCTATTTGATAAGAAAGACACATGATCATGTGAAACGTGTGGATGGACTCTTTATTACGAGATAGTTGGACTCCTAATGGTCAACTCCTATGCTAAACATGTGCAAGATTAGCGAAATCAAAACATTATTGTGGCATATGAATAAAACATCTCATCACATGGATAGATGAAGTTCTAAAGTACAAGGAAAAGGTTTTGTTTCGCTACCAAAAAACACCAATTTCTCATTTAGCATCAAGTGTCATGTGCGTTACACATCATAAGATGTTCCAAATGCAAGAAATCTACACAAATGGCATTTGAACCAAATTCAACCCACCCTAAAACCCCAAGAACCCCAATCCTTACTTCACTCTCCGTTCGCATACCATTGTCGACTTAAAAATGTCGTCTTGCAATATTACCTTGTAAAACTCTTCACAAGTTTATGGAAGACATTAAGTATCAAACAAAATCCAAAACCTGTTTTCTTCTAGCAACTCGAAATTACTCCAACTAAGAGCAAGCAGTGCATGGAATTTTGGTCTATTCGTCTAATGTCAAACTTCTGCAAAATCTCACATCGGAGCCAGCTTAATGAATGAATGAACCATTTTCCTTGCAAACATCGTCCCCAAACTCAGCACTACACGATGTTTTTACCTGTAAAAAATGTTCATTTCAAGTTAGCAAAAGCAACACAATCACAAGAAAACACATATTCTGCTGGTTCAAATAAATTTACGATGGTCAATAACCAGCTTCTAACAGTAAAAGTTTAAGCTGGGAGTGGAAGAGGGACCACAAGGCAGACAAAGACAAAAATCCCAAGGATTCCCGTACACACTCTCACCACCACTAAAAAAAAAGATTCTTTGAATCAGGGCTTGAGGACAAACCACTAGCAGGAGATTGATTCAAAAACCCAACTGACATGTTCTTGCGCACCTGTTATCCTCACTTTTTCACACATATAAAAGGACACCAACCCTAATTGTAAAAGGGCGGCCGATATTGTTCATAAGAAAGAAATCAGAGAAGGTGGAGAAGGATCCGAAAAAACCCTAAAAAACAAAAAGAAGAAGATAACAACGATTATCCTTTGAGACAAAAAGGAAAACGATGAACCCTCACCAAGGATAACCGCGAGCCACTCAGAGGATAAAGAAGTGGAGGGAATCGCATACCAGCTCACTCGCCTCCGAAGCATCCCGATCCGACAGATTTCTCACCTCTTCGTCACTTTATTTTCAAACTTGCGAATGTATGTGGTTCCTCTCTTCCACGCGTGTTTTACATATCTGCAAATGATTGTTTGTGTTTCTTTTTTTGTTGTTGTTTAGGTTCAATTTGTGATTACGTTTCATAGAAAATTGGTAATATCGATTGGTTTTGTGTTCCCTTAATGTTGAAGTTTGGTTTGTGTTAGGAAATTTGGATTGAGTCTCTCTGTGAATGATTTTTGTTTGTTATGAGAGAGAGAATAGGGATGAATGTTTCAAGAAGAGAGAGAGAGAGAGAGAGAGTTTGAGGCGGAAGTGAATACCTCGGTTCCACCACTTTACTGGTGTTTAATTTGTTTTTGTTTTAGGTAGGATTTTAAAGCCATTAATGATGACGCCTTTCCCACTGCCCAAGGCTAGCCACCATTTTGGTTTATCCCTATGCACTATTGGTCTTTTCCTCGGTCACCCCATGTGACCGTGGGAATTGGGGAGTCCCGTTTCCCCACATGATAAACCATTTCGATTTCATGGATAAAAAAAACCATTCAAACCAAAAATAAATAACCTAATTCTCAATTCGACATCGAGTCCCCATTTCCACACCCTTGTAAGTCGATTGCTTTTAAGCATCGCCATCAATCTCACATAGCTTACTCTTGGGCTTTCTTACAATGAGACTGTTCTCTCGCACCTACACTCATACGTTGCATTGTTTGTTGGTCGGGCCCAATTTAATTATTTCATTAATTTGAATCCTCATTCGACCAAATGTACCCCACTCCCCTGACATGTAATAATTTTACTGTTTTTATTTCTTTATTGCTTGATTGTTTAGCTAGTTACTAACACAAGAATAAAATCAAGTTCTTTTCAAAAGACCAAAAATAATGACTCGATCCAACGTCGAGTATTTTCGATATAAACAAATCCATCCATTTCTATTCATCTGTTTCTACCCATTCCCTTTCTTTCAAACCACTTCAGTCAAATCTTTCTCAATCGATCATCAAATACTTGATCCAACGTCAAGTCATTTTCACAATAAAAACTCAAAAATACTTAATTACTATTTAACACTTTTCAATAAGGATGGAAATGGAACGTGATGGATACCACGCACTCCTGACACTAGGATTCGAGATGGATATCTCGTCTATCTTAGATCTCGCCATCATCCAAAATTGTCAATGCGGTTTCTTCAAACCCTTTCTCAATCAAATTTAAAAACACTTAATTCTTATTAAATACTTCTGCAAATAAGATGGAAATGGAACACGGTGGATACCACGCCCTCCTGAGACTAGGATTCGAGATGGATATCTCGCCCATCCAAGTTCTCGCCATTACTCAAAACACATCAAACCAATCAATTTCTTTTCTCGCCGCCGTGCGATTGACTCTTAAACCTTTTCTCAAACGAAAGTTACTTTGTTTCAAGACAATGCAAGGCAATGTTTCTCCACCTGTTTTGGGTAGTCCAACAATGTTTTCGTCGATTGACACAAAGTAGCTTTCGCTAAAATCTACCAACAAACAAACATTTTTCTAGCCAGAACTGCGTAAGCCTTGAGTTCTCTATTGAGATACGTAGGAGCAGGATTTGTAAATCTTGCCAGGCCCACTAATAAAAAACTTAGGTTTAGTCCTTCGTCGAAAATCCAAAATCATTCTTCTCACTTCTATTCTTCCTTTCCCACCTAATAACTTGAGAAAGCATAACATTCCAAACTAATACTAACGCACACAACTAACCTAACGGTTCCCGTTGAGTACAACGGACATGAGGGGTGCTAATACCTTCCCCTTGCGTAATCGACTCCCGAACCCTGATTTGGTTGCGACGACCATAATCATTGTCGTTCTTTCTTGGGTTTTATCGATATTTCCCCTTTCCTTTTTAGGAATAAATAAAGTTCGGTGGCGACTCTGTTCAGTCCATCATTGCGAGCGTGCGATTGTGTTTTGCTAGGTCGTGTTCTCATTTTTTCCGAGGTACGACACCATTATAAAAAAATTATATTTACTTTTTTAAAATTTAAATTTTAAAATTTAAATTTTAAATTTTAAAATATTTATTAATAATTATACTAAAAATTTCACTACTAAATATTTATAATAATATCTTTAAAAAAATTATACTACTATTAGTTTCAAATTTTTAAATCTCGATAAGACTGATATATTATCGGTGAAAGTCTGTATTTTATTATCTCATTATCATTTGTGCTTCCCTTATTTCTCTTTTGCTATTGCTCAAGTCCTCCTTTTTTTAAGAGTTAGACCCCTTCTTATATTTTTATTTTCTCTTTACTCTTTTCTTAAAGAGATAAATGTTACTAGGGGTGATTTTGTTAGGGATAAACTGATGGTTGATCCAGATGACGTTGATAGTGATCTATTGTCTCTTGCGAGTTGATGATTTGTATTTGGTACTCCATCCGTCCCATAATGAGTGACCCATTTGGAATAAATGAGTGTCCCATTTCAATTTTCAATGCATTTTTTACATTTTTACCAATATTATTTTCATCATTCGCAATACATGATAAGAGTAGTTTAGTAAAAATATCATTCTTTGTTTCATTTTTTTAATCGGTGTGAAATTGTCAACAGAATCACTTATTATAGAATGGAGGGAGTATAATGTTTTAAGATGTCTTATGTAAAAGTTTGTAATGTATGAGTATTGAGTCAATCTTCGAAATTGTGAGGTCTTTTTAGTTGATGTCTAATATGAGGTATGATTTGTCTCTAATCTGACATTTTATGGTGTGAGTCATTTAGAAATCTCAAGTTCATTTTTTTCAAGTTAATATCTACCAAAAACGAACTATTGGAGAAAGTCATTTATTGATCTTGAAAGTGATTTTTTAAAATCAAACTCACGTGTTTCTTGCATCTTCTCAAATTGAAGGATGAACTCTATTTTATGCATGCATTAGTAGTGGTTTAGTGTATGTTTACTTTAGTCTTAACTTTTTCAAATTCACGGTCAAAAATCAATCATATTGTCACATAAGTTTAATATTAAAGTTTTTAGAAATTTCAATAACAGATACAGTAGTAACAATTTTTTACGCCTGAGCAACATCGCCACCACCATAATTGGTGGTTGCACCAACCACATATGTATTTTACGTTGCAGCTGCAATCGCATACGTGATTGCGACTGCAACAGTGATATAAGCGACATAATTACTTATGCCGTTATTTTTTCTTATAAATATATTCACCTAATTAAGTTGGTGACGTATCAGCTTGAACTCGTAGAGATTGAATCATCTTTAAGGTTAACCCAAATTTCTCCTCCATATTCATATCCCCTGGCATTAGCCTATCAACAAGTTTCCATTTAAAGTTGCGTACAAGGGATGCCACCATTAAATGCACAGCCCTGTGAGCCAAAGGCAATCCTGAACAAATTCTTTTGCTTTCCCCAAAGGGTATGTATGCTCAAAACTATTACCCTTATAATTAATGTCACACTCTGAAAATCTTTCAGGTATGAACATATTTGGATTTTCCCAAATTGTGGAATCTCTTTCCATGGCCCATACATTGACTAACACTTGTGCATTTTTTGGCACATTGAAGTGTAATATATTCACAGTTTCATCACATTTATAGGGTAGCAATAATGGAGCAGGTAGGTGTAAATAAAGAGTTTCCTTCACAACTGCTTGTAAGAAAGGTAACTTAAAAATATATTTTGTCAATATTCAAGGTAAAAGTTCATCTCTCTCTCTCTCTCTCTCTCTCTCTCTCTCTCTCTCTCTCTCTCTCTCTCTCTCTATATATATATATATATATATATATATATATATATATATATATATATATATATATATATATATATATATATATATATATATATATATATATATATATATATATATATATATATATATATATATATATATATATATATATATATATAATATATATATATATATATATTACAATCTATTTTCTAAATCAATCTATAAATATTTTTTTTTCAAATTTGGTTGATTGGTTTGTGTCACACCTTATCAATCAATTAAAATCAACTTTCAACATATTTCAACCACGTGTCTTCTGTCCTGGTGCATTGAGACACTTTTATCAAACCTTTCTCCATCCTGATTCATTGAGAACTTTTTCAAAACTAAAAACAACAAACACACAAACATTTTCTATAAGTACTATGATACTCTGATTCCTCATGCTATTTGAGCTACGTAGACACATAGTTGTAATATTTTGACTACTACAATAGAAAAAACATTTTCTTTATTCTCTTTCATGATTAAATTTTCTTTTATTGATAACTCAATTTTCTTGTAAGTAATAGTAAAATAATCCCCTGTAAGTAAACCATTAGACGAGTAGTAAATAGTATTAAACAAATATCCCATAGATAACATATTAACGCTAGAGTTAGGGAAGGCTTCCATTGAGTGAGGGGTGCCTAACACCTTTCATTTGGTTAACAGACTCTCGAATTCCAGGTTTCATCCTTAGCTTTAGATTTTATCATTATTTTTATATTCTGTATGAATTAATAAAGGATAATGGTGACTATGTAAATTTCTAGATGCGACGATAAATATATTATAATCAAGTTATAAAATTTACTTTTGTTAAGCAAATACACACATTAATTTTTAAAATTATTTTAAATATTATTGAATAAAAAAGTGGACAAATATAAAAACTAATTAAGTAATCTAAATCCACTAACATTAATAAATAAACAATTTCATTTTTTAAGAACTACGAGTAATTGAATAGTTCTATGATATTTGATTTTGTGTAAATGAAAAGTATACCATTGTAAAAAATTATATTTACGTTTTTAAAATTCAAAATTTCAATGTAAAAATATTTATTAATAATTATACTAGTAAATATTTATAATAATATCTTTAAAAAAATTATACCATTATTAGTTTCAAATTTTTAAATCTCGATAAGACTGATTATTGTCTCATTGTCATTTATGTTTCCCTTAGTTCTCTTCTGCTATTGCTCAAGTCCTCCTTTTTTTAAGAGTTGGACCCCTTATTATGTTTTGACTTTCTCTTGGCACTTTACATAAAGAAATAAATTTACTAGGGATGATTGTTTTAGACGTAAACGGATTATTGACCCAGATGACGTTGATAGTGAGTTTTTGTTTCTTGTTAGTTCGCAATTTGTATTTGGTACTCCTTCCATCCCATAATGAGTGGTCCATTTGAAATAAATGAGTGTTCAAGAATGAATGATCCATTTCAATTTTAAATATATATATATTTTTATTTTTACCCTCTAATTAATATTATTTTCATCATTTCCAATACATGATCAGGATAGTTTAGTAAAAATATCATTCTCTATCTTTCATTTATTCATTTTTTTTAATCTATTTGAAATGGTCAACTGGATCACTCATTATCGGACGGAGGGAGTATAATGTTTTAAGATGTCTTATGTGAGAGTTTGTTGTGTCAGTATTGAATCAATCTTCTAAATTGTGAGGTCTCTTAAGCTTATGTCTAATTTGAGGTATGCTTTGTATCTAATCTGACAATTTATGGTGTGAGTAACTTAAAAATCTAAAGCTCATTTTTTTCAAGTTAATATCTAATAAAAAGGAACTATTGGACAAATTGATTTCTTGATCTTGAAAATAATTTTTTAAAATAAAACTCATATGTTTCTTGCACCTTCTAATATTGAAGGATGAAGTCTATTTTATACAAGCATCAGTAGTGGTTTAGTGTATGTTTACTTCAGCCTTAACTTTTCCAAATTGACGCTCAAAAATCACATTGTCACATAACTTCGATATTGAATCTTTTAGAAATTGCAATAACAGATACAATAGTAACAATTTTTTACGCCTGAACAACATTGCCACCATCATAATTGGTGGTCTCACCAACCACATATGTATTTTACGTTGCAGCTGCAACTGCATACGTGTTTTCGAATGCAACGGTGAAATAAGTGACAAATATTACGTATGCCTTTATTTCTTCTTATAAATATATCCACCTAATTAAGTTGGTGACACATCAGCTTGAACTCGTAGAGATTGAACCATCTTTAAGGTTAACCCAAAATTCTCCTCCATATTCATATCCTCTAGCTTTAGCCCATCACAAAGTTTCCATTCAAAGTTGCGTACAAGGGATGCCACCATTAAATGCACAGCCATGTGAGCTAAAGGCAATCCTAGACAAATTCTTTTGCTTGCCCCAAATGGTATAAGCTCAAAACTATTACCCTTATAATTAATGTCACACTCCAAAAATCTTTTAGGTATGAACATTTTTGGATTTTCCCAAATTGTTGAATCTCTTCCCATGGCCCATACATTGACTAACACCTGTGCATTTTTTTGGCATATTGAAGTCTAATATATTCACAGTTTCATCACATTTATAGGGTAGCAGTAATGGAGCAGGTGGATGCAAATGAAGAGTTTCCTTCACAACTCAATTTTCTTTATTCTCTTTCATGATTAAATTTTCTTTTATTGATAACTCAATTTTCTTGTAAGTAATAATAAAATAATCCACTGTAAGTAAACCGTTAGACAAGTAGTAAATAGTATTAAACAAATATCCCATAGAGAACATATTAATCCTAGAATTAGGGAAGGCTTCCATTGAGTGAGGGGTGCCTAACACCTTTCATTTGCTTAACTGACTCTCGAATTCCAAGTTTCATCTTTAGCTTAAGATTTTATCTTTATTTTTCTATTCTTTATGAATTAATAAAGGATAATGGTAACTATGTTAATTTCTAGACGCGAGGATAAATATATTATAATCAAGTTATAACATTTACTTTTGTTAAGCAAATACACATATTAATTTTTAAAATTATTTTAAATATTAATGAATAAAAAAGTGGACAAATATAAAAACTAATTAAGTAATCTAAATCCACTAACATTAATAAATAAACAATTTCATTTTTTAAGAATGACGTGCAATTGAATAGTTCTATGATATGTGATTTTGTGTAAATGAAAAGTATACCATTGTAAAAAATTATATTTACTTTTTTAAAATTCAAATTTTCAATTTAAAAATATTTACTAATAATTATACTAACAATTATGCTAGTAAATATTTATAATAATATCTTTCAAAACATTATACTATTATTAGTTTCAAATTTTTAAAACTCGATAAGACTGATTATTGTCTCATTATCATTTCTGTTTCCCATAGTTCTCTTCTGCTATTGCTCAAGTCCTCCTTTTTTTAAGAGTTGGACCCCTTCCTATATTTTGATTTTCTCTTGGCACTTTACTTGAAGAGATAAATTTACTAGGGATGATTCTTTTAGGCGTAAGCGGATTGTTGACCCAAATGACGTTGATAGTGAGTTTTTGTTTCGTGTGAGTTGGCAATTTGTATTTGGTACTCCTTCCATCCCACAATGAGTGGTGCATTTGGAATAAATGAGTATTCTAAAATGAATGATCCATTTCAATTTTAAATATATATATATATATATATATATATATATATATATATATATATATATATATATATATATATATATATATATATATATATTTTACCCTCTAATTAATATTATTTTCATCATTTTTAATACATGATCAGGATAGTATAGTAAAAATGTCATTCTCTATCTTTCATTTATTCATTTTTTTAATCTATGTGAAATGGTCAACTGGATCACTCATTATCGGACGAAGGGAGTATAATGTTCTAAGATGTCTTATGTGAGAGTTTGTTGTGTCAGTATTGAATCAATCTTCTAAATTGTGAGGTCTTTTAAGCTTATGTCTAATTTGAGGTAAGCTTTGTCTCTAATCTGACAATTTATGGTGTGAGTAATTTAGAGATCTAAAGTATATTTTTTTCAAGTTAATATCTAATGAAAAGAACTATTGGAAAAATTGATTTCTTGATCTTGAAAATAATTTTTTTAAATAAAACTCATATGTTTCTTGCACCTTCTAATATTGAAGGATGAAGTCTATTTTATACAAGCATCAGTAGTGGTTTAGTTATGTTTACTCCAGTATTAACTTTTCCAAATTGACGCTCAAAAATCACATTATCACATAACTTCGATATTGAAACTTTTAGAAATTGCAAGGAACAAATACAATAGTAACAATTTTTTACGCCTGAACAACATCGCCACCATCATAATTGGTGGTCGCACCAACCACATATGTATTTTACGTTGCAGCTCCAACCGCATACGTGTTTGCAACTGCAACGGTGATATAAGTGACAAATATTACGTATGCCTTCATTTTTCTTATAAATATATCCACCTAATTAAATTGGTGACATATCAGCTTGAACACGTAGGGATTGAACCATCTTTAAGGTTAACCCAAATTTCTCCTCCATATTCATATCCTCTGGCTTTAGCCCATCAACAAGTTTCCATTCAAAGTTGCGTATAAGGGATGCCACCATTAAATGCACAGCCCTGTGAGCCAAAGGCAATCCTGGACAAATTCTTTTGCTTGCCCCAAATGGTATAAGCTCAAAACTCTTACCCTTATAATTAATGTCACCCTCCAAAAATATTTTAGGTATGAACATATTTGGATTTTCCCAAATTGTTGAATCTCTTCCCATGGCCCAAACATTGAATAACACTTGTGCATTTTTTTTGGCATATTGAAGTCTAATATATTCACAGTTTCATCACATTTATAGGGTATCAATAATGGACCAGGTGGATGCAAATGAAGAGTTTCTTTCACAACTCAATTTTCTTTATTCTCTTTCATGATTAAATTTTCTTTTATTGATAACTCAATTTTCTAGTAAGTAATAATAAAATAATCACCTGTAAGTAAACCATTAGATAAGTAGTAAATAGTATTAAACAAATATCCCATAGATAACATATTAACCCTAGAACTAGGGAAGACTTCCATTGAGTGAGGGGTGCCTAACACCTTTCATTTGCTTAACTGACTCTCGAAATCCAAGTTTCATCCTTAGCTTTAGATTTTATCATTATTTTTCTATTCTTTATGAACTAATAAAGGATAATGGTGACTATGTTACTTTCTAGACGCGACGATAAATATATTATAATCAAGTTATAACATTTACTTTTGTTAAGCAAATACACATATTAATTTTTAAAATTATTTTAAATATTAATGAATAAAAAAGTGGAAAAATATAAAAAATAATTAAGTATTCTAAATCCACTAACATTAATAAATAAACAATTTCATTTTTTAAGAATTACGTGTAATTGAATAGTTCTATGATATGTGATTTTGTGTAAATGAAAAGTATACCATTGTAAAAAATTATTTTTACTTTTTTAAAATTCAAATTTTCAATTTAAAAGTATTTATTAATAATTATACTAACAATTATGCTAGTAAATATTTATAATAATATCTTTCAAAAAATTATACTATTATTAGTTTCAAATTTTTAAATCTCGATAATACTGATTATTGTCTCATTATCATTTCTGTTTCCCTTAGTTATCTTCTGCTATTGCTCAAGTCCTCCTTTTTTTAAGAGCCGGACCCCTTCCTATGTTTTGATTTTCTCTTGGCACTTTACTTGAAGAGATAAATTTACTAGGGATGATTATTTTAGGCGTAAGCGGAATTTTAACCCAGATGACGTTGATAGTGAGTTTTTGTTTCTTGTGAGTTGGCAATTTGTATTTGGTACTCCTTCCATCCCACAATTAGTAGTCCATTTGGAATAAATGAATATTCCAAAATGAATGATCCATTTCAATTTTAAATATATATATTTTTATTTATACCCTCTAATTAATATTATTTTCATCATTTTCAATACATGATCAGGGTAGTATAGTAAAAATGTCATTCTCTATCTTTCATTTATTCATTTTTTTAATCTATGTGAAATGGTCAACTGGATCACTCATTATCGAACGAAGGGAGTATAATGTTTTAAGATGTATTATGTGAGAGTTTGTTGTGTCAGTATTGAATCAATCTTCTAAATTGTGAGGTCTTTTAAGCTTATGTCTAATTTTAGGTATGCTTTGTCTCTAATCTGACAATTTATGGTGTGAGTAATTTAGAAATCTAAAGTTCATTTATTTCAAGTTAATATCTAATAAAAAGGAACTATTGGACATTTATACAAGCATCAGTAGTGGTTTAGTGTATGTTTACTTAAGTCTTAACTTTTCCAATTTGACGCTCAAAAATCACAATGTCACATAACTTTGATATCGAAGCCTTTAGAAATTGCAATAACAAATACAATAGTAACAATTTTTTATGCTTGAACAGCATCGCCACCATCATAATTGGTGGTCGCACCAACCACATATGTATTTTACGTTGCAGCTGCAACCGCATACGTGTTTTTAACTGCAACGGTGATATAAGTGACAAATATTATGTATGCCTTTATTTTTTCTTATAAATATATCCACCTAATTAAGTTGGTGACATATCAGCTTGAGCTCGTAGAGATTGAACCATCTTTAAGGTTAACCTAATTTTCTCCTCCATATTCATATCCTCTGGCTTTAGCCCATCAACAAGTTTCGATTCAAAATTGCATACAAGGGATGCCACCATTAAATGCAAAGCCCTGTCAGCCAAAGGCAATCCTGGACAAATTCTTTTGCTTGCCCCAAATGGTATAAGCTCAAAACTATTACCCTTATAATTAATGTCACACTCCAAAAATCTTTTAGGTATGAACATATTTGGATTTTCCCAAATTGTTGAATCTCTTCCCATGGCCCATACATTGACTAACACTTGTGCATTTTATTGGCACATTGAAGTCTAATATATTCTCAGTTTCATCACATTTATAGGGTAGCAATAATGGAGCAGGTGGATGCAAATGAAGAGTTTCCTTAACAACTCAATTTTCTTTATTCTCTTTCATGATTAAATTTTCTTTTATTGATAAGTCAATTTTCTTGTAAGTAATAATAAAATAATCCCCTGTAAGTAAACCATTAGACAAGTAAGGCTTCCATTGAGTGAGGGGTGCCTAACACCTTTCATTTGCTTAACTGACTCTCGAAATCCAGGTTTCATACTTAGTTTTAGATTTTATCATTATTTTTCTATTCTTTATGAATTAATAAAAGATAATGGTGACTATGTTAATTTCTAGACGTGACGATAAATATATTATAGTCAAGTTATAACATTTACTTTTGTTAAGCAAATACACATATTAATTTTTAAAATTATTTTAAATATTAATGAATAAAAAAGTGGTCAAATATAAAAACTAATTAAGTAATCTAAATCCACTAACATTAATAAATAAACAATTTCATTTTTTAAGAATTACGTGTAATCGAATAGTTCTATGATATGTGATTTTGTGTAAATGAAAAGTATACCATTGTAAAAAATTATATTTACTTTTTTAAAATTCAAATTTTCAATTTAAAAATATTTATTAATAATTACACTAAAAATTATTCTAGTAAATATTTATAATAATATCTTTAAAAAAATTATACTATTATTAGTTTCAAATTTTTAAATCTCCATAAGACTGATTATTGTCTCATTATCATTTCTGTTTCCCTTAGTTTTCTTCTGCTATTGCTCAAGTCCTCCTTTTTTTAAGAGTTGGACCCCTTCCTATGTTTTGATTTTCTCTTGGCACTTTACTTAAAGAGATAAATTTACTAGGGATGATTATTTTAGGCGTAAACGGATTGTTGAACCAGATGACGTTGATAGTGAGTTTTTGTTTCTTGTGAGTTGGCAATTTGTATTTGGTACTCCTTTCATCCGACAATGATTGGTCTATTTGCAATAAACGAGTATTCCAAATGAATGATCCATTTCAATTTTAAATATACATATATATATATATATATATATATATATATATATATATATATATATATATATATATATATATATATATATATATATATTTATCCTCAAATTAATATTACTTTCATCATTTTCAATACATGATCAGGGTAGTATAGTAAAAATGTCATTCTCTATATTTCATTTATTCATTTTTTTAATCTATGTGAAATGGTCAACTGGATCACTAATTATCGGACGAAGGGAGTATAATGTTTTAAGATGTCTTATGTGAGAGTTTGTTATGTCAGTATTGAATCAATCTTCTTAATTGTGAGGTTTCTTAAGCTTATGTCTAATTTGAGGTATGTTTTGTCTCTAATCTGACATTTTATGGTGTGAGTAATTTAGAAATCTAAAGTTCATTTTTTTCAAGTTAATATCTAATAAAAAGGAACTATTGGACAAAGTGATTTCTTGATCTTGAAAATAATTTTTTAAAATAAAACTCATATGTTTCTTGCACCTTCTAATATTGAAGGATGAAGTCTATTTTATACAAGCATCAGTAGTGGTTTAGGGTATGTTTACTTCAGTCTTAACTTTTCCAAATTGACGCTCAAAAATCACATTGTCACATAACTTTGATATTGAAGCTTTTAGAAATTGCAATAACAGATACAATAGTAACAATTTTTTACGCCTGAACAACATCGCCACCATCATAATTTGTGGTCGCACCAACCACATATGTATTTTACGTTGCAGCTGCAACCGCATACGTGTTTGCAACTGCAACGGTGATATAAGTGACAAATATTACGTATGCCTTTATTTTTTCTTATAAATATATCCACCTAATTAAGTTGGTGACATATGAGCTTGAACTCGTATAGATTGAACCATCTTTAAGGTTAACCCAAATTTCTCCTCCATATTCATATCCTCTGGCTTTAGCCCATCAACAAGTTTCCATTCAAAATTGCGTACAAGGGATGCCACCATTAAATGCACACCCCTGTGAGCCAAAGGCAATCCTGGACAAATTCTTTTACTTGCCCTAAATGGTATAAGCTCAAAACTATTACCCTTATAATTAATGTCACACTCCAAAAATCTTTTAGGTATGAACATATTTGGATTTTCCCAAATTGTTGAATCTCTTCCCATGGCCCATACATTGACTAACACTTGTGCATTTTTTGGCACATTGAAGTCTATTATATTCACGGTTTCATCACATTTATAGGTTATCAATAATGGAGCAGGTGGATGCAAATGAAGAGTTTCCTTCATGATTAAATTTTCTTTTATTGATAAATCAATTTTTCTCGTAAATAATAATAAAATAATCCCCGGTAAGTAAACTATTAGACAAGTAGTAAATAGTATTAAACAAATATCCCATAGATAACATATTAACCCTAGAATTAGGGAAGGCTGCCATTGAGTGAGGGGTGCCTAACACCTTTCATTTGCCTAATTGACTCTCGAATTCCAATTTTCATCCTTAGCTTTAGATTTTATCATTATTTTTCTATTCTTTATGAATTAATAAAGGATAATGGTGACTTTGTTAATTTCTAGACGCGACGATAAATATATCATAATCAAGTTATAGCATTTACTTTTGTTAAGCAAATACACATATTAATTTTTAAAATTATTTTAAGTATTAATGAATAAAAAAGTGGACAAATATAAAAAGTAATTAAGTAATCTAAATCCACTAACTTTAATAAATAAACAATTTCATTTTTTACTAATTACGTGTAATTGAATAGTTCTATGATATGTGATTTTGTGTAAATGAAAAGTATACCATTGTAAAAAATTATATTTATTTTTTTAAAATTCAAATTTTCAATTTAAAAATATTTATTAATAGTTATACTAAAAATTATGCTAGTAAATATTTATAATAATATTTTTTAAAAAATTATACTATTATTAGTTTCAAATTTTTAAATCTCGATAAGACTGATTATTGTCTCATCATCATTTCTGTTTCCCTTAGTTTTCTTCTACTATTGCTCAAGTCCTCCTTTTTTTAAGAGTTGGACCATTTCCTATGTTATGATTTTCTCTTGGCACTTTACTTTAAGAGATAAATTTACTAGGGATGATTATTTTAGGCGTAAACGGATTGTTGACCCAGATGACGTTGATAGTGAGTTTTTGTTTCTTGTGAGTTGGCAATTTGTATTTGTTACTCCTTCCATCCCACAATGAGTGGTCCATTTGGAATAAATGAGTATTCCAAAATGAATGATCCATTTCAATTTTAAATATATAGATATATATATTTTTATTTTTACCCTCTGATTAATATTATTTTCATCATTTTCAATACATGATCAGGGTAGTATAGTAAAAATGTCATTCTCTATCTTCCGTTTATTCATTTTTTGAATCTATGTGAAATAGTCAAGTGGATCACTCATTATCGGACGAAGGGAGTATAATGTTTTAAGATGTCTTACGTGAGAGTTTGTTGTGTCAGTATTGAATCAATCTTCTAAATTGTGAGGTCTCTTAAGCTTATGTCTAATTTGAGGTATGCTTTGTCTCTAATCTGACATTTTATGGTGTGAGTAATTTAGAAATTTAAAGTTCATTTTTTTCAAGTTAATATCTAATTAAAAGGAACTATTGGACAAAGTGATTTCTTGACCTTGAAAATAATTTTTTAAAATAAAACTCATATGTTTCTTGCACCTTCTAATATTGAAGGATGAAGTCTATTTTATACAAGCATCAGTAGTGGTTTAGTGTATGTTTACTTCAGTCTTAACTTTTCCAAATTGATGCTCAAAAATCACATTGTCACATAACTTCGATATTGAAGCTTTTAGAAATTGCAATAACAGATACAATAGTAACAATCTTTTACGCCTGAACTAATAATAGATAAGAATAAGTTGTTCCAATAATTAAGTGTAACCAACCATTCCTATTACTATGCATATGAGTTGGTATAGTTTGAATTATGCATTGCTTAATACTAGGATTCAACAATAGGGTTCCCTTAAGATTAGGAATTAGTTATACACTCAAGTATCACTTGTATCTATAAATACTCAGCATTTATGGCTGGAACATAATATAAAAGAATCATTCTCTTCATGGTATCAGAGCGTAAAGCTTAAAAGCAATTTTTTTTCCGGTCCGTGTTATGCCTTCTGAACCGACGCCCACTATGTCATCACCAGTCGACAAACTGATTGTCTTGAATGCTGGTTCTCAACTCTCCATTAAACTTGATGGAGGCAATTATCCTGCCTAGAGAATTCAATTCATGGCTCTTTTAACAGGCTATGATCTTCTAGGTTATATTGATGGAACTACACCTTGTCCATCAAAATAGCTCGCAGACGATACCACCGTTGTCAATCCAGACTTCACGAATTGGGTTCGACAAGATCAACTCATTCTACATGGTATTGTATCTTCGGTGGCTGCAACAGTGGTCACACTCTTAGGAACTGTCAAAATTTCCAATCAAGAATGGGAGATTCTTAAAACCATGTATGCGGGCCGCTCAAGAGTGCGGATTATTGCGCTCAAACAACGGATTTCCAATTTCAAAAAAGGAAATCAATCGATGGCTACATATCTACAAGGGATAAAGGCAATTTCGGATGAACTCTCAATCATTGATCATCCCCTTGATGAAACTAATCTTGTTATTCACACTCTCAATGGTTTGAGTGCTGAGTATCGTGAAATTTCCGCTGCACTTAGAAGCAGAGAAAGTCCTGTTGCATTTGCTGAACTTCATGAAAAATTGGTGGATTTTGAAACAATTCATCATCAAGCTGATCCACTTGCAGTTGACAATGTGATTGCCACTGCCAATGCAGCCACAAGAACAAAAAACTATCACCACAAAAACAACAGCAACCGCAGCCCTTCACCAACTTTGCGGAATGGCGAAAATAAGGTGGTCTGTCAGTTTTGTGACAAGGCTGGTCACACTGCTAAGGTTTGCTACAGAATTAAGGGATTTCCTAAACGAAGCGGCCCTAAACCAACAACGAACTTTGCTCAGAATCAGGATGCAACACAACATGGTAACTGGGTCATGGATACAGGAGCATCTCATCATATAGCTCAGGACCTACAACAGCTTACCTTAACAAATTCCTATCCTGGAGCAGATCGGGTGATTGTTGGTGATGGAACAGGTTTAGAAATTACTCACACTGGCAACTCTGTTATTAATTCTTTTGTCAAACCTCTTCATCTTAAACAAGTCTTATGTGTTCCTAAAATTCAATCTAACCTTTTGTCTGTTTCCAAGTTATGTCAATCTAATAGTTGTTTTGTTGAATTTTTTGCAAACCATTTTGTTGTCAAGGACTTGACCTCGGGTCAACCATTGCTTCAAGGACCACTTAAACAAGATCTTTATCATCTATCCAATGCATTTAGTTCATCCAGTCCACCGCAAGCATTGCATACAAGCATTCATTCTACATCTACATGGCATCATAAATTAGGACATCCTTCTTTCAAAATAATAAAGCATCTGATTGACAAACATCATCTACCAATAAAGCTTTCGGCCTCACATGAGTGTACTTCCTGTCACTGTGCAAAAAGCCACAAGCTTCCTTTTTCAAATCATCATCTCACAAGTAGCAAACCTTTGGAACTTTTGTACTCTGATGTTTGGGGCCCAGCTCCTGTTAGATCAGTAGATGGTTTTTTATATTATTTAATCATTGTTGATCATTTTTCCAAATATGTCTGGTTGTACCCAATGAAACATAAGTCAGATGTCTTCTCTATTTTTGTTCAAATCAAGTCCATTGTTGAAAAATCCTTCAATTTTCCGATTGTTTCCCTTTTCACTGATAACGGTGGAGAATTTATCAAATTAAAATCTTTTCTTGCCAATAATGGCATTTCTCATTTAACTTCACCACCCCACACACCTAAGGTAAATGGCACAACAGAGAGGAGACACATACATGTTGTTGAAACGGGTCGTGCTCTTTTTCATCATGCTAATTTACCTTCCCAACTATGGTCATTTGCTTTCACCATTGTTGTGTATCTTATTAACAGGATGCATAAACCAATCATTAATATGATCTCTCCCTTTGAAATATTATTTAAAAGAAAACCAGCTTATCATACACTTCATTCATTTGGCTGTTAGTGCTTTCCTTGGCTAAAACCATATATGCAAAATAAGCTCCAACCCAGGTCTAAACCTTGCATCTTCCTAGGCT
Source organism: Lathyrus oleraceus (assembly GCF_024323335.1). Classification (NCBI taxonomy): domain Eukaryota; kingdom Viridiplantae; phylum Streptophyta; class Magnoliopsida; order Fabales; family Fabaceae; genus Lathyrus; species Lathyrus oleraceus. Next base: position 296,786,615 of record NC_066581.1, on the reverse strand, counting down.
ATTCAACGTCTCAGCATGCATATTTTTGTCTTGAACCTTTGTCAAATAGGATATATGTATCTAGACATGTCCACTTTGTGGAAAACTCATTCCCTTATCAATCCCTAATTAATTCGTCATCTACTTGTCCTCCAATTCCATCACATGACTCTTCGGTACACAATATTATTCATGTTACCCAAGATCAAAATTCAGCTCAGGAACCAAACCAGCCCCTAGCACATGAGTCATCCATACCTGAGCCATCAGTCCCGGTATCGAGTCCCGTAACAGATCCGGTATCAAGTCCTCCACCAGTCCCTGAGTCAATGCAACCTATCGAGTCGTCTGTAACAACAGAGATACCAGTGACTAGTGATAACCTAACAAGCTCTACCACCAACACTGCATCTGATCCGGTTCCAACTTCAACGACAAATAATCATGTTCAACGTGCTCCTATCGTAACAAGGTCACAAAATAATATATTCAAACCCAAGAAACTATTTATTGCCTCTAAACATGACTTGCAGGAAAATCTTGAGCCATCTACTATTACTCAAGCACTTAAAATACCACATTGGAGAGATGCTTGTTCGGATGAATTTAATGCACTCATGAATAATGGTACTTGGACCTTGGTTCCCCGTCAGGCTCATACTAATTCAGTTGGCTGTAAATGGTTGTTTCGCATCAAAAGAAATCCTAATGGAAGTGTGGCACGATATAAAGCAAGGTTGGTTGCAAAAGGATTCACTCAAACACCTGGTCTTGATTTTAAGGAAACATTCGCACCGGTTGTGAAACCTCAAACTATTAAAGTGGTTCTCACTTTAGCACTTGCTCAAGGGTGGTCCTTACACCAAATGGATGTTAATAATGCCTTTTTGCAGCGAAAATTGACTGAAGATGTCTACATGCAACAGCCACCCGAATTTATTCATTCTGAATTTCCTCAACATGTATGCAAACTCAAGAAGGCTATCTATGGTTTACGACAAGCACCTCGAGCATGGCATGATTCTCTCAAGGCCTTTGTTCTTTCTATTGGGTTTCAAATAAGCCTAAGTGATTCATCCTTGTTTATTTACAATAAACATGGTGTACAAGCTTTCTTATTAGTATATGTTGATGACTTACTTTTGACGGGCAGTGATACTACCTTTTTAACTCAATTCATGACAGAACTTTCCAACAAGTTTTCGCTTAAACAACTTGGTTTCCCTCATTATTTTATTGGCATTGGAATGATCCTAACCAAGGAGGGTATGTTATTATCTCAACATGGTTATATTCGAGAACTCTTAGATAAGTTCAATATGGCTGGAGCAAAGACCGTCAACACACCATTATGTATAACTACTCCTCTCAAACTAAATGATGGATCAGCCGCTGCCGACTCAAAGTTATTCCGTAGTATCATTGGTGCATTGCAATACGTTACTTTGACAAGGCCAGATCTGTCCTTTGCAATTAATAAATTGTCACAATTCATGCATCAACCAACACAACTGCATCTCCAGCAGCTCAAGCGAGTATTACGGTATCTAAAACATACTATTAATCATGCTTTGCGGCTAGCAAAACCACTTCATCTTAAACTGCAAGCCTTCACCGATGCTGATTCGGGAGGTAATTACGATGACAAAACATCTACTTCAGCTTACATAATTTACTTTGGAGGAAATCCTGTTTCATGGTTATCAAAAAGACAGAGAACAGTTGCAAGATCTTCCACAAAAGTCGAATACCGATCTGCTGCCAATACTACAGCTGAGATCATGTGGTTGCTCAATCTATTGAGTGAACCTGGAGTACCATCTCAAGTACCTACTCTTTTTTGTGACAATATTGGCACAACCTACTTATGCTCCAATCCAGTTTTTCACTAACCCTAGAATTAGGGAAGGCTTCCATTGAATGAGGGGTGTCTAACACCTTTCATTTAGTTAATTAACTCTCGAATTCTAGGTTTCATCCTTAGCTTTAGATTTTATCATTATTTTTCTATTCTTTATGAATTAATAAAGGATAATGGTGACTATGTTAATTTCTAGACGCGACGAGAAATATATCATAATCAAGTTATAACATTTACTTTTGTTAAGCAAATACACATATTAATTTCTAAAATTATTTTAAGTATTAATGAATAAAAAGTGGACAAATATAAAAAGTAATTAAGTAATCTAAATCCACTAACTTTAATAAATAAACAATTTCATTTTTTAAGAATTACGTGTAATTGAATAGTTCTATGATATGTGATTTTGTGTAAATGAATAGTATACCATTGTAAAAAATTATATTTACTTTTTTAAAATTCAAATTTTCAATTTAAAAACATTTATTAATAATTATACTAAAAATTATGCTAGTAAATATTTATAATAATATCTTTAAAAAAATTATACTATTATTAGTTTCAAATTTTTAAATCTCGATAAGACTGATTATTGTCTCATTATCATTTCTGTTTCCCTTAGTTCTCTTCTGCTATTGCTCAAGTCCTCCTTTTTTTAAGAGTTGGACCCCTTCCTATGTTTTGATTTTCTCTTGGCACTTTACTTAAAGAGATAAATTTACTAGGGATGATTCTTTTAGGCGTAAACGGATTGTTGACCCAGATGACGTTGATAGTGAGTTTTTGTTTCTTGTGAGTTGGCAATTTGTATTTGTTACTCCTTCCATCCCACAATGAGTGGTCCATTTGGAATAAATGAGTATTCCAAAATGAATGATCCATTTCAATTTTAAATATATATATATATATATATATTTTTATTTTTCCCCTCTGATTAATATTATTTTCATCATTTTCAATACATGATCAGGGTAGTATTGTAAAAATGTCACTCTCTATCTTCCATTTATTCATTTTTTGAATCTATGTGAAATAGTCAAGTGGATCACTCATTATCGGACGAAGGGAGTATAATGTTTTAAGATGTCTTATGTGAGAGTTTGTTGTGCCAGTATTGAATCAATCTTCTAAATTGTGAGGTCTCTTAAGCTTATGTCTAATTTGAGGTATGCTTTGTCTCTAATCTTACAATTTATGGTGTGAGTAATTTAGAAATCTAAAGTTCATTTTTTTCAAGTTAATATCTAATAAAAAGGAACTATTGGACAAATTGATTTCTTGATCTTGAAAATAATTTTTTAAAATAAAACTCATATGTTTCTTGCACCTTCTAATATTGAAGGATGAAGTCTATTTTATACAAGCATCAGTAGTGGTTTAGTGTATGTTTACTTCAGTCTTAAGTTTTCCAAATTCACGCTCAAAAATCACATTGTCACATAACTTCGATATTGAAGCTTTTAGAAATTGCAATAACAGATATAATAGTAACAATTTTTTACGCCTGAACAACATCGCCACCATCATAATTGGTGGTCGCACCAACCACATATGTATTTTACGTTGCAGCTGCAACCGCATACGTGTTTGCAACTGCAACGGTGATATAAGTGACAAATATTACGTATGCCTTTATTTTTTCTTATAAATATATCCACCTAATTAAGTTGGTGACATATCAGCTTGAACTCGTAGAGATTGAACCATCTGTGAGGTTAACCCAAATTTCTCCTCCATATTCATATCCTCTAGCTTTAGCCCATCAACAAGTTTCCATTCAAAGTTGCGTACAAGGGATGCCACCATTAAATGCACAACCCTGTGAGCCAAAGGCAATCCTGCACAAATTCTTTTGCTTGCCCCAAATAATATAAGCTCAAAACTATTACCCTTATAATTAATGTCACACTCCAAAGATCTTTTAGGTATGAACATATTTGGATTTTCCAAAATTGTTGAATCTCTTCCCATGGCCCATACATTGACTAAAACTTGTGCATGTTTTTGGCACATTGAAGTCTATTATATTCACAGTTTCATCACATTTATAGGGTATTAATAATGGAGCAGGTGGATGCAAATGAAGAGTTTCCTTCACAACTGCTTGTAAGAAAGGTAAATTAAAAATGTATTTTGTCAAGTTATTATATTCAAACTAAAAGTTACATCTCTCTCTCTCTCTATATCTATCTATCTATCTATCTACCTATCTCTCTCTCTCTCTATCTATCTATATATATATATATATATATATATATATATATATATATATATATATATATATATATATATATATATATATATATATATATATATATATATATTACAATCTATTTTCTAAATCAATCTATAAAGATATTTTTGCAAATTTGGTTGGTTGGTTGGTGTCTCACCTTATCAATCAATTAAGATTAACTTTCAACATATTTCAACCTCATGTCTTTTGTTCTTGTGCATTGAGACACTTTTATCAAACCTTTCTCCACCCCGATTCATTGAGAACTTTTCGAAAACTAAATACAACAAACACACAAATATTTTCTAGAAGAACTACGGTACTCTGATTCCTCATACTATTTGAGGTACATAGACACAGAGTTGTAATATGTTGACTAGTACAATAGAAAAAACATTTTCTCACTACGTCAAAAACTGGAATAGACAGCGCACCTTAGAGGGCGCTTTATTACAAAAGCGCACTCTAAAGTGAAGTGAAAAAAATAAGGAGCGAACAACTGGAATAGACAGCGCACTTTAGAGGGCGCTTTTGTAATAAAGCGCCCTCTAAGGTGAAGCGAAAAAATAAGGAGGAGATAGAGGGACAACAATACAGGGCGCTTTTTAGAAAGCGCCCTCTAAGGTTACCCTTAGAGGGCGCTTTTAAAAAAGCGCTCTATAAGTCCATGTGCGTTTCCAGTTTATAAAGCGCTTTTGGAAAGCCTTAGAGAGCGCTTTCATAAGCGCCCTCTTAGGCCCCCTTTAGAGGGCACTTTTTTTCCACAAGCGCCCTCTAAGGTCCCCTTTAGTAAACATTAAAATTATAACATACTGCGCATTTTGTTATTTCACTCTCTGTTATTTTCGTTCTTTTTCACGTTAGGGTTCTCACTGCTACGATTTTCGCTACTTCTAAGGCGTTCTCCTTCCACCTCTGTTAGATCTACGACGTTTCCTCCTTCTATTAATTCGTTGTTAGCTGTTCGATTTTGACACCATAGGTATTTTTCTAATCTTCATATTACTTGGTTTCTCTTCTGACGTGTCCTAAATGCGGTGTCTCGCGATATAAGAACAAGTTGTCTCCAGCTAAAGTCTTGTGGTATTTTCCTGTTATTCCGAGATTTAGACGCATGTTTCGAGTGATGTAGCAACATTTGGAGTCGGTGTTGTTCAGGTTCGACCGAAAGGAAACTAAATTTGTAACGTTCCAAATTTATCTGACCATAATCTGAACAATATTTACATGTCATTTAGGTTCTTGCTACGATTTTAACTTTGTGGTTAGCAGACAAATCTGGTCGCCGGCTTTTACTTATTGTGAGTCTGAGCTTTTTCGATAATTTTTGCATTCACATTACTATTTGTTTGGAGGGTAATAAGAGATTAATCAAAATCTCCTATTGCAGGTTTCTTCATCTGCAATGGCTTTGAGTCTTTTGGTTGTTTCAATATCATTCTACTTGAAGGTAATAATAATTTTTTTGTTTGTTATATTTTTTGAACATTTTTTTTTGTTTATTTTTTTATATACATAATACATTAACTAGATATTACACATGCATTCATGCATAAATGTTCAGAAATTTGTAACACAGATTCACAAGATTATATATCAGTAAATTCTTCTTTATATTTTTGGTTTTTTATATGGATAATATATTTTATGTTGAATTTGCTCTCAGGAATATATATCACCAGATTCTGATTTATATGCGACATTGAGCCTCGTATCGGTGGATGGAGTTGTGGTGTGTAAATACAACTTTATTACACAAATGATGGTTTCTATTGTTTGTTTCCCTAACTTCATTATTATAAACTTTCAATTTCTTTCAGGTCATGGTTATTGCATTCTCTTTGGGATTAGGAGCAATGCCATGGATTATAATGTCTGAGGTACAATTTTCTTCAATAATAATATGCATGACAACCCTATATGAACAAACCTTTGTTGTAATATAATGTGATAGTTGATGTGTTGAATATATTTTACATAATAGGTTCTTCCGATTAACATCAAAGGCCTAGCTGGAAGTTTTGCAACACTTGCCAATTGATTCTTTTCCTGGTTGGTTACATTAACAGCAAATTTGCTCTTGGATTGGAGTTCGGGAGGTTTGTGTGCATTGCCTATGTTAATTTTCTATAAATATCTATTGTTTCTAACCAGAAGCTTCCTATGTTTTTATCAGGAACCTTCACAATATATATTGTAGTGTGTGTTTTCACAGCAGAATTTGTTGCCATTTGGGTCCCCGAGACAAAGGGAAAAACTCTTGAAGAAATACAACAGTTTTTCAGATGAAGTTTCCTTTCGAGTAGCACTTCAGCTAGTGTTCACTCATGTATTCACATTCATATTTTTTTTTCTGAATCAACTCAATTCATTTTTGTGCTCTTTGGTCTTGTTAAATATGAAAAATACCAAAACAGTGTGATTTTCTAATCTAGCAGCATACTTGCATTTTTGTTGTAATTGATTGATTATAAACAAATAAATGAAAGAGAGTGGTTATTATACATTTCAATTAGAGTAGCAGTGGTTTCGGTTCATGACATTTCAAATAGCAAGATGATCATATAAACAATAAGCATATATCAGTATTTGTATTTTAATATTATAAAAGCATAAAAAGAACCTTTAGTTGCTCTTGTGAATTATAACAAGCAGTTGTATGCCATTTTCTTCTGGTTACCTCTTGTGGCTGCAACATAACCTGAAATGAGAATAGGGTCACAGAGACATGTGATGCATGTAAATGTTAAATAACCACCCACTTTAGAGGGCGCTTTTCAAAATAAGCGCCCTCTAAACCCTTTAAATTTCCACTTTAGAGGGCGCTTTCCAGTAAAAGCGCCCTCTAAACCCTTAAAGGTTTCCACTTTAGAGGGCGCTTTCCAGTAAAAGGGCCCTCTAAACCCTTAAAAGTTTCCACTTTAGAGGGCGCTTTCTTTAAAAAGCGCCCTCTAAAGTGGCCCTTAAAGGGCTTAAAGAGCCACTTTAGAGAGCGCTTTCACCAGGAAAAAAAGCGCTGTCTTTACCTATGCCAGCGCCAGATTAGAGGGCGCTTTAAAGCACTGTTATAGGCCAAAAAAAGCGCTCTCTTTTCCCTTATTTGGCGTAGTGTCTTTATCCTTTTTCATGATTAAATTTTCTTTTATTGATAACTCAATTTTCTTGTAAGTAATAATAAAATAACCCCCAGTAAGTAAACCATTAGACAAATGTAGATATTATTAAACAAATATCCCATAGATAACATATTAACCCTAGAATTAGGGAAGGCTTCCATTGAATGAGGGGTGTCTAACACCTTTCATTTAGTTAATTAACTCTCGAATTCTAGGTTTCATCCTTAGCTTTAGAGTTTATCATTATTTTTCCATTCTTTATGAATTAATAAAGGATAATGGTGACTATGTAAATTTCTAGACGCGACGATAAATATATTATAATCAAGTCAAAAACTTTACTTTTGTTAAGCAAATACATAAATTAATTTTTTAAATTATTTTAAAAATTAAGTAATAAAAAAGTGAACAAATATAAAAATTAATTGAGTAATCTAAATCCACTAACATTAATAAATAAACAATTTCATTTTTTAAGAATTACGAGTAATTGAATAGTTCAATGATATGTGCTTTTGTGTAAATGAAAAGTATACCATTGTAAAAAATTCTATTTACTTTTTTAAAATTCAAAATTTAAATTTTAAAATATTTATTAATAATTAAACTAACAATTATACTAGTAAATATTTATAATAATATCTTTAAAAATATTATATTATTATTAGTTTCAAATTTTTAAATCTCGATTAGACTGATTATTGTCTCATTATCATTTCTGTTTCTCTTATTTCTCTTCTGCTATTCCTTAAGTCCTCCTTTTTTTAAGAGTTGGACCCCTTCTTATGTTTTGATTTTCTCTTGGCACTTTACTTAAAGTGATAACTTTACTAGGCATAATTGTTTTAGGCGTAAACAAATTGTTGACCCAGATGACGTTGATAGTCAGCTTTTATTTCTTGTGAGTTGGCAATTTGTATTTGGTACTCGTTCCGTTCCACAATGAGTGATCCATTTGGAATAAATGAGTGTTCTAAAATGAATGATCTATTTAAATTTTATATATATATATATATATATATATATATATATATATATATATTATATATATATATATATATATATATATATTTTACCCTCTAATTAATATTATTTTCATCATTTCCAATACATGATAAGAGTAGTTTAGAAAAAATATCATTCTCTAACTTTCATTTATTCATTTTTTTAATCTATGTGAAATGATCAACTAGATCACTCATTATGGAACGGAGGGAGTATAATGTTTTAAGATGTCTTATATGAGAGTTTGTTGTGTCAGTATTGAATCAATCTTCAAAATTGTGAGGTCTCTTAAGTTAATGTCTAATATGAGGTATACTTTGTCTCTTATTTGACATTTTATGGTGTGAGTAATTTAGAAATCTCAAGTTATTTTTTCAAGTTAAAAGCTAACAAAAAGGAACTATTGGACAAAGTGATTTCTTTATCTTGAAAATGATTTATTAAAATAAAACTCATGTGTTTCTTGCACCTTCTCATATTGAAGGATGAACTCTATTTTATACATGCATCAGTAGTGGTTTAGTGTATGTTTACTTCAGTCTTAACTTTTCCAAATTGACGCTAAAAAATCACATTTTCGCATAACATCTATATTAAAGCTTTTAGAAATTGCAATAACAGATACAATAATAACAATTTTTTACGCCTAAACAACATCTCCACCACCCTAATTGGTGGTCGCACCAACCACATATGTATTTTACGTTGCAGCTGCAACCGCATTTGCGATTGCGACTGCAACAGTAATATAAGTGACAAATATTACTTATGCCTTTATTTTTTCTTATAAATATATCCACCATATTTCTCCTCCATATTCATACCCTCTGGCTTTAGCTCATCAACAAATTTCCATTCAAAGTTGCGTACAAGGGATTCCACCATTAAATGCATAGCCCTGTGAGCCAAAGGCAATCCTGGGAAAATTCTTTTGCTTGCCCCAAATGTTATAAGCTCAAAACTATTACCCTTAAAATTATTGTCACACTCCAAAAATCCTTTAGGTATGAACATATTTGGATTTTCCCAATTTGTTGATTCTCTTCCCATGGCCCATACATTGACTAACACTTTTGCATTTTTGGGCACATTGAAGTCTAATATATTCACAATTTTATCACATTTATGGGGTAGCAATAATGGAGCAGGTGGATGCAAACGAAGAGTTTCCTTCACGGCTGCTTGTAAGAAATGTAACTTAAAAATATATTTTGTCAAGTTATTATATTCAAACTAAAAGTTACATCTCTCTCTCTCTCTCTCTCTCTCTCTCCACATTTAGTTGATTTGTTGGTGTCACACCTTATCAATCAATTAAAATCAACTTTCAACACATTTCAACCTCATGTCTTCTGTCCTTGTGCGTTGAGACACTTTTATCAAACTTTTCTCCACCCCGATTCATTGGGAACTTTTTCAAAAATAAAAACTACAAACACACAAACATTTTCTAAAATAATGACGGTACTCTGATTCCTTATACTATTTGAGGTACGTAAACGCAGAGTTGTATTATTCTGACTAGTACAATAGAAAAAACATTTTCTTTATTCTCTTTCATGATTAAATTTTGTTTTATTGATAACTCAATTTACTTGTAAGTAATAATAAAATAATCCCCTGTAAGGTTACCATTAGACAAGTAGTAGATAGTATTAAAACAATATCCCATAGATAACATATTAAACCTAGAATTAGGGAAGACTTCCATTAAGTGAGGGGTGCCTAACACCTTTCATTTGCTTAACTGACTCTCAAATTCCATGTTTCATCCTTAGCTTTAGATTTTATCATTATTTTCCTATTCTTTATGAATTAATAAAGGATAATGGTGACTATGTAAATTTCTAGACGCGATGAAAAATATATTATAATCAAGTTATAAAATGTACTTTTTAATGCAAATACACACATTAATTTTTAAAATTATTTTAAATATTAAGGAATAAAAAAATGGATAAATATAAAAAGTAATTAAGTCATCCAAATCCACTAACATTAATAAATAAACAATTTCATTTTTTAAGAATTACGAGTAATTGAATAGTTTTATGATATGTGACTTTGTGTAAATGAAAAGTATACCATTGTAAAAAATTATATTTACATTTTTAAAATTCAAATTTTAAATTTTAAAATATTTATTAATAATTATACTAACAATTATACTATTAAATATTTATAATAATATCTTTAAAAAAATTATACTATTATTAGTTTCAAATTTTTAAATCTCGATAAGACTGATTATTGTCTCATTATCATTTGTGTTTCTCTTATTTCTCTTCTGCTATTGCTGAAGTCCTCCTTTGTTTTTTAAGAGTTGGACCCCTTCTTATGTTCTGATTTTCTCTAGGAACTTTACTTAAAGTGATAAATTTACTAGGGATAATTGTTTTAAGGGTAAACGGATTGTTGACCTAGATGACGTTGATAGTGAGCTTTTGTTTCTTGTGAGTTGGCAATTTGTATTTGGTACTCCTTGCGTCCCACAATGAGTGGTCCATTTGGAATAAATGAGTGTTCCAAAATGAAAGATCCATTTCAATTTTAAATATATATATTTTTTATTTTTACCCTATAATTAATATTATTTTCATCATTTCCAATACATGATAAATGTAGTTTAATAAAAATATCATTCTCTACCTTTCATTTATTCATTTTTTTTAATTTATGTGAAATGGTCAACTGGATCACTCATTGTGGGGCGGAGAGAGTATAATGTTTTAAGATGTCTTATGTGAGAGTTTGTTGTGTCAATATTGAATCAATCTTCGAAATTGTGAGGTCTCTTAAGTTGATGTCTAATATGAGGTATGTACTGTCTCTAATCTGACATTTTATGGTATGAGTCATTTAGAAATCTCAAATTCATTTTTTTCAAGTTAATATCTAACAAAAAGGAACTATTGGACAAAGTGATTTATTGATCTTGAAAATGATTTTTTAAAATAAAAGTCATGTGTTTCTTGCACCTTTTCAAATTCAAGGATGAACTCTATTTTATGCATGCATCAGTAGTGATTTAGTGTATGTTTACTTTAGTCTTAACTTTTTCAAATTGACGCTCAAAAATCAAATTGTAGCATAAGTTTAATATTAAAGCTTTTAGAAATTTGCAATAACAGATACAATAGTAACAATTTATTACGCCTAAACAACATCGCCACCACCATACTTGGTCGTCGCACCAACCACATATGTATTTTACGTTGCAGCTGCAACCGCATACACGATTGCGACTGCAAGAGTTACATAATTGACATATATTACTTATGTCTTTATTTTTTCTTATAAATATATCAACCTAATTAAGTTGGTGACGTATCAACTTGAACTCGTAGAGATTGATCCATCTTTAAGGTTAACCCAAATTTCTCCTCCATATTCATATCCTCTCGCTTTAGCCCGTCAATAAGTTTTCATTCAAAGTTGCGTAAAAGGGATGCCACCATTAAATGCACAACCCTGTGAGCCAAAGGTAATCCTGGACAAATTCTTTTGCTTGCCCCAAATGGTATAAGCTGAAAACTATTTCCCTTATAATTAGTGTCAGACTCCAAAAATCTTTCAGGTATGAACATATTTGGATTTTCCCAAATTGTTGAATCTCTTCCCATGGCCCATATATTGACTAACACTTGTGCATTTTTTGGCACATTGAAGCTTAATATATTCACAATTTCATCACATTTATGGGGTAGCAATAATGGAGCAGGTGGATGCAAACGAAGAGTTTCCTTCACAACTGCTTGTAAGAAAGGTAACTTGAAAATATGTGATTCTTCAATTGTTTCAGCTTTACCAATTTCTTGACATAACTCTTTTTTTGCTTTTGTTAATTTTTCAGGATTTCGTAATAACTCTGTCATAATCCATTCGATTGTGCCTGATGTTGTGTCGATCCCAGCAACAAATAAATCCTAACAAAATAGTATTTCGACATGCAATTAAATTTGCACTGATGTTGAAAAAAATAATACTGAGGAATAGTGTTGTAACATAACTTTATGATTGTATCAATTGTCACTTTCATTATTAAACATAAAAATAAGAGATTAATTATTATACACTGTCAGTGTAAAAAAATTCACACTGTCAATGCATCATAATCATCCGTCTGTATTACTTTTTAAATGTTTAAAATAAAAGTCAAAATTTTTAAATAAATTAGTGGTTGTGATTAACTGACGGTGTAAAAACTCTTTACACTATCAGTGTATATCAATTAAGTTCTAAAAATATATATTATTACTTACTTATTTATTTTATTTGTATCTTATTAATCACATTTACTATTTTTTATCCTTTTGCATTTTCTTCTCCATTTTAAAATTCAAAATTTTGATCCCATCATTTTATTTCTTTCAAAAATTTAATCCGTCTATTAATTTGAGGTCAAATTTTAATGACTTGACAATCAACTTGATGATATATCATTGTCACATTTACAATAATTTTTTATATCATTTATTATACTTTTTTATTTAATAATTTATAATTAATTTTGTTCTATTAATAATATAAATTATTATACTTATTATAAAATAAAATAAAATAAAATATAGAAAATTAAACTACCATGACTTTGTATGAGTTTTTAATATTTTTAATATTTTTTTAATTATATATCATCTTTTAAATTATTTGAAGAATTATGTTGATATTTATAAATATAATATTAAGAATATTTGTATATCGAATAGTCCCACATCGACTATATCATGTAATTAGTTATAATATCTCTATAAAATAAAGTCTCCTTAGTGCTTTTCAAGACACACGGTTTATTCAAATGTCTCTTAGTCTCCTAATTTAGCATGGTATCTAGAGCCTGCTAAGAGACAATTCTTTCTTCGCCGTACTTTACCCGGTTGACCCACTGTCTTCCGGTGAGAATTTTTTACAAACCGTGTCATCACTTTGGTTTGCTTCTCACTTTTCAAAATTCTCCGGTAACCTACCAGCAGAAGCGTCTCTTCCGATCCAGTCGTTCCCCACTTTTCATCGGCAGAAACCTCCGCACGTGGCAACACGTCCGACGGTCGATCCCGACAATTTTTCCACAACTCCACTCTCCATGGGGCAATTGTTTCAGATCCGATACTCATGGATACTCCTCATAACTTTACGCCAAACTACGATGATTTCCTCAGGTGGTATCAGAATTATCAGAACTTAGATTCTACTGCTTCGGTAGCACACACTGGTAATTCATCTGCTTGTCTCTCTCAATCATCTTCTCTTGGATCTTGGGTCCTTGATTCTGGTGCGTCTGATCATGTTACCGGTAATAAAAATCTTTTCTCTTCCCTCTCTACATCCGGTTTCTTACCTACTATAACTTCTGCCAATGGTTCTCAAACCTGATCCGAAGGGATTGGTACTGTTTGAATTCTACCTTCTCTCTCGGTTACTTGTCCTCTATGTACCTAATTGTCCATTTAATTTACTTTCAGTCAGTTGTTTAACTCGTTCTCTTGATTGTAGTGTCACCTTCACTAATAATAATGTTACCCTACAGGATCGGAGTTCGGGACGGACGATTGGTGTCGGATGTGAGTCTCAAGGCCTTTATTACCTCTCAGTGTCATCTCAGACATGCTCAGCCAAAGATTCTCCACTCACTATCCATGCTCAGTTAGGTCATCTCAGTCTTTCCAAACTACATAAGTTGGTGCCAAATTTATCAAAGGTATCTAATTTACATTGTGAGTCGTGTCAGCTAGGGAAACACACTCGTAGTCAGTTTCCCAATCGAGTCAATAAACGAGCTTCGTCCCCTTTTGCTTTAGTTCACACCGATGTTTGGGGTCCCTCGCGTACTGTCTCTACTCTTGAGTCTAGGTATTTTGTCACCTTTATTAATGATTTTTCACGTTGCACGTGGTTATTCTTAATGAAGAATAGATCTGAATTATTTTCTATTTTTGAACAATTTTATCAAGAAATAAAAACTCAATTTGGTGTGTCTATCCGTATCTTAAGAAGTGACAATGCTCGTGAATATTTATCCCAACAATTTCAAAATTTCATGTCACACAATGGTATTCTCCATCAAACATCTTGCCCTCACACACCTCAACAAAACGGGGTAGCCGAATGTAAAAATCGGCATCTTGTAGAAACCACTCGGACCCTACTTCTCCATGGTAATGTTCCACTTCGGTTTTGGGGGGATGTTGTGCTAACGACATGTTATCTTATAAATCGCATGCCCTCATTTGTCCTTAACAATAAAATCCCTCATTCAATCCTTTTTCCCAATTCCCCACTTCACCCAATTCCTCCCCGAGTCTTCGGGTCCACATGTTTTGTACACAATCTCTCTCCTGGTCTTCATAAACTCTCAGCTCGATCACTAAAGTGTGTCTTTCTTGGTTATCATCGATCCCAAAAAGGTTATCATTGTTATTCACATACTCTACAATGATACCTAGTATCGACCGATGTTACCTTCTTCGAGTCGGTTCCATATTTCGAGTCCAGTCACGTAACTCCAGAACCCATTCAAGAAAGTACACCCACACCTTTTCCGGTAGTTATTAATGTCCCCAATCAGTCTAGGGCTCCTGACCCACCCACTTCTCGACCACTTCAAACATATCAACATCATCACCCAACGCCTGTCATCCCTATCCCTGAGGTCATACCTGTCCTTGAGGGCATTGCAGACTCTCCTCCGACGCCTCCGCCATTACCGGATCTGATCCTGCAACCTGAGTCTGATCTTCCGATTGCCCTTCGAAAAGGTATATGTCAAACACGAAATCCTTCTCCACATTATATTGATTTATGTTATCATTGTCTTTCCCCTTTGCAGTATACTTGTTTGTCTTCTTTGTCTTCTGTTTCTATTCCTAAAACTCCATGTGAAGCATTGTCTCACCCTGAGTGGAGGCGAGCAATGATTGATGAAATGTGTGCTCTTCAAAGCAGTGGTACCTGGGAACTGGTTCCTCTACCCCATGGGAAATATTTAGTTGGTTGTCGTTGGCTTTATACATTGAAGGTTGGTCCAGATGGTAAGATTGATCGATTTAAAGCTCGCTTGGTAGCCAAAGGATACACTCAGATTTTTGGATTGGATTATAGTGATACCTTCTCGCATGTAGCCAAGATGGCATCTGTTAGACTTCTTCTAGCCATTGCAGCCATTCGACATTGGCATCTTCATCAACTTGACATCAAAAATGTTTTTTTACATGGTGATCTTGAAGAGGAAGTATATATGGAGCAACCACCTGGATTTGTTGCTCAAGGGGAGTCATCGAATATGGTGTGTAGGTTACACATGTCTCTTTATGGTCTTAAGCAATCTCCGAGAGTTTGGTTCGGCAGATTCAACACTATAGTACAACAGTTTGGTATGGTCCGTAGTGAAGCTGACCATTCTGTTTTTTATCGTCACTCAGCCCAAGGGTGTATTTATCTTATTGTGTATGTAGATGATATTGTCATAACTGGTAGTGATCAACAGGGTATACTCCAGTTAAAGCAACATCTCTCAAATCAATTTCAGACAAAAGATCTTGGTAAACTTCGTTATTTCTTGGGTATTGAGGTAGCCCAATCTATAGATGGTTTGGTGATTTCTCAACGGAAATATGCTATGGATATTTTGGAATAAACAAGTTTGTTGAATGCTAAACCAGCTGATACTCCTATGGATCCAGGTGTCAAACTACTATCCAATCAGGGGGAGCCTCTATCTGACTCAGGAAGGTATAGAAGAATGGTTGGAAAGTTGAATTATCTCACAGTCACTCGTCCAGACATTTCTTTTGCAGTTAGTGTGGTAAGTCAGTTCTTAAACTCCCCTTGTCAGGAACACATGGATGCTGTTATCCGGATTCTGAGATACATCAAACGTGCTCCAGGAAAAGGTCTAGTGTATGAAAATAAAGGACATACTCAGATAGTTGGATACTCCGATGTTGATTGGGCAGGGTTACCCATTGATAGACGATCCACCTCTGGGTATTGTGTACTTGTTGGAGGAAAACTTATATCCTGGAAAAGTAAGAAACAAAACGTAGTTTCAAGATCAAGCGTCGAGGCAGAGTATAGGGTCATGGCAATGACAACATGTGAACTTATTTGGTTAAAACAGTTGCTCAAGGAACTTCAAATTGAAGAAGCAAGACCAATGACACTTATTTGTGATAATCAAGCTGCATTGCGCATTGCTTCAAATCCAGTCTTCCATGAGAGGACCAAACATATTGAGATAAACTATCACTTTGTCAGAGAGAAAATCGAATCAGGTGACATCGTCACAAACTTTATCAACTCTAATGATCAATTGGCATACGTGTTTACAAAATCTCTGCGAAGCCCTAGAACTAATTATATATGTAACAAGCTTGGTGCATTTGACTTATATGCTCAAGCTTGAGGGGGAGTGTTGATATTTGTAAATATAATATTAAGAATATTTGTATATCGAATAGTCCCACATCAACTATATCATGTAAGTAATTATAATCTCTCTATAAAATAAAGTCTCTGTAGTGCTTTTCAAGACACACAGTTTATTCAAATATCTCTTAGTCTCCTAATTCAACTTTATTTATAAAACTCTAGAAACAAAATTTGAGACATCGGGAATGGACCACTTGGAATCTTTATTTTATAAAGTTTGGTTTGAGTCTTTCATCCATCACTTTCTATATTATGTCCTGTAGGAGCCATGATGGCAACCACCATATCTCCCTCAGCCTAGGTTTGATTTCCCTTTGAACCAGATTTTTGTTTTTATAATTTTACAACTAATTAATTCTTCAAATATTTTAAAAACTGTTATCTATTTAAAAAATATTCTAAAGATAATTCATTAAAAATTTATAGTAATATAATTTTTTTTAAAGTTTTTTAATAAATATAATAATTTATATTATTAATAAAATTAAATTAATTATAAATTATCAAATAAAAGATAATAAAAAATGGTACAGAAAAAATTATTACAAATGTGGCAGTGATATTAAGTTGATTGTCTTGTCATTAAAATTTGATCTCAAATTCAAAGAAATATTAAAATTTCAAACAAAAATAAAACGAAAGACTAAAATCCTGAATTTTATAATGGGGAATTAAAACTAAAAGAATATGGAAATAGAGAGAGATTAAAGTTGAAATCAAACTTTTAAATTTATAATAATAATAATAGTCATAATGAATAAGTATAATATAATAAAATCATCATTCAAACTCTTCCTTTTTCAATATATATATTTTCTACTAAATATTTTTAAAGTCTTATAATTCTTTTATGCTAGTGTTTTCAAGAATTGACAAAAGTCAATATTGTTAGTTAAATTATAATTGTTAAAAGGGCTGATTCGATCTAATCCATTTTATTCTAATGGACTAAAACATATAAATGAGTTAAAGTGGATCGATCCGATTGTTTAATAGATTACAAAAAATAAAAAAATGAGGCGGATCCAATTTCTAATGATTATGCGGCTCTAGAAAGCCGTCCGATCCATATTTTAATATTATTAGTTTTAGTAGAAGTAGAGATTAATCATAAAATTAATGTTTAAAATATTCATCAATCTAACATTCATCTATATGAATATCACACCATCGTTTATTTAGGTAAAAGTAGAGAGTATTTGAATATTATCTCTGATACTTATCAATTGTCTATTCATCTCACACTTATTTCTTTGATCACATCATTTTCAAAAACATATTTTCTTCATCTTTAACTTCTCTTTTTCATTTGAAAACACATTTATGCCATCTTAACTCAATATATTTTTTTTCTAAAATTAACTAAACATATTTTTTAAATTCTTTTAATTGATTAGGTCGATGCCCGCTTGGCCGATCAATCCCAATCCATAAAAAAATATAGATCCGGTGAATTGTACCAAAGAAATAAGGTCATATTTTTTAAAGTTTTATACAATCCGATCCGCATTAAAATATAGGACAGGACGGGCTTGTTGTTAATTCGATGAGTCAGATTCATCGTGAGAGATTTAAATTTATCACTACCATCGAAATTTGTGTTTATACTTTGAATTTTATTAGTGTAAAGTCTAGTGATTATTATAGATTTATTCACTAACTTTTCTTTTAAATAAACAACCTATAAAATTTAAACCCTAATAATTGATGAAAATGAATTATTTGAAAAGCAACACTAACCATAAACAGATGCACCATCTCACTGCGACTTAATTCCAACTTGGTTTCTCCAATATTGTTGCTTTTAAGAAGTGAATCCAACACATCATTGCAAACATCCTCAGAATCAGCTTTGGTAAATCTTGAATTAATTCTTTCTTCAATAATATCATCAAAAATCTCATATAACTTCTTCAAATAATTGGTGAGATTTGCATACACACTTTGTAGATCTAAGGGACGAAGAATAGGAAAGAAATCTGATACATTAGGTTTCCCACTTTCTTCCATGATACCCCAAATAATTTTCTTAAATCCTTGAGACTCTTGGCCATGTATTGAGTGAGCCAAATCCATAGAGAACAAAGTATTTGAAATTGAATTAAGGACAGTTGTAAAAACAGCCTCACCAATATCAAAAGCCTCACCTTTCTTGCTTTTTTCTATCACATAATTCAATAATTCTTGCAATTTTTGTTGGCGTAAAACTTTTGTTGAATCAAGCATTTTTTTAGAAAATACTTTTGTGGCGCAAACTTTCCTTATTTTCTTCCACAAATCTAATGTTGGAAGCCACGCAGGTGAGAATTTGTTATGATCAAGTGCATATCCAGCATGTGGAATAGTTCTATTAGAGAAGATTTGTGAATTTTCTAGTAAGACTTGTTTGGCTACTTGAGGGGATGAGATTACTATGGTTGTTTTTTTTCCTAATTTTAGTGTCATGATTGGTCCATAGATTTTAGATAGATTTGTTAGAGATTTGTGTGGGTTTTTGCCAAGTTCTAAGATGTTACCAATTACGGGAAGTGGGCGTGGCCCTGGTGGAAGTTTTGTGGAATTTTGATTTCTAAGAATGAAGATAAGAATGGTTCCTCTAGTGTATTAAGCGTCTCAAACGACGACAAGGATCTCATATAGGGACCCAACGTTTTTTATTGCCTCAAAGGGTGGCAAGGATCCCTCTATGAGGATCTAACATTTTGTATCGTCTCAAAGGGTGGCAAGGATCCCCCGTAGGGATCCAAATTCATTGATAACATCTACGCGTCGAAATGCTCTCTCTATGGGGATTCAACATTTTTATCGCCTCAATGGGTGACAATGATCCCTCGTAGAAACCCAACTTCATTGATCTCCTCAAGGGGAGAAGAGGCTCCCTTTTTGGGGATCTAATGTTTTTTATCACCTCAAAGGGTGGCAAGGATCTTTCATAGGTATCCAACTTCATTGATCACCTTAAATGGTGGAAAAGGTTCCTGTATCGGTAAATTCATGACCATGAAGCTATGGATAAACTTGACGTAAATAAAATCAGAGTCACCATCACGCTTTTATTGTTTCCAAAGGAAAATGGCAAAATTACGAATAAAACCCAAAGATAAGAATTTTTCAAATTAAAAATGATAAAATGCCAGAGATTACAGGTAAGGGGGTTGGTTACACAGAGGGAAGGTGTTAGCACCCAAAGTGTCCTAGGTACTTCTAGGGAACCCTTTTTTATGTGCAAGTGATTTGGTCTAAATGATGTTTGATAAAAATATAGAGTGGAGGGATGAGAAAAGAATTCATTAATTATATTTTTGTGTTTGACAAGACCTTCGGTCTTATGCCTACGTACCAACATAAAAATAAGGGATCAAAACCCCGTAGTTCATGGTAAAAAATTTAAAGGAAGTTGGTGAATTGATTTTAACAAAAGTTTAATCAAGAAGAGGCATAAAATGCCAAAGTTATGAATGGGGCTGTTAGTTCTTTTTGTCTTTTTGAAATTGAAGTCAATATGATTAAATTTATTCACAAGTTTGATTAAGAAAAGATTTGAAAATTCATTGGCATAAGGCTAAAGTTTCTAATTATTAAAACATGTCTGAGTTAGAAAACACAAACAAAGAAAGTTTTTTTTTTTAAATAGAGGGAAAGATTTTGAAATTTAAGAAGTGGGAGGAGATGAAGGGACTATCCTAGACAAAAAAAATTAAAAGTTAAGGGTTGAAAAGATTTGACCAATGGGATGCAATCCAACACACAAGAATGTCATATATAAACCCATTTTCCCTTGCACTTTAGCAAGAAACAAGCATAAGCAATATCCAAGCAAACCAAATGAAGATCATGGCATCAAATAAAGATAGCCAGAATATCCAAGTAAGCAATGCAATAGCTAGAAGTCTTCAATTTCTTTCAATGCATCGGATGAAAGTATATCCCTTGGCCAACTTAGAACAAACATCAGACATCAACAATAATAAAAGTATAACAAGTAAACACAAAGTCAAAGTGAAAGATGAGTCAAAGTCAATCAAGGCTCTTGCATCAGATGAAAGGTACAGGCAAGGATAACTCAGTCTCATATAGTGGCATTGGCCAAGTCCTCGAAGCACAGGGAAGTTGCTTATCCTAAGTCCAAAAGTTCAGATCAAGTCCAACAGTCCACCAACAAATTTTTCAGGGTTTTTGTTCTTACTAGGTATTTTAAGGTCCTAAGACCACAAAAAAACAATGTATATACAATCACAAGATATGTCTCAAGTGAGCAAAGTAAAAAGGACTGAAACATAAACAAATTGCATGAAATGTAAGTGGCAGATGAATGATAAATGTATTGAAATTTAAATTGCATTAAGTAAATGACTTGAAAGTAAAGCAAAATTAATAAAGTGTTAGTCAAATGTTAGTGAAGAGTTTTAATTGATTAAGTCATTCTTTGGAGAATACTCAACCATTCATTCACAAGTATGAATCCTTAAAACAAGACATCATTCATGAGAAGGGCTCCAACTTGGATAACTCAACAAGCATGCCACTAGCTCTCATGAAAGGAAAAAAGGTCAACTCTTCACACAATACTATGAAGAATGGGAGACTTACAATCTCACTTACTAGAACGTTATGCCTTGTTGATCAAGTTTAGCTCTATGTTAAGCAATCGTAATTGGACTTATATAGAAGTCACAACTATCTGAGGTCGAGCAATAAAAATATAGGTGTTAATGCATGTTAGAGATTTGGTACAAGGATCTAAACTCCTAAAGCATACCACACACTAAAAGAAATGGGGGAGGACCTATCTCAGTCTGGCTCATATTGATTTAAATGACACAAGGTCATTGATGAATCAACTAGCATTAGACATGAAGAGATTTCATTGGTCAATGATGGATTGGGGAATAATAGGGATGAAGATGAAGAGGGAGGGGTAAATAGAAACCCAAATTGATCACATGAGGAATTTCATCTGATCAATATTATCCATTCATTTTGGGAGATGAAATATACATTTCATCAATCCCCTAAATCTAATAGTATTGGTCAAACAAAAGTCAAATCAACCATGATCAAGGCCAAATAGAAAGTCAAACATCACAAGACCATAACAATGGCTCAACATAATTTTCATCCATTTATTCAATTAAAAATCAAATTAAAAATGGATTAAAATGCATTTTAAAATGGACAAAACCTCAAATCCCTTCAAAACACCAAATAAATGGCCAAGGGATTTATCCTAGGTCAAACAGGGTTAAAGGACCTTAGACAAAAATTTCCATGATTTTTAGAAGATCAAAAGTATTTTAAAAATATTTAAAACAAGTAAAAAATCATTTAATTCATGAAAAATATCAAAATTAATCCAAAAAATGATTTTAATTCAAAATATGAAAGAGGAAAATATTTAAAGATTTTTGGTGAAAGTACTATATTTTTTGGATTAAAAATGAAATTAATATGAATTAAACAAAACAAATGGATTAAATGAAAAATCAGAATTAAAAAGAAAAATAGAAAAAACAAGGGCCATCAGATCTCCCTCATTAATTAAGGTGGAAGATCTGATGGCCAAGCGCGTATCTTCCACTATGTTCCTTAGTCAACACGTGCGTAGGGATGGTAATCAGAAGGAGCGGTCAAGATTAGAACGTGGACTCAAGATCAAATGGTTGGAACCTTGCCAATACATCACCGGAGCCCTAGCTTCGGTTGTCTTCTCTGGTGGACTTCACCGGGCTGGTCCACCTTCAACCATCCAGAAAACGAAAAAAAAGTAAGGACACTATTTTAAAGAGAAAAAGCTCAGGAGCTCGAATTTGACCTCAATTTTATCCAATTCCAAATATATTAAGAGATATGAGGAATTGAATTTTGAGGTACACGATCTGAGTTGCTTCAATTCGACCTCAAAGCAACTCAATCTTGTTGCCTACATTGGTAGGACTTCAGATAACCAATAAACAAAGAGAATAGTGGAGAACTGAGTGTGAATCGAAGGCTTGAAGTTTGGAAAAATCACCTTCGGGTAGCAATGATTTGGCTTGATCTCAATGTGAATCCTCTTGGTTCTTCCTCCTCTTGCTTGCGGTGACCAATTGAGATAGAAATGGCGATGAATCCTTGGAGTTTGAATCCCAAAACAGAAGGTGAAATTCAAAGTCGATTTCAAAGAAATCTTCAAGAAATTCTATTGAGTAGGGTTTTGAGTTAGCTTGGCAAGGCTTGAGCAGGGTGTGTGTGTTATTCTTGAAGTAATGCATTTGTATTTATAGGCTATGAAATCCAGTTTTGCACCATTTCAAATTTAGCCAAAAATAGCAATCTTGTGCATGGGTGCACGGGCATTAAATTAGGCCCAACCAATGATGCAATCCACTTCCAATTCATGCACATTTTATATTGAAGTCATCACATGGAAGCATGCAAAAAGAATTAATCATTTGAATGCAAAAGTTGCCAAAACAAACCCAACAAAGGATCCATGCGCAATTCCCTCAATTCGTGTCCAAATGAAGTAATCTTGTATGATTTAGAAAGGTGACATCAAGGGGAACAACTTTCATGTTGAACAATTTTCCATTTGGAGCTTGGATCATGATGAATTTTGAGGTGGAAGTTTGAGAAATCAAACATGGTTGAAAATTTTCTAAGTACCAAGTCAAATGATCACTTCTTTCACCTTGAATAACTTTTGCTATGAGCTTAAAATGAAAATGGGTTCTTCACCAAAGTTGTATCTATTTCATTCCTCTTAAATTTGGTTACAAATTTGACACGATTGGGATTTGGCATGAGGTAGTTATGGATTTTAGAAGTTGAGGAAAAATGCTTGTGCAATGGTAATCGCCCAAAATGACCTATAATGTTTCCTATTGGCACATGCCCTTGCATGTAGATTTTTCCATTTATCAAAGAATAAAAATTAGAGAATACATATTTAAATTGATCATGAAACTTGGATAGCCTTCATATCATAAAAATTGAGCAAGTTATGGTCCTTGGAAGTTGACCTCCTAACTAGGGCACAAACAAAATGACATATAATCTTTCACCATAAAAAATAACTTTCCAAGCAAAATTAGATCTTGATGCCAACATCAAAGTTGTTTGGAATGTCATAAGGAGTAATTTTTCTCTTCAAATCAGTTTCATATGACAGAAATTGTAGGAGATAGGGTCTAGGGAACCCTAGTTTTGACCTGTTGACTTTTTCTGGTCAACTTCTTTGAACCAACTTGCAAACTTGAAGTTCTATTGATCTTTGGGACTCATGGAGGATCATATATACATAAGAATGATTTATAATGGAGTATCCCTTAATATCTTTGATCAATTGGTGAAGAAAAGTTGTTGAGGAAGTCACACAAGATACCCAAATGAATTAGGGCTTTCAAGGCAAACAAGCTTCGAACTCTTGATGAATTCTTGATCAAATTGAGAAATTGAGAACATGGGGATCCATATATGATGTTTAGAACCAATATGGACCATTTTTGGATTGATCTCCTTTTATTGAGGGTCTGAAACCCTAGTTGTGAGCTTGATAGGGGACAAATGGATGTATACACTATCTACAAAAGGAACAAAGACACATAGAGACATATTTTTGGTATTTTGGTTAGTAAACAAAAAGAAAATAAAGTATGATACAATCAAATGTGCTTGGTGATCTCGCCCAATGCAAACCCAATGAAAAGGGGTAAGGAGGATGACAAGGTGTGATACCAAAGCCAATATAAATAATGAGCCAACATGAGGGATCTTAGGATCAAAATTGGGGTCTTACAGCTGCCCCTATTTAAGGACACTCTAGCTGAGGAGGATGTGAAGGTTAAAATATTTGTATCAACTCAGCAGAATGGACTTAAATAACAATATCTAGAAACAAGTTTTGGTCCCTAAGAGACCTCATGATACATATGTTATGAAATGCAAAAAGAATCTTTGTGGGGAATATATTGCCACAAAGGAAACTAATCCGGAGAAATTGAAAGTCCACATGAGCACGATGAATTCCATAAGGAAAACTCACTAGGGAGACAAAGACTATGGGGATAAAAGCGGTGCGTAGGCCAGGCTACGACTTGAAAACTACTAGAGACACAAGGGATTTTCCATGAAAATAAATCAATGGAAAGACTCAGACTGGGGAGAAAGGAAAATATGCATGTATCAGGATAATACTAATACAACAAGGAACACCCGCTGGGGAAATGCGTAAATCAGAACAAGGCTGGAATATTCACGCAAAAGGGAATTCAATTTCCCAAAGAAATACAAAATCCAACTCAACTGGGGAAGAAAGACTTCAACTCATGAGTAAAAGAGATATATTATCTACCACCAGTTACTGGGTAAGAAGATAATATACTCGAACAAAGGGACATCCATTACCGATTAGGGTAAACATATCAAGGATGACTCGCTGAGAAAGAAAATGAGGCATATTCATTACCGGTTACTGGGGAAGGAAATCAAATAAGATTTACAACTTCCTGTTACTAGGCAAAAGAACAAAGAGAGAGTATTCGTCACCGATTAAGATAAACATATCAAGGATAAACTCAAAGGAAGAATATTTGTCACTGATTAAAGTGAACATATCAAGGATAAACTGCCGAGAAAATAGGGTTTACAACTATTCGCGGAGATAGAAGACCAAAGAAAGAGAGAATCCGTCACTGGTTAAAGTGAACATATCAAGGATAAACTCTGAGGGAAGAATATGATTTATATCTACCATTTACTAGGCAAAATACCGCAAATATGAATTAAAACTACCGGATATTGGGTAGAAGACCGAAGAGAGAGTACCCGTCACCGATTAGAGTGAACATATCAAGGATGAACTCTTCAGTGGAAAGTAGGAATTACAACTACTTTTTTTAATGGGTAGAATACCACAAATAGGAATTACAACTATCGGATATTGAGTAGAAGACCAAAGAGAGAGAGTATCTATCACCGATTAGAGTGAACATATCAAGGATGAACTCTTGTGGGGAAAGTAGGAATTACAAGTACCTTTTTACTGGGTAGAATACCACAAAGTAAGAATATCTATCATCGGTTAAGATGAACATATCAAGGATAAACTTGTTGTGGAAATGAAAAAAACGAATCCGCTGGAGAAAAACAAAGAAGTAAATTACCTTTTATCGGTTACTAGGTAAATTAACACAGGTAAAGTACTCAACACCAAGAAGAATATTACTAGTTACTGGGTAATAAACTGTCGGGGACCAAAATATCTATCTAGGTAAGAACTAGAGAGAATCAGTCAAACAAGACTCACCTCAACGAGGGTATAGCTCAAGGGGAGTGGTTCCATCTAGGTAATAAACTGGGGAGGAAACTGAAATAATAATCATCCACGAGGAAATAACTCAGTGGGGATGGGAGAAAAGATAAACTTTTTTTGCTTAAAGGGGATGACGCTCTACAATTGAAGGAGGACAGACACACCAAATCTGCATGGGGAAATAATATCACCAAGGCAGGGGATCAGAAGAAAGATCAAGGCGATAAAAATTCTCAATGAAATATCTGATGCAGTGTTTTATGTATGTATATGTATGAGCATGTATATGATTATGCTAACAAACGAGCACAAGGGATATAATAGCATAGTTCTGAATCATCAAAAATAGGTGTTCGGCTAATCTCAATAAGATGGAGCACCAGCTGAAGAACCTGCTAGGGATAAATCATCAAGGATATAAAAATCCAAACTACTGAGGATCCTAATAAGTCAATGTTGTGGGGAATTTTAAGTCACCACCATATCAAATGGGAGACAACCTTACAGGGGAGACCACCAATACTGGTCAGATCCAAGCACTACCAGGGGAAGAGCTTCTATTAAAAGGTGGAAGTCCAATCGGATTTCAAATCACAACAAGAGGTAAAACTCTGAGTGAGGAGAACCAGACGCTCTACTAGGGACACAATGATCTGTCTGAACAAATCAAAGACCACAAAAACTTCAATAATCATCAGATTCTTCCTGGAGATTGAGAAATAAATCAATCCCAAGGTACAACAATATCAGTCGGATCTGCCAACTTACGCAGGGGAGAAATTGTCACGACTTTGCAACATAAATAAATGCTTTGGATATATGGAGACCAAATAAAGGTTCCAAGATAATCCAGAGTTCATTCAACAAGTCACAAACTAGGAAATGCAAAAAAACATGAACGTCTCAGCTGGGGAAAGATGAATTGTTAAGGGGACAAATCATCATCTTGGTTGGGGAAGAAAAAACCACCCACAAACTCTACTGGGGATGATAAATTACTCGGGGAGAAACTTATCAACCATACTGGAGATGAATGACGAACTGTTGGGGAGGATAAAGTCACCAAACAAATGCTTCACACATCAAGACTTGCCGTCCTTGAGATTGATGTTGACATTCCTTTTTGAAATCGAGTATTCTTAAAGTAAATACCTTATTATTTTAAGAAAAATGATTATTCATTGATTCATTTATTTCAAAATTATCATCATAAAAAATTGATTTTAAAATAGAAACAAATAAGAATACGAAATAATTAGATAACAACTCAACTTTATTTAATAGAATGGTTGTCCGCAAATGGCGAGACTCCATGAATCTTTACAAAGTTTGAAAATGGTAATTTACATGGAAAATGGCTACATTGATTACAATGATTACTACTCTCCCTACCCACTTTAAAATCCAATGTGTTAACCTTTGGTTGAGAATGATGAATCAGAACCAAATGACCGCTCAAAACTGCTTCAACGATCAGGACCAGTCGAATGTAGTTACTTGCCATAATCCCTAATTTTTGCCTATATTTCCCCAAGGTGGGGTACTCAATCTACCAGGATTAATTTTCTATTTTATGTGTCTGGCTCATATTGATTTAAATGACACAAGGTCATTGATGAATCAACTAGCATTAGACATGAAGAGATTTCATTGGTCAATGATGGATTGGGGAATAATAGGGATGAAGATGAAGAGGGAGGGGTAAATAGAAACCCAAATTGATCACATGAGGAATTTCATCTGATCAATATTATCCATTCATTTTGGGAGATGAAATATACATTTCATCAATCCCCTAAATCTAATAGTATTGGTCAAACAAAAGTCAAATCAACCATGATCAAGGCCAAATAGAAAGTCAAACATCACAAGACCATAACAATGGCTCAACATAATTTTCATCCATTTATTCAATTAAAAATCAAATTAAAAATGGATTAAAATGCATTTTAAAATGGACAAAACCTCAAATCCCTTCAAAACACCAAATAAATGGCCAAGGGATTTATCCTAGGTCAAACAGGGTTAAAGGACCTTAGACAAAAATTTCCATGATTTTTAGAAGATCAAAAGTATTTTAAAAATATTTAAAACAAGTAAAAAATCATTTAATTCATGAAAAATATCAAAATTAATCCAAAAAATGATTTTAATTCAAAATATGAAAGAGGAAAATATTTAAAGATTTTTGGTGAAAGTACTATATTTTTTGGATTAAAAATGAAATTAATATGAATTAAACAAAACAAATGGATTAAATGAAAAATCAGAATTAAAAGAAAAATAGAAAAAACAAGGGCCATCAGATCTCCCTCATTAATTAAGGTGGAAGATCTGATGGCCAAGCGCGTATCTTCCACTATGTTCCTTAGTCAACACGTGCGTAGGGATGGTAATCAGAAGGAGCGGTCAAGATTAGAACGTGGACTCAAGATCAAATGGTTGGAACCTTGCCAATACATCACCGGAGCCCTAGCTTCGGTTGTCTTCTCTGGTGGACTTCACCGGGCTGGTCCACCTTCAACCATCCAGAAAACGAAAAAAAAGTAAGGACACTATTTTAAAGAGAAAAAGCTCAGGAGCTCGAATTTGACCTCAATTTTATCCAATTCCAAATATATTAAGAGATATGAGGAATTGAATTTTGAGGTACACGATCTGAGTTGCTTCAATTCGACCTCAAAGCAACTCAATCTTGTTGCCTACATTGGTAGGACTTCAGATAACCAATAAACAAAGAGAATAGTGGAGAACTGAGTGTGAATCGAAGGCTTGAAGTTTGGAAAAATCACCTTCGGGTAGCAATGATTTGGCTTGATCTCAATGTGAATCCTCTTGGTTCTTCCTCCTCTTGCTTGCGGTGACCAATTGAGATAGAAATGGCGATGAATCCTTGGAGTTTGAATCCCAAAACAGAAGGTGAAATTCAAAGTCGATTTCAAAGAAATCTTCAAGAAATTCTATTGAGTAGGGTTTTGAGTTAGCTTGGCAAGGCTTGAGCAGGGTGTGTGTGTTATTCTTGAAGTAATGCATTTGTATTTATAGGCTATGAAATCCAGTTTTGCACCATTTCAAATTTAGCCAAAAATAGCAATCTTGTGCATGGGTGCACGGGCATTAAATTAGGCCCAACCAATGATGCAATCCACTTCCAATTCATGCACATTTTATATTGAAGTCATCACATGGAAGCATGCAAAAAGAATTAATCATTTGAATGCAAAAGTTGCCAAAACAAACCCAACAAAGGATCCATGCGCAATTCCCTCAATTCGTGTCCAAATGAAGTAATCTTGTATGATTTAGAAAGGTGACATCAAGGGGAACAACTTTCATGTTGAACAATTTTCCATTTGGAGCTTGGATCATGATGAATTTTGAGGTGGAAGTTTGAGAAATCAAACATGGTTGAAAATTTTCTAAGTACCAAGTCAAATGATCACTTCTTTCACCTTGAATAACTTTTGCTATGAGCTTAAAATGAAAATGGGTTCTTCACCAAAGTTGTATCTATTTCATTCCTCTTAAATTTGGTTACAAATTTGACACGATTGGGATTTGGCATGAGGTAGTTATGGATTTTAGAAGTTGAGGAAAAATGCTTGTGCAATGGTAATCGCCCAAAATGACCTATAATGTTTCCTATTGGCACATGCCCTTGCATGTAGATTTTTCCATTTATCAAAGAATAAAAATTAGAGAATACATATTTAAATTGATCATGAAACTTGGATAGCCTTCATATCATAAAAATTGAGCAAGTTATGGTCCTTGGAAGTTGACCTCCTAACTAGGGCACAAACAAAATGACATATAATCTTTCACCATAAAAAATAACTTTCCAAGCAAAATTAGATCTTGATGCCAACATCAAAGTTGTTTGGAATGTCATAAGGAGTAATTTTTCTCTTCAAATCAGTTTCATATGACAGAAATTGTAGGAGATAGGGTCTAGGGAACCCTAGTTTTGACCTGTTGACTTTTTCTGGTCAACTTCTTTGAACCAACTTGCAAACTTGAAGTTCTATTGATCTTTGGGACTCATGGAGGATCATATATACATAAGAATGATTTATAATGGAGTATCCCTTAATATCTTTGATCAATTGGTGAAGAAAAGTTGTTGAGGAAGTCACACAAGATACCCAAATGAATTAGGGCTTTCAAGGCAAACAAGCTTCGAACTCTTGATGAATTCTTGATCAAATTGAGAAATTGAGAACATGGGGATCCATATATGATGTTTAGAACCAATATGGACCATTTTTGGATTGATCTCCTTTTATTGAGGGTCTGAAACCCTAGTTGTGAGCTTGATAGGGGACAAATGGATGTATACACTATCTACAAAAGGAACAAAGACACATAGAGACATATTTTTGGTATTTTGGTTAGTAAACAAAAAGAAAATAAAGTATGATACAATCAAATGTGCTTGGTGATCTCGCCCAATGCAAACCCAATGAAAAAGGGTAAGGAGGATGACAAGGTGTGATACCAAAGCCAATATAAATAATGAGCCAACATGAGGGATCTTAGGATCAAAATTGGGGTCTTACAGCTGCCCCTATTTAAGGACACTCTAGCTGAGGAGGATGTGAAGGTTAAAATATTTGTATCAACTCAGCAGAATGGACTTAAATAACAATATCTAGAAACAAATTTTGGTCCCTAAGAGACCTCATGATACATATGTGTCGCATTACGCGAAAAACCGGCGGGAAAACAAGAACAACAGAGCCGCCACCGTGCGTTATTTATCCCAAAAGAGGGAAAGGAAACGCTCAGAGTAAACCTGGAAAAAGCATGGTCTCGCGACCAAAGAGAATGGGATCGGGAGTCGGTTATGCGAAGGGAAGGTATTAGCACCCCTACGCATCCGTCGTACTCGACGGGATCCACGCACAATAGGAAGGAATATGGTTGCTAAAACACTGCTCAGACACACACACACAAATACTGGCTGAAAGAGACGCAAGGAAACAAACAAGACTGACTCGGCAGGATACCGCATCCTGGGCCTACTTAGTCTATCAGGCATAGACATCAGAGTCAAAGTAGTTCGAACTGGGGAAACGACACATGCTCGCTAGGATGTCGCATCCTATGCATACGTATCTCCTTTGGATGAAGGAGAATCAGAGCATTCGTAGCTCGGCTAACACGCACGCAAACAAACACAGGCAAAGGCAAACGTGGAGCCTGAATGCCAATCACTGGACTTACATCAGCATCCGAACCAAAACACACACAAGAAGGCAAACGTGGAGCCTGAATGCCAATCACTGGGCTTACATCAGCATCCGAACCAAAACACACACAAGAAGGCAAACGTGGAGCCCGACTGCCAATCACTGGGCTTACATCAGCATCCGAACCAAAACACACACTAACACTGGAACCCGAATGCCACTCGATGGACTTACATCAGCTTCCAAGCACACAACAACACGAAACAAAGACACAGGCGCCCGGAGAGATCTGCTCATCTCCTGCCTACGTACCTCATCTAGTATGAGGATCAGGGCGACGTAGTTCCCCTACGAAGGGACACAGGACTAGCCTAACCAGATGACAGAGGGAAACACAATTAGGGAGACTACGACTCGAGCCTAGCTGTTATCATGCAAAGTTGTCCCTAAGTCAAGGTTTCTAGCTAACTTGCACAGGAAGCAAGCCTATCCTATTCAACACAGGCAGTAAATCAAGCATTCACAAGTAGCACACACTATATGCACACAAATGGGGCTCAATCAAAGGGTAAGACTGCAAGAGCAAGTCATCTGTATAGGGGTGGTGTTAGCTCTTAACCTTGCCATTGAGGGGCTAAGGTGAAGCTGATGAAAGGTGAGTGAAGATTAGACTTCACAGCTCTTATCCCTGGTCAGGGAGAGCTTCAGACAAAGGAGCGTGGGTTCAGAATGTGGGAACCCTTCTACACTCAAGACTCTGACTCAACTGTACAATGTACAAGATCTTGGGCTAGTGTCCTCAATGCATCAACACAGTGGTGTGAGCAGAGGGACGACTCAACAGAATAGCGGGAGATAGATTGCATATCTCTTATATCCGCCCATTGCCTCATAGAGGTCTTTTACCTGCTTGGGGACAAAAGTAAACAATCACAAACATTGCCTCTTAAGGAGGACTTCAGACAGGTGCCTGGCCAAGTAACAGGCC
Organism: Lathyrus oleraceus; assembly: GCF_024323335.1. NCBI lineage: Eukaryota > Viridiplantae > Streptophyta > Magnoliopsida > Fabales > Fabaceae > Lathyrus > Lathyrus oleraceus. Next base: position 296,754,516 of record NC_066581.1, on the reverse strand, counting down.
AGGTCTTCCAGACTACATGGAGACAAGAATTTTATACCTCAGTGCAAATTGCTTATCAAGCAAAGCAAAGCAATATTAGCAACTAATGTACCTGAAATCAATCAAATGTCATCAGTATACCAATCACATAACTAAACAGCAAATGGTTCACAAATAGCTATACACAGACAAACACAATCCAATGCACCAAAGTGCAAGCAACTCAAAAGCCAAACATCCTACAAAACAAAACAAGTTAGTGTACAATGGCAAATGACATCTCAATCAAAAGTGAATCCACCTCCTTAAGGTATTTTGCCTCTTAACCTGAAAATCACATTCAAACATGAGATACAAGACCACTAGGACAAGCCTAGGGTCAAAAAGGAGGAAAAAAAAGTCAAAACAGCAAGTGAAACATGATCAAAATCAACATTAATCACATGCAAAGAGAATCCAATTGGTCTCATGTCTAAACCATACACCAAATTAATTTCATGCACAAATTAGATCAAGCTAGGCAAGTGTGAATCATATATGAGCAAACAGAATGATCTCACTCAAACAAATACCTAAACAGCTCAATAAATTCCACAAAAATTCCAGCCTAAACAGGACACATTCAATGAGCTACATATCAATTTTCATGCCATTTGGACAACAGGAAGTAGGTCAATGAAAATCATAAATTCAGCAGCAATCCAAACAAGTCAACACATGGTAGCAAAATGAGCATCAACTTCAATCACATGCCAAACAGTGAAAACAATTAAGAAATGAGTGGGACCAAGGCCAAACTACATCTAAACATGTTATGAATCACTCCATCAAATTTCACATTCATATGATATAGTATGAGCATTTCATGAGACATAGAAGTCAAGCACTCAAACAAAGACCAAAAAATGCTAAACAGCAATCAAAAATCTCAATTAAATGGAAAATGAATCAACAATTCATGCAAAAATTCATGGTGAAACTAGACATATACAAGACACAGCATGCAAAATTTGAGATCAATTGGAAAAGCCTAGGCATGTCAAATAAATCCATGAAATTGACCTAACCTAATGTGACACAAATTGTCACACTCAACTTGAACACATCATATCTACCCAACCAGGAATCCAAAATTCACAAACTATACATCAAAACAACCAGAAATGAGTCAAGAATTAGCATGTGAAATTTCATTCAATTTGGATAAGGTATGAGTATTTCATGAATTAAATGGTGAAACATACAAAAATATACACATGAACAAGATCAATAGGTAAAAGTCAAAAATCCTCCAAGCACAACTTGAGTTATCATACCTATAAAATTCTAGACAAAATTATGAATCTAATAAAAAAAGTCCCACTAATTTTGGATTAAAAATGGATTTTATATGATATTTTGAAGTTTTATGGAATTATGAAATATTTATTTAAAATGAAAATGGATTAAAATGATTTAATTAAGTCTGAGTGGCAATGTTGTAAATATCGCTTCCATGCCTAAAACGACGTCGCAGCACATTAATGCGCTGGCGCCACGCTACTGGACGGAACAGGCGGTAAACGGATTTTCGAATTGGCCAGGCAGCGAAACGGATTGAACACGAAACTTTTCCAGAAAATTGCTCAGCTTCTTCGTGTTCTTGTGTTCTTGAGTCCAAAATTCGGTTACGCTCAAATTGCAACGAAAATGCACAAATGATATATGGATGGAAAGGTCTAAGCACGTAGATCACAAATATCACTATGAAACCGTCCAGAAATTCATGTACACTGCGAATCGATTGAAACAAGTTTGTGCATCTAAACTTTAATCTAAGATATCTCTCTCAATAACGGATTAAAATCAAAACTACAAGCATCTTAGCACTCTACAATGAACGATCTACAAGAAGCACATCACAATTTGGCAAACGGTTAGATTCGAATTCCAACCTTGATCGATGGCAGTTGATGAATTTGTGTGTTTCCAGGCGTGTAATGGTGAAACAGTTCAAGCTTGATGATGCAGGAAGCGTATGGAATGATTTGATCAGCTCAAAGGTGCTCCACGTGACGAGTTCTTCAAGCTGCCATGGATGAGGTAGTGTTCAACAGTTGGATTTCTTGCACGGTTTTGGCTCCGATTTGCTTCAACAGTACTTTGAATCTACCTGCAGATGAAGAAATCACAAAGAATATCCAGCACTATTGATGAATTATGGATGAAAATTGTGAAAAAAGTGGATGTGAAGTTGTGAGAAATTGAGAGAGTTTTTTTTGATTTTCTGTCTTGGATCTTGAAGAATGATTAGTGCTTATGCAAAACAGTTGCAATTATCTATTTATACCAAGGCTTAATCACAAAATTAATCCCAATTAGCAAAATGGAAGGTTTTGTGTTAATGTGCAATTTTCAAGCTTTGGCCAAAATGCCTTTGGATGGTTAGAAGCAATGTAACAGTGATTTTTCAATTTGAACAAGTCACAAATCTCATTTGGAAGCTATTGGAATTGGTCCCATGTCAAAATTCTTTATACTTTGAGTTTTGGACCATTTTGCCCCTGCATTTTAATTAGTGCACTTGAAAATTGACCTTTTTATGTGAAGGCTTTTGGCAAAATGTGATGATGGATTATGAAAGTACATATCAAATGTGGTTTGCTCAAAGAAAAACCATCCAATTTGGCCATTCCATGTGAAAGTTATGCCACTTTGATTTTGGACATTTTTGGAAAATGACTGGACCATATCTTGCCAACCACACATGGGAATTTCAAGTTCTTGGACTTTTTGGAATGGTGAGACCAAGATATTCAACTTTCATGTTGGACAAAATTCCATTTGAAGCTTGTATGATGAAGTAATTTTGAGGAGAAAAAGTCTCCATTTTGGGCAGCTGAAATTACAGGTCACCTGCTATTTTTGGAAACTTTTGATCTGACCTCCAAATCTTCAACCTTGGTCTTTGATATGTCAAATGAGACTTATATGTCCATGAATGAGACCTTTCAAACCATCTCCCACCTTCCAATCCATAAAATCAGGCACAGTTGACCACAGTTGACTTTCTAGGGTTTCTGGTTGACTGAACAATGACTGATGACTTCTGAGCATCCAATCTTTGGCCAAATCACTTCAAAATGATCCTTAGACCATATGAGCTTGATAAATCCACCCTAGGGCTTTGTCTCAATGAAAATGGCACTTGCTTGCTTGATTGACTGATTCTCCTGATCAGTTTGACCCAATTGGTCAGCTAAGCTTGCACTTGGGCAAATGGACAATGCAATGTTATGCAGTGGCCTATGTTATGCTATGACCTAATATGAAATGAATGTACAAAATGTAGGGTGCAAATTTGAGGTGCTACAGCTGCCCCTATTCAATCAACTGGGAACCCGAAGGGATGAGAGCAACGACTGTCAGACTTCCAGGGTAAACAGGGATTGAATACCAAGAACCGTAGAAATTTGCACACTGCTGGGATTTGTCTCTTTTCTGTTTTTCTTCTTTCAAAAGCACAACCACATCCAGACATCAACACACGAGGAATGGGAACAGAAATCTCAACTAGATGCCAGCGGACAACTAGGAAAAACTCAACGCTTACCAAGACCAACGGAGAGGTAAATCAACTCTACTGGGGATAACCAGGAAAGGACACAACCATACGTCAGCGGACGTAATGGGAAAAACTCAATGTTCACCGAAACCAACGGAGAGGTAAATCAGCTGGGACAACCAGGAAAAACTCGACGTTTACCAAGACCAACGGAGAGGTAGCCAGACATCATCGGATGAATGGGAAGACTCGACCAGACGTCATCGGACGAAAGGGAGAAGCTCGACGTTTATCGACACCAACGGAGAAGGAGAAAACTCAACCAGGCGTCAACGGACGAAATGGGAGACTCAACGTTTATCGACACCAACGGAGAAGGAGAAAACTCAACCAGACGTCAATGGACGAAATGGGAGACTCAACGTTTATCGACACCAACGGAGAAGGAGAAAACTCAACCAGACGTCATCGGACGAAAGGGAGACCACAACCGGACACCAAATAGGACGTCTACTGGGGATTCTGGCTGGGAAATCAACCAGACATTAATGAATGACTGGGAACAGGGTATACAATCAGACGCCAACGGACGAATGAGAAAAACTCAACGTTTATCGAAACCAACGGGGAGGTAAATCCGCATGGGGAAAGGTACAACTAGACATCATAGGATGACTAGGAAAAACTCGACGTTTATCGACACCAACGGAGAGGAGGAAACTTCTGAGGGGAATCAACAGTCATTAATGAATGATCTGTGAGGGATAAGCAACTATACGTCATCGGACGCATAGGAAAAACTCGACGTTTATCGACACCAACGGAGAGGAGGTTCAACTGGGGACGACCCTGTGGGGAAAGATATCAACTATACGCCAACGGACGCACAGGAAAAACTCGACGTTTATCGACACCAACGGAGAGGAGGACTCTATGGGGAGAGGGAACACAACCAAATCATCAACGGATAATTGGGAAAAACTCGACGTTTATCGACACCAACGGAGAGGAGAAATGCTTCACTAGGGAAGGAGACCGACGTTACGAACATCGAAAGATGATGTTTACCGACACCAAAGAATACCAGACACTTACGCATGACTGGGAAAGCACCGAAAGATGGTGTTTACCGACACCAAAGAAGACCAGACACTACGCATGACTGGGAAAGCACCGAAAGATGGTGTTTACCGACACCAAAGAAGACCAGACACTACGTATGACTGGGGAATCACCGAAAGATGGTGTTTACCGACACCAAAGAAGACCAGACACTACGCATGACTGGGGAATCACCGAAAGATGATGTTTACCAACACCAAAGAAGACCAGACACTACGCATGACTGGAAATCACCGAAAGATGGTGTTTACCGACACCAAAGAAACAACACACGCGGGTGCTGACGGGATACTGACATCTACATGTCTGGGCAGGGCCACACACTCGCAGGGGATCTCACTCGGGAACAAGGTCACTAGCAGTGAGCAAACAGGAAGGAAAACCACGGATACCGGGTTGTAGGTATGAAACGGGTGACCGACCAAACGTGAATTGGTTTGTGTGCCAAAACACTCAACATCCTGAAGAGGGCAAGAAAAGCGATCTTGTTAAAGGATGGACATTCGATTCCACAGGGAATACGAATCTTACTCTGCTGGAGAAAGCAATCAAAAGACTGACCAGAGAGTGCATGAGATATGTTATCTATAGCCGGAAACGTAGACAACATACTCGCATGGAAGATTATCCATAACCGGATTGGAGGTTGTTAGATGGATAGATCGACCGGCATCATCCTGAAGAGAGCAAAGGCAAACTTGTTAAAGGATGGACATTCGATTCCGAACAAAGGAATACGAATCTTACTCAACTGGGGAGGACGACTTCGACCCAAGAGCGCATGAGATGCATTATCTATAGCCGTCGAAACGTAGATAACATACTCGCATGGATGATTATCCATAACCGGGTTGAGGTTGTTAGATGGATAGATCGACCGACATCATCCTGAAGAGTGCAAAGGCAAACTTGTTAAAGGATGGACATTCGATTCCGAACAAAGGAATACGAATCTTACTCAACTGGGGAGGACGACTTCGACCCAAGAGCGCATGAGATACATTATCTATAGCCGTCGAAACGTAGATAACATACTCGCATGGAAGATTATCCATAACCGGATTGGAGGTTGTTAGATGGATAAATCAACCGAAAAGAAAGGCATCGGGGTACCAGGAATAGGTATGCAAAGATGACCAATCAAAAGAGGATAAAGTTGCTTACTCAGAGCAAATATCCGAAAGGAAGGGGAAGACCCACTGGGGACAATACTGCTTGATCAAGGCAAGTATCCAGAGGGGACAAGATTATCAATACCGCAAACTGGGTACTGATAACTGCAAAGAGGGGATTACATCTACCGGTTTGTAGGCAGAAAACCACGGGAACAGAAACCGTCATCAACTAGGATGAGCACAGAGGGTTAACTCCACAACAAGGAGAGAACGTGGGATTTTACAACTACCAGCTAGTAGGTAGAAAACCACAAAGATAGGACTTACAACTACCGGTTTGCAGGTAGAGGCCAACAAACAGAATGAACCACAAAGGCTACCTCTGCTAGGGGATGAAAGTGGGATTTTACAACTACCGGCTTGTAGGTAGAAAACCACGACGATAGGACTTACAGCTACCGGTTTGTAGGTAAAAGTCAACAAACAGTCAACGGGGAGCCAATTCAGGATCAATCCCAAAAGGCAGACTGAAACAAGACTCATCCTAATGAGGAAAGAACTCAATAGGGAAACCCGTCCCGTGAGGGAGGGAACGGAAACAACCGTCATCCACGAGGATCTAACTCAGTAGGGAAATGCAGAAGAAAACGACAGACACTTTCTGCTTAAGGGGTAGACTCTACATGGAGAGATCAGACACACCCACATCTGTTAGGGGAATTGTACTGCTGGGGATACCCGCTCGACTAAGGAGTCACTTGCTGAGAAAACACCAACCTCTCAACCATGCTGGGGAACCCAACTCTGAAGCCGATCCAATGGTGCGATGTTAAACTCCTTCCAACAACCCAATCTCGGCTGGTCACCACTGCCTAGGGCTAATGGACATGTTTGCAATGTTGATGCATGAGTTTTTTTTGTTTTACACAATGCCCCATGATCTTGGAAATGCTATGCACTAATGATGCAATATGCTATGCTTATCTAAATGATGGATGCATAAAAATACGTCCCCTCCAGAGACAACACCGGGGAACTCCAGGAACTGTGCTGAGGATCTCCTCGCCACGTCAATTTCCACCCTACTGGGGAAAGACAATCCTCGCTGGGGATGAACTCCATCGAACCCGAACTGCTAGGGATTACTCTGCTAGGGGAGGCAACCAATCCTTACCTCTATTGGGGATGATTTTCTCCGAACCCAATCCGCTTGAGGGCCTCTCTGAGGGAAAACCATCAACACAAACTCTGCCGGGAAGACAGCTTCAGACTTGGAAAACAATCACAACTCCGCTGAGGATATGGTAACCTTCAGGCTTGCTGAGGAGGCACCGATCTCGAATCTGCTAGGGAGATGACACTCTCAAACCCATTGGGGAAATACGACCTATCGGACACGGGCCGCCCTTCGATTCGTCGAACACTGGTGTTCACCATCCTACCACAGCGTTGACTTTCCACTTTTGAGAACTCCCTGACTCGCCTGGACTTTTCTGATTCATCCCACGAGAATCAAATTCTTGGGATTATACAAACTTCCCGGTCCTCAGACTTTGAAGAGTCTTCTTGATTAAACCTTCCAGGATCATCGTCCTTCTTTCGTCGTCCTTTCATCGTTCGTCTAACCACTTAGCCCCTGGTTGGACTCTGTGGGGATCTTTTGTCTAAAGGCTCTATATCACAACTTGCCAGTGAATGAAGATATCTAACAGCACCCGTACAAGAGATTGTTAGATAAAAGCGTGCCCCAGGCGTGCCCCACGTTTCAACATCTTGGTCACTCAAACTTCCGAATAAGATTTCCAGATTTCAATCTTATAAGCATGCATCGGAAGGGACCTCCATGTTTCAAAATGCAAATATTCTTATCAAAACGAACGGATGTTTTCGTAATCAAAGCGGTAATGAAAACAAAAACAAAACTATTTGACTGAACACGCATTTATTGACTGAAACAAAAAGGATGGCTCAGAACTGAGCAATACACAGGAGGCAAACCCTGGAAAGAGGTGATTGCGCACAAAAGGAAAAATCTATCCTAATGGCAATGTGAAACCGTGATCTCATCGGGTTCCAACTCGGTTACACCTCACATGTCCTCAAGACTTTCCGCACTTTCGGCCTTCTGAACAAGACGCTTCCAATCGACCTCTGTCGGAGACTAGCTGTGATGTCTTAACCAAAGCACAAACGATCATGCTAGACGCAGTTGTTCGTTTCAATCCCTCTTTTGCCTGGACCGCCCTTTCGGGTTTCAGTCCACCGGGATACCCTTTTTTGCCCAATTCGCCCTTGTGGGGTTTTCGACTTACCGGGTGTACAGCTTTTTATTATCCCTAACTTTTGCCCGAACCTTTTCTCTTTTTTCTTGGTTCGTCGGGATGCCCCTTTTTTGCCTGGACTCTTTTATTCTTTTTGTCCAGCGGGTCTCTCTTTTTTTCCACGAAGTATCTTTTAACTGCGTCCGCATTCCCAAGGGATGGAAAATCTTCATCATTCGTGGTCATCGATCACAAGGCTCTGTCAGAAGAGACCTTTTTGACCACGAACGAACATTCATAACTGCTTATCCGCTTGCCCCACGATCGTTGAGGAGGAAGGATCCTTTTCAACACCATATCTCTTCCATGCTACCCACGAGGTCCCACTTCTCGGTCAACAACACGCTTCATTTGCTGGGTACAACTGCCCCATGACAAGTAACTGTCGAACTCTTTTCTCAATCAAGCTCAACGTGCTATACTGAGTCCTTATCCACTCGCCCTTTTCTAACTTCTCATCCATCCGGATTCTCCACAATGAGATCTAGCCTCCAGCAGGCAATATCACTTCCATCTCATATTGAATGAGGAAGGTGTTGCCCCAGTAGATGTACGTATCGAAGTACGACCCTCAGGATACCAACTTCATACTCAGCCACCATTGTTGGTGCATTCAAATGTTATCGGGAAAACACTAGCTCTCTCACTTTAAACTCTCCCCATCAGACATCAGAATCCGTTCGGATTCAGGGTCAGGCCCCTCCTCCGGGATCGGTCACTCTCAATCTTTCGATTTGAGCACCTCGAGATGTCCTCATCAGGGACCTTAGACCTCCTGGGTTGATAATCATCAATGGGTTGTTGGGCAAGATAGCCATACAATACCCTCCTCTTGATTGCTTTCTGGGAGATGTACTGAATATCGGATTCAGTCGACACCATTTGCGCTCTCGCAACCCGTCCGTTCAACGCTATCTCCTCAAGCACATACTTGATCAGATCCATTTTGGACATCCACAAGGTGGTATGAACCAGCATACTGTCTCAGTCGGCGAGCAGCCTATGCCAAAGTACATCAAGTTTTCTCGAACAGTGAGTGTATTGTTTCACAGTCGATAAACTTTTTGCTTAGGTAAATTGCATGCTCTTTTCGACAAGACTAGTCATGCTGACCCAATACGCCTCATAGACCCCTTAAGGGCTGTCAAGTACCAGATTAATAGTTGTTTCTTCCAAGGAAGGTATCAGAATCAGAGGTTCCTGCTACTCATTTTTTCTTTCCATGCCCCTTGGCAGTCATCATTCCACCTGACCATTTGATTTCTTTTTTTTCGGCTCAGGCGTTTCTAGTATTGTTTTTTTCTCTGTTTTTTTTCTTCTTTTTTTTTTTCGCAGGATCGACCTCGATTCCTCTGATTTGCCTACAACAAGCCTCGGCAGCTCACCGGACAGCACTCCATAAGTGCACTGACTTAGACTCAACAGTATGAGTTATCTCAACCGGTCAAACAACTTGATCAAGTCTACCGGGTGCCCCTCTTCTGCTTGGGACTTTGTCATCATGTCATCAACATGGCATTCGCTTTCACGATGAGTCATATCATGAAACAAAGTCACCGTAGCCCTTTGATCCGTGGCACCGGCCCTTTTCTTCACTAGAGGATAGTCTTCTCTCGATGGTAGCTCGTGCCTCGCAACATGGGTGTTCCACCCTGGTGTATCTTGACGCAACCAGGTGAAGATATCAACCTGCTCTTTCAACAGGGCTACCATTATGTTCTTGACTTGCCTCTGAAGCGGCCTCAACTTTCATTTCCCTTCTGACCTCGGCGGTACTTGGGATGACAATCTTGACTCGCTCCTCGTGTGGTTGAATCACCTTCTCCTCTTGTTTCAACAACCTAGCTAATTCCAGCAGATCACAATCTTCTTCGCTTTCTTCTTCGGCATGATAGCTTGGATTGTCGAAGTCATATAGAGGTGTAACCAAATTGTTATCGATGAGATCAGGAGGGTAATCACTTTTGTGGTTGGAACGAGATAAGTTCAAAAGAAAAACGAAAAACATTGCCATTTTTATTTTTTAAAACTGCAAAAAATGAAAAACAGGGAACACCGCTTTTGATCACAAAAACATCCATTTATTACTGATGCAAAATGTTGCAAAAATGAAACACATGAGGTGGCCCTTACAATGGACCAGTACGTTTCGGGCAAAACGTATGGCTTTCATGCAAACAAAATAAAACCCAGAAATACTACACTTCCGGATGAGTGACAGTGACGCTTTTGGAGGCTTTCCAATTGCCTGGTACGCACGACTTTATCCACAGCTCTAGCTCGCGGTCGCGGTCGATCTCTTCACTCACTGAACAAGCCTGATCAGAATTCAGCATTCCTGCACTGACGAAGATGTACGGTGGACGACGTCCTCTGTTTGGTCTAGACGACTCTTGATCTGGATAACCAATCCCGAACATGTCTGCCTTTACCACTATGTCAATGATTCTACCCCAACCTCGGGCCTCTTTGTTCTTCACCACCTCTAGAGCTTGCTTATAAGAAGAAATGGACAGCGTCTTCTCTTTCCCAATAACAACAACATTCTCTACCTTGATGGTTTCAATTGCTTGACTGGGTGTTTCAAACTTTTCACTATCCATTTCCACTTCTGTCGTCTTCTGGGTTGTATCTCTCATCAATGTGCACCCCTCTGTGGCAACGGCCGCACAACAATTATCAACAACAGGGAAAGCTCCATCCTGCATCAGAGGTTTTGGGACCACAGCCATGGGAACCTTTAACTGATCTTCCTCAGTCATCCCTATTCCTTTCTTGACCTTTTTCACCATCTTCATCTTTACAGGACCCTTCCTGGGTACAGGGTTGACATCCCCATCCATGATCTGTGCCAAGCTGATGATCTTGGAGTCCACCATGTCCTGGACGACATGCTTGAAAGCCCTACAACCCTCAACACTGTTCCCGGGTGCCTCAGAATGGAACTCGCACCTGGCATTCTCATCATAGTGTGCAGGCCTCTTCTGTTGTGCTATGGGAATCAAAATCCTTGGTCGGACTAACCCCAAATCGCTCAATCTCCTGAACAGAAGGGTGTAGGTCACAGGTGGTTCCTCAAACTGACGCTCCTCCTTTTTCTTCTTCACCTGGCTCCTAGCTCTCGGTGCCTTCTGTTGAGGTGGTAGTTGTTGCGGTGGTACAAGTGGATTACCGACAGGAGCGGTTACAGCGGCAACATAAGGATGATAACGATCCTTACCACGTTCTTTCTTTGCTGGCACACCGCTTGACTCAACCTCTTTTTTGAGCGGACCACTACCAGAGATTTTCTTTGCTACATAGTCAGAGGGATTTGTCACTTCGGATGATGGAGCTTTTCCCTGAACTTTCTCCTTGATCATCCAGCCCTCAATCCTTTCCAATCTCTCGGCCATGGCTTTCTGCCCCAAGGCAAGCCCTTGCACAACACTGAACAAATCTCTCACCATCTCTTTCAGCTCGAGGATGTCGGCGTTGGGAGGATCCATCGGTTCAGATTTGTTGCCCCTAGCAGGATGCCTGAGCAGACGAGCTATGCGCACCGGTTGAATACTGAAACCTAAAAAGCAGTAAACAGGTTAGTATGACTCACACATGCAATGTCTGTCCGTACTAGGAATATTCTGTCCTTTGATTCTGGTTTCATCGAGACAGATAAAATCTTATCAACAACATTCTGACATCTGGATGTCTCTCAACCTGAGTCTCAATTAAAAATGATGGACCCTGAGTACGGACAGACATGAGTTGAATGCAGATGAGTGCGAAATGATATGATGCAGATGCATGGATGCAGGTCACTGTGCCACCAAATCATCTGTAGACCCAATATCTGAACTAGTCACAGTCATCGGGACTAAGTCACCATAAATCCGACTTGGGGAGTTCCGAAATAAACGGAACTGGAGATTACATCACTATCTTCACAGGAACATCCACTGAACGGATGACAAACGGATCCCCTGAACAAGTACTCTCAATTCAACCCGGGGATCTGAAATAAACGGAACCCGCTGATAAACCACGGACAGAACTCCGGCGTCCCAGAAATGAATGTCCACAATTCATAGTCACCATCAGTACCAAGAGTCACCAACAAATCACCATCAGAACATGCATCTGTAAGAATCAACCCTCCCCTCACAGGTAAATTCTAATCAGGTTATCCTAAGGCGGACAATGATCTCGACAATCGGGCAAAGATACTCAACGGTTTTGCCCTTTCGGGTGTGCCGTTGTAGCTCTCTTAAGATCGTCTCAATCAAAGATCCGGGAAAGAACGGTCACCGAAGTCAACAGTTCAGATGAAGTGACTCAACCAGAGTGGAGTACCCCACAAAGGAAGAGCACTATCAGGTGAACCTCGTCCGGCTTGTGGTACATCACATTGCCAAGCACATGTTGACCTAACATGAAAGAGGCAACATGAGACCACACTAATCCTAGGTGTATACTCGGGCCTGGGTTTTAGCCCCACTCGGAACTCCCACCCCAAACAGAAGAACCACCTGTACAAAAGACAGCTCAATAACAGTATGATGCATGCAAACATATATGCACATATATACAACATAATAATCATGCATACAATAAATAACAGCAAATAGCAACCAAAACCCTAACCTAGAGAGCGCTAGGAGAGACTCGCTTAGGGAAGATGGACCAGCAAGAGGTCAACTTCACTATGTCCCCAGCAGAGTCGCCAGCTGTCGCATTACGCGAAAAACCGGCGGGAAAACAAGAACAACAGAGCCGCCACCGTGCGTTATTTATCCCAAAAGAGGGAAAGGAAACGCTCAGAGTAAACCTGGAAAAAGCATGGTCTCGCGACCAAAGAGAATGGGATCGGGAGTCGGTTATGCGAAGGGAAGGTATTAGCACCCCTACGCATCCGTCGTACTCGACGGGATCCACGCACAATAGGAAGGAATATGGTTGCTAAAACACTGCTCAAACACACACACACAAATACTGGCTGAAAGAGACGCAAGGAAACAAACAAGACTGACTCGGCAGGATACCGCATCCTGGGCCTACTTAGTCTATCAGGCATAGACATCAGAGTCAAAGTAGTTCGAACTGGGGAAACGACACATGCTCGCTAGGATGTCGCATCCTATGCATACGTATCTCCTTTGGATGAAGGAGAATCAGAGCATTCGTAGCTCGGCTAACACGCACACAAACAAACACAGGCAAAGGCAAACGTGGAGCCTGAATGCCAATCACTGGACTTACATCAGCATCCGAACCAAAACACACACAAGAAGGCAAACGTGGAGCCTGAATGCCAATCACTGGGCTTACATCAGCATCCGAACCAAAACACACACAAGAAGGCAAACGTGGAGCCCGACTGCCAATCACTGGGCTTACATCAGCATCCGAACCAAAACACACACTAACACTGGAACCCGAATGCCACTCGATGGACTTACATCAGCTACCAAGCACACAACAACACGAAACAAAGACACAGGCGCCCGGAGAGATCTGCTCATCTCCTGCCTACGTACCTCATCTGGTATGAGGATCAGGGCGACGTAGTTCCCCTACGAAGGGACACAGGACTAGCCTAACCAGATGACAGAGGGAAACACAACTAGGGAGACTACGACTCGAGCCTAGCTGTTATCATGCAAAGTTGTCCCTAAGTCAAGGTTTCTAGCTAACTTGCACAGGAAGCAAGCCTATCCTATTCAACACAGGCAGTAAATCAAGCATTCACAAGTAGCACACACTATATGCACACAAATGGGGCTCAATCAAAGGGTAAGACTGCAAGAGCAAGTCATCTGTATAGGGGTGGTGTTAGCTCTTAACCTTGCCATTGAGGGGCTAAGGTGAAGCTGATGAAAGGTGAGTGAAGATTAGACTTCACAGCTCTTATCCCTGGTCAGGGAGAGCTTCAGACAAAGGAGAGTGGGTTCAGAATGTGGGAACCCTTCTACACTCAAGACTCTGACTCAACTGTACAATGTACAAGATCTTGGGCTAGTGTCCTCAATGCATCAACACAGTGGTGTGAGCAGAGGGACGACTCAACAGAATAGCGGGAGATAGATTGCATATCTCTTATATCCGCCCATTGCCTCATGGAGGTCTTTTACCTGCTTGGGGACAAAAGTAAACAATCACAAACATTGCCTCTTAAGGAGGACTTCAGACAGGTGCCTGGCCAAGTAACAGGCCAGGTCTTCCAGACTACATGGAGACAAGAATTTTATACCTCAGTGCAAATTGCTTATCAAGCAAAGCAAAGCAATATTAGCAACTAATGTACCTGAAATCAATCAAATGTCATTAGTATACCAATCACATAACTAAACAACAAATGGTTCACAAATAGCTATACACAGACAAACACAATCCAATGCACCAAAGTGCAAGCAACTCAAAAGCCAAACATCCTACAAAACAAAACAAGTTAGTGTACAATGGCAAATGACATCTCAATCAAAAGTGAATCCACCTCCTTAAGGTATTTTGCCTCTTAACCTGAAAATCACATTCAAACATGAGATACAAGACCACTAGGACAAGCCTAGGGTCAAAAAGAAGGAAAAAAAAGTCAAAACAGCAAGTGAAACATGATCAAAATCAACATTAATCACATGCAAAGAGAATCCAATTGGTCTCATGTCTAAACCATACACCAAATTAATTTCATGCACAAATTAGATCAAGCTAGGCAAGTGTGAATCATATATGAGCAAACAGAATGATCTCACTCAAACAAATACCTAAACAGCTCAATAAATTCCACAAAAATTCCAGCCTAAACAGGACACATTCAATGAGCTACATATCAATTTTCATGCCATTTGGACAACAGGAAGTAGGTCAATGAAAATCATAAAGTCAGCAGCAATCCAAACAAGTCAACACATGGTAGCAAAATGAGCATCAACTTCAATCACATTCCAAACAGTGAAAACAATTAAGAAATGAGTGGGACCAAGGCCAAACTACATCTAAACATGTTATGAATCACTCCATCAAATTTCACATTCATATGATATAGTATGAGCATTTCATGAGACATAGAAGTCAAGCACTCAAACAAAGACCAAAAAATGCTAAACAGCAATCAAAAATCTCAATTAAATGGAAAATGAATCAACAATTCATGCAAAAATTCATGGTGAAACTAGACATATACAAGACACAGCATGCAAAATTTGAGATCAATTGGAAAAGCCTAGGCATGTCAAATAAATCCATGAAATTGACCTAACCTAATGTGACACAAATTGTCACACGCAACTTGCACACATCATATCTACCCAACCAGGAATCCAAAATTCACAAACTATACATCAAAACAACCAGAAATGAGTCAAGAATTAGCATGTGAAATTTCATTCAATTTGGATAAGGTATGAGTATTTCATGAATTAAATGGTGAAACATACAAAAATATACACATGAACAAGATCAATAGGTAAAAGTCAAAAATCCTCCAAGCACAACTTGAGTTATCATACCTATAAAATTCTAGACAAAATTATGAATCTAATAAAAAAAGTCCCACTAATTTTGGATTAAAAATGGATTTTATATGATATTTTGAAGTTTTATGGAATTATGAAATATTTATTTAAAATGAAAATGGATTAAAATGATTTAATTAAGTCTGAGTGGCAATGTTGTAAATATCGCTTCCATGCCTAAAACGACGTCGCAGCACATTAATGCGCTGGCGCCACGCTACTGGACGGAACAAGCGGTAAACGGATTTTCGAATTGGCCAGGCAGCGAAACGGATTGAACACGAAACTTTTCCAGAAAATTGCTCAGCTTCTTCGTGTTCTTGTGTTCTTGAGTCCAAAATTTGGTTACGCTCAAATTGCAACGAAAATGCACAAATGATATATGGATGGAAAGGTCTAAGCACGTAGATCACAAATATCACTATGAAACCGTCCAGAAATTCATGTACACTGCGAATCGATTGAAATAAGTTTGTGCATCTAAACTTTAATCTAAGATATCTCTCTCAATAACGGATTAAAATCAAAACTACAAGCATCTTAGCACTCTACAATGAACGATCTAAAAGAAGCACATCACAATTTGGCAAACGGTTAGATTCGAATTCCAACCTTGATCGATGGCAGTTGATGAATTTGTGTGTTTCCAGGCGTGTAATGGTGAAACAGTTCAAGCTTGATGATGCAGGAAGCGTATGGAATGATTTGATCAGCTCAAAGGTGCTCCACGTGACGAGTTCTTCAAGCTGCCATGGATGAGGTAGTGTTCAACAGTTGGATTTCTTGCACGGTTTTGGCTCCGATTTGCTTCAACAGTACTTTGAATCTACCTGCAGATGAAGAAATCACAAAGAATATCCAGCACTATTGATGAATTATGGATGAAAATTGTGAAAAAAGTGGATGTGAAGTTGTGAGAAATTGAGAGAGTTTTTTTTGATTTTCTGTCTTGGATCTTGAAGAATGATTAGTGCTTCTGCAAAACAGTTGCAATTATCTATTTATACCAAGGCTTAATCACAAAATTAATCCCAATTAGCAAAATGGAAGGTTTTGTGTTAATGTGCAATTTTCAAGCTTTGGCCAAAATGCCCTTGGATGGTTAGAAGCAATGTAACAGTGATTTTTCAATTTGAACAAGTCACAAATCTCATTTGGAAGCTATTGGAATTGGTCCCATGTCAAAATTCTTTGTACTTTGAGTTTTGGACCATTTTGCCCCTGCATTTTAATTAGTGCACTTGAAAATTGACCTTTTTATGTGAAGGCTTTTGGCAAAATGTGATGATGGATTATGAAAGTACATATCAAATGTGGTTTTCTCAAAGAAAAACCATCCAATTTGGCCATTCCATGTGAAAGTTATGCCACTTTGATTTTGGACATTTTTGGAAAATGACTGGACCATATCTTGCCAACCACACATGGGAATTTCAAGTTCTTGGACTTTTTGGAATGGTGAGACCAAGATCTTCAACTTTCATGTTGGACAAAATTCCATTTGAAGCTTGTATGATGAAGTAATTTTGAGGAGAAAAAGTCTCCATTTTGGGCAGCTGAAATTACAGGTCACCTGCTATTTTTGGAAACTTTTGATCTGACCTCCAAATCTTCAACCTTGGTCTTTGATATGTCAAATGAGACTTATATGGACATGGATGAGGCCTTTCAAACCATCTCCCACCTTCCAATCCATAAAATCAGGCACAGTTGACCACAGTTGACTTTCTAGGGTTTCTGGTTGACTGAACAATGACTGATGACTTCTGAGCATCCAATCTTTGGCCAAATCACTTCAAAATGATCCTTAGACCATATGAGCTTGATAAATCCACCCTAGGGCTTTGTCTCAATGAAAATGGCACTTGCTTGCTTGATTGACTGATTCTCCTGATCAGTTTGACCCAATTGGTCAGCTGAGCTTGCACTTTGGCAAATGGACAATGCAATGTTATGCAGTGGCCTATGTTATGCTATGACCTAATATGAAATGAATGTACAAAAGGTAGGGTGCAAATTTGAGGTGCTACAATATGTTATGAAATGCAAAAAGAATCTTTGTGGGGAATATATTGCCACAAAGGAAACTAATCCAGAGAAACTGAAAGTCCACAGAAGCACGATGAATTCCATAAGGAAAACTCACTGGGGAGACAAAGACTATGGGGATAAAAGCGGTGCGTAGGCCAGGCTACGACTTGAAAACTACTAGAGACACAAGGGATTTTCCATGAAAATAAATCAATGGAAAGACTCAGACTGGGGAGAAAGGAAAATATGCATGTATCAGGATAATACTAATACAACAAGGAACACCCGCTGGGGAAATGCGTAAATCAGAACAAGGCTGGAATATTCACACAAAAGGGAATTCAATTTCCCAAAGAAATACAAAATCCAACTCAACTGGGGAAGAAAGACTTCAACTCATGAGTAAAAGAGATATATTATCTACCACCAGTTACTGGGTAAGAAGATAATATACTCGGACAAAGGGACATCCATTACCGATTAGGGTAAACATATCAAGGATGACTCGCTGAGAAAGAAAATGAGGCATATTCATTACCGGTTACTGGGGAAGGAAATCAAATAAGATTTACAACTTCCTGTTACTAGGCAAAAGAACAAAGAGAGAGTATTTGTCACCGATTAAGATAAACATATCAAGGATAAACTCAAAGGAAGAATATTTGTCACTGATTAAAGTGAACATATCAAGGATAAACTGCCGAGAAAATAGGGTTTACAACTATTCGCGGAGATAGAAGACCAAAGAAAGAGAGAATCCGTCACTGGTTAAAGTGAACATATCAAGGATAAACTCTGAGGGAAGAATATGATTTATATCTACCATTTACTAGGCAAAATACCGCAAATATGAATTAAAACTACCGGATATTGGGTAGAAGACCGAAGAGAGAGTACCCGTCACCGATTAGAGTGAACATATCAAGGATGAACTCTTCAGTGGAAAGTAGGAATTACAACTACTTTTTTTAATGGGTAGAATACCACAAATAGGAATTACAACTATCGGATATTGAGTAGAAGACCAAAGAGAGAGAGTATCTATCACCGATTAGAGTGAACATATCAAGGATGAACTCTTGTGGGGAAAGTAGGAATTACAAGTACCTTTTTACTGGGTAGAATACCACAAAGTAAGAATATCTATCATCGGTTAAGATGAACATATCAAGGATAAACTTATTGTGGAAATGAAAAAAACGAATCCGCTGGAGAAAAACAAAGAAGTAAATTACCTTTTATCGGTTACTAGGTAAATTAACACAGGTAAAGTACTCAACACCAAGAAGAATATTACTAGTTACTGGGTAATAAACTGTCGGGGACCAAAATATCTATCTAGGTAAGAACTAGAGAGAATCAGTCAAACAAGACTCACCTCAACGAGGGTATAGCTCAAGGGGAGTGGTTCCATCTAGGTAATAAACTGGGGAGGAAACTGAAATAATAATCATCCACGAGGAAATAACTCAGTGGGGATGGGAGAAAAGATAAACTTTTTCTGCTTAAAGGGGATGACACTCTACAATTGAAGGAGGACAGACACACCAAATCTGCATGGGGAAATAATATCACCAAGGCAGGGGATCAGAAGAAAGATCAAGGCGATAAAAATTCTCAATGAAATATCTGATGCAGTGTTTTATGTATGTATATGTATGAGCATGTATATGATTATGCTAACAAACGAGCACAAGGGATATAATAGCATAGTTCTGAATCATCAAAAATAGGTGTTCGGCTAATCTCAATAAGATGGAGCATCAGCTGAAGAACCTGCTAGGGATAAATCATCAAGGATATAAAAATCCAAACTACTGAGGATCCTAATAAGTCAATGTTGTGGGGAATTTTAAGTCACCACCATATCAAATGGGAGACAACCTTACAGGGGAGACCACCAATACTGGTCAGATCCAAGCACTACCAGGGGAAGAGCTTCTATTAAAAGGTGGAAGTCCAATCGGATTTCAAATCACAACAAGAGGTAAAACTCTGAGTGAGGAGAACCAGACGCTCTACTAGGGACACAATGATCTGTCTGAACAAATCAAAGACCACAAAAACTTCAATAATCATCAGATTCTTCCTGGAGATTGAGAAATAAATCAATCCCAAGGTACAACAATATCAGTCGGATCTGCCAACTTACGCAGGGGAGAAATTGTCACGACTTTGCAACATAAATAAATGCTTTGGATATATGGAGACCAAATAAAGGTTCCAAGATAATCCAGAGTTCATTCAACAAGTCACAAACTAGGAAATGCAAAAAAACATGAACGTCTCAGCTGGGGAAAGATGAATTGTTAAGGGGACAAATCATCATCTTGGTTGGGGAAGAAAAAACCACCCACAAACTCTACTGGGGATGATAAATTACTCGGGGAGACACTTATCAACCATACTGGAGATGAATGACGAACTGTTGGGGAGGATAAAGTCACCAAACAAATGCTTCACACATCAAGACTTGCCGTCCTTGAGATTGATGTTGACATTCCTTTTTGAAATCGAGTATTCTTAAAGTAAATACCTTATTATTTTAAGAAAAATGATTATTCATTGATTCATTTATTTCAAAATTATCATCATAAAAAATTGATTTTAAAATAGAAACAAATAAGAATACGAAATAATTAGATAACAACTCAACTTTATTTAATAGAATGGTTGTCCGCAAATGGCGAGACTCCATGGATCTTTACAAAGTTTGAAAATGGTAATTTACATGGAAAATGGCTACATTGATTACAATGATTACTACTCTCCCTACCCACTTTAAAATCCAATGTGTTAACCTTTGGTTGAGAATGATGAATCAGAACCAAATGACCGCTCAAAACTGCTTCAACGATCAGGACCAGTCGAATGTAGTTACTTGCCATAATCCCTAATTTTTGCCTATATTTCCCCAAGGTGGGGTACTCAATCTACCAGGATGAATTTTCTATTTTATGTGTCTAACTTTTTCCTGGATCTCTCTTTCGGGTTTTCAATCCACCAAGACGCTCGTCTTTTGCCTAAGCCGCCCGTTCAGGTTTTCAAGTTAGCGAATTGTTCTTTTCTTCTTTTTTTAGGAGAAGTATTTCGTGACTACATCAGTATTCACATGACGCGTGAACTCCTCACCATCTATAGTTGTAAGAATCAATGCACCGCCTAAAAAGGCTCTCTTAACAACATATGGGCCTTCATAATTAGGAGACCATTTGCCCCTAGCATCAGGTTTGAAAGATAAGATCTTCTTGAGCACGAGGTCACCTTCCCTGAACACACGAGGCTTGACCTTTTTATCAAAAGCTTTATTCATTCTCTATTGATACAATTGACCATGACACATGGCCGTCAACCTCTTGTCTTCAATCAAATTCAAGTGGTCATATCTGGTCTGACACCATTCAACTTCAGTCAGTTTGACTTCCATCGAAATACGCAATGATGGGATCTCAACCTCCGCGGGGAGCACAACTTCCATGCCATAAACAAGAGAGAAAGGGGTTGCCCCTGTTGAAGTGCGGACGGATGTACGGTACCCATGTAAAGAAAATGGGAGCATCTCATGCCAATATTTGTATGCTACAACCATCTTCTGGATGATCTTCT
The DNA here is from genome assembly GCF_024323335.1 of Lathyrus oleraceus. Classification (NCBI taxonomy): domain Eukaryota; kingdom Viridiplantae; phylum Streptophyta; class Magnoliopsida; order Fabales; family Fabaceae; genus Lathyrus; species Lathyrus oleraceus. The sequence continues at coordinate 296,733,305 of NC_066581.1, read as the reverse complement.
TGATGTTCTTATTCGCAGCTTCAACAACCCCATTCATCTTGGGTCTATAGGGAGAAGAATTATGATGTGAAATCTTGAAGTCTTTGTAAAGAGCTTCCACCATATTATTATTTAAGTTTGATCCATTATCATTAATTATCTTACTTGGCACACCATAACAACATATAATCTGATTCTTGATAAACCTAACAACAAATTGCCTGGTCACATTTGCATACGATGCCGCTTCAACCCACTTTGTGTAGTAATCAATAGCCACCAAAATGAAACAATGTCCGTTTGAAGCTTTGAGCTCAATCATGCCAATCATATTGATTCCCCACATGTAGAAAGGCCATGGAGAGGAAATGACATTCAAAGTGTCAGAGGAAGATGAATCTTATCTACATAAATTTGACATTTGTGACATTTCTTCACAAATTTGCAATAGTCAGATTCCATTGTCATCCAATAGTAATCTGCTCTCAACATCTTCTTTGCCATAGCATGTCCATTGGAATGAGTACCAAAATAACCTTCATCGACTTCAATCATCAACAAGTCTGCTTCGTGTCTATCCACGCATCTGAGTAAAACCATATCAAAATTTCTCTTATAAAGCACATCACCATTCAGGTAGAAGTTACTAGCTAATCTTCTCAAAGTCTTCTTATCTTTCAAAGATGCCCCAGGCAGGTAAATCTGACTTTGGAGGAAACATTTGATATCATAATACCATGGCTTTTCATCTTTGACTTCTTCAACAACAAATACATGATTGGCCTATCAAGACGCATCACAGTCAAATTAGGAACTTCATTCCAAAACTTCACCACAATCATGGAAGCCAACGTTGCAAGAGCATCTGCCATCCGGTTTTCATCTCGAGGGATATGATGAAACTCAACCTTTGTAAAGAAAGTTGAAATCCTCCTCGCATAATATCTATATGGTATCAAACTGGGTTGATTCGTCTCCCATTCACCTTTAATCTGATTCACAACCAAAGTTGAATCTCCATGGACGTCAAGATATTTGATTATGAGATCAATGGCTTATTCAAGCCCTATAATGCAAGCTTCATACTCAGCCATATTATTTGTACATTTGAAGGTCAATTTAGCTGTAAACGGAAAATGAGTGCCTTGAGGAGTAATAATCACTTCCCCAATGCCATTACCATACGAGTTAATAGCTCCATCAAATACCATTCCCCAACGGGAACCAGGTTCTGGCCATTTTCCAAGCAATGGTTCATCACAATCTTTCATCTTCAAGTACAAAATCTCTTCGTTAGGAAAATTATATTGCACTGACTGATAATCTTCAATAGGTTGGTGATCCAAATGGTCATCCAAGACACTACCTTTAATAGCTTTTTGAGATTGGTATTCAATATCGTATTCAGATAATAACATATGCCAAAAAAAGAGATCCTCCGAGTTAAAGCAAGCTTCTCAAAGATGCACTTGATTGGATCCATTTTGGATATCAACCAAGTTGTATGATTCAACATATATTGGCGCATACGCTTAGCAACCCAAGCCAATGTGCAACATGTCTTCTCAAGCATAGAATATCGAGTCTCACTGTCGGTGAATTTCTTACTGAGGTAGCAAATTGCATATTCTTTCTTCCCGGATCCATCTTGCTGACAAAGAACACAACCCATACTTTATTCCAGCATAGTCAAATACATGATCAACGGTCTTCCTTCAATAGGCAGCGACAGAATCAGAGGCTCAAGCAGATACTCTTTGATACTATCAAAATATTTTTGGCAATCCTCGGTCCAATCACAAGACTGATCTTTCCAAAGGAGCTTGAATATAGGCGCACATGTGGAAGTCATATGCGATATAAATCTTGAGATATAGTTCAAGCCACCGAGAAAACCTCTGACTTGCTTCTCAATTTTGGGTGCAGGCATCTCTTGTATTGCTTTGACCTTTCCGGGATCAACTTCAATACCCTTCTCACTGATAATAAAGCCCAACAACTTACCAGAACGAACTCCAAAAGTACACTTATTGGGATTCAAGCGGAGTTTGTATTTATTAAAACACTGGAATAACTTTAACAAATGCTCAACATGTTCTTCTTCATCACTTTATTTAGCAATCATATCATCAACATAAACTTCAATCTCTTTATGCATCATATCATGAAAAAGAGTGGTCATAGCTTTATGGTATGTTGCACCAGCATTCTTCAAACCGAGGGGCATAACTCGATAACATAATGTTCCCCAAGGTGTAATGAATGTAGTCTTCTCCATATCTCCAGGTTCCATTTTTATCTGATTATAACCATAAATTCCGTCCATAATCTAAAAGACTTTGAATTTAGCTGTATTGTCTACCAACATATCAATGTGTGATAGGGGAAAATCATCTTTCGGACTGGCTTTATTCAAATCTCTATAATCAACACACATACGGACTGTTCCATCTTTCTTAGGAACATGCACAATATTGGCCACCCACTACGGATATTCAAAGGTAACAAGGAAACCATCATCAATCTACTTTTGCACTTCCTCTTTGATATTTACTGTCATATCATGATGAGTTCTTCTCAACTTCTGCTTGACCGGAGGGATTCTGCCTTCAATGGCAATCTATGCTCCACAATCTCTGAATCCGAACTAGACATGTGTTGATAGGACCAAGCAAACACATCAGAATACTCACGAAGAAGATCAATCAACCCCTTCTTACCTTCTGGACACAGTTGAGACCCAATCTTGACTTCCTTCACATCATCATCGGAACCTAAGTTGGCTAATTCAATTTGCTCTTCAAATGGTTGAATGGCTTTTTCCTCGTGCTCAAGCAAACAGGATAACTCATTAGATACTTCTTCATTATCATTATCTTCCTCGGCTTCAAACACATGGAAATCAAGGTTTGGAGAGGGAGTAGGACCATTACATTCAATGAGTTTGAGAACCAACCTGCATAATGATTTGATATTTTGATTTTTGAGAAGTGGAGTGCAAACAAATATTATGAAGATGGAAAGATTATTATTTATTTATGTTTTTTGTGATTACCATTTTCAGAAAAGCAAAAAGTAAAAATAAACATCATAGATGTAGATGAATAAAATTGTATTTTATTGATGATAATAAGAAAATGCCCAACAATGTTTCACTTCTCCCTTAGGCATATGAGAAGAATTTTTCTTAAAATAATAAAGCAACAAATTACTTCGAGCGGGGCATAACAATAGAAACATCAACAGAAACCCAATTGTTGCAAGTCTGATCGTGCATTATAAAGTTGACGTAAGCCTCGCCTTCATCATTGTCTTGAATAATGGCAGCTGAGTGTTGATCATCCTTGTGAATGAACCCTCCACTGCGAAAAATGTTTTGCATAGCCTTGACATAAGCATTGAATGTCCCTTGCTGAAATCCTAGCCCTGCTCTATTCTTGTTTTTAATGACTTCCACAATGCGACCCCATCTGTCGGTGCTACTCGTCTGCACAATCTCTTTTGTATCCTTTAGAGAAGACATGGGTGCCCCAACCTTCTTTAATTCATCAACAATGTAAAAAGCTTGGAACGATGTCCCAACTTCCTCCTTAGTATCTACGTAAGTAAAGGATGACAAATGGCTCACTAACAATGCTTTCTGTAAGACCCCAATTTTGTCCCTAAGATCCCTCATGGCATTATGACATTGCATTGCATAGCCTCAAGGATCATTTAGCATCTTGGTTCCCTTTCCCTTTGGGGTGGGACTCCTTGTGAGTGGTTTGAGATCACCAAGCATGCTTGAATTATATATCATTGCTTTTCTTATTTTTCTTACTAACCAAAAGCACAAAAATATGTCACTAACATCTTTTGTTTTGTAGCTTGAGCAATCACAAAGTCCAAAGCTTCTAGGAGATCATTGGTACAAAGACATGGTTAAAGAGGAGATGAAAGCAAGCATGGTAATGGTTCCCAAAGCTCTCATCCATCAAGTATGAATCCCTAGTACCCTAATGCATCATTTTTGATCAAGCAAGTAAAAGGGTTTGAGATCTTGTTCCCTAGAGAAGCCCTAATTCATCTGTGCACCACAATGCCTTGCTCCTACAGCAACCTCAGCCCATGGTCAAATGAAATCAAGGGAAGTTATTTAATTTATCATTTCATGCATATTTGAACTTATGTGAGTGTCCTCAATCATCAATTCATTAAGATATGGGTTGTGGACTTGAAAAGTTGATTAGTCAATTCATCTGACTATTTTGAAATGCACTAAGACCTAACTTTTGATGTGTTGGTCAAATGAAGATGGTTCCAAAAGTAAAAATGTTCTTAAGGACAATATGAACAACTTTCATGTTCATAAAAAATTGATTTGAAGCTTGGAAAACCATCTTCCATTCCAATACATTATAGGTCATTTTGACTGAAACCCTAATTTTGGGACAACTTCCCAAGGACATAACTCATTCATTTTTTTATGATTTTGAGGTGGGGTCAATTGCATTGGAAATCTTGAGATGTCTACTTAAAATGTTATGTTGAACAAAATTTCAAAATCTCAAAGGAAATACATGTGATAATGCAAGACATTATAGGGCATTTTGGGACAAATGCATTAAAAGTCAAAAAAGTCCAACTTCAAGTGCCCATAACTCTTTCATCAAAAATCCAAATTATGCAAAATTTAAGTCCATTTTGATTGTCTTAAAAATATCTACAACGTTTATGTTGGAGGTTTTTCCATTTGAAGCTTTCATCATCAAAACAGAAGGGCTTGAAAGTTGGCCAATTTTAGAAACCTTGCCTTGACATGTTTTGCACATCACACTTTAAACTCAAATTTCATAAATTTCCACACTTCAAATAAGTTTTTTCCCAACATAACATTTGTTCCCTATACAAAAACCTTTCCAACCATTACCCACATGCCCATATTTGGATTTTTTAAATGGTACTTTCGAAGAGATGAATTTTTAGGTACAAAGAAGGAATTCACTTGAAATCTTGTTACATGAGCAATTGCTTTGCATTTCACACGTCCAATTCCATCTGGCTGGTGTTCAGAACTCATTTGGCATTGTTTTTGGGCCTTGTGCATGATCATGCAAGCCCATGCAATGAAGCTTCACATGCCATGCACACGGATCATTTCACACTTTCCTTGCCACTTTCTCTATAAATAGAGACTTCATTCCACTCATTTCACACGCCAATTTCAACCTGAAATGCTGCATAAATCTTTCCCTAACCATCACTAAAGAAGCAAGTTTCATTTCTCTTAAAAAAATTCAGATCTAGAATTCAGCTTCATCTAGTTGTTTTCTTAGATCTAATGCTTCTAAACCTTCACCATACATCTCATTGAACTTCTGTTTTGGCAAAGCAAGCAAGGTTTCAAGCTCAAGATACCAGAATTCAAGCTTACATTCCAACTGGTATTTCCTTCGATTCTCCTTATCCGTTGACCTTTTGGCTGAGATTTTGTGTTGGCTGAAGTCCTCTCAATAGAGGCATCATGTTTATGCTTTTAATTTTTGCAATTCATTGAGTTCATGATGAACACCAGATTTTTCAACTTCTGATTTCTCAAATCCTAGAGATCTAGAATGAAAATGGATGGTACAAGGATGATGTACATCATCCCAGCTTTCTATTGATGTATAGATCACACATTTTGGTTAAGATTTTAGTTTCTGCAATTTGGCCGGAATCCTGGAGCTCACCGGAGAAGACGGTGGCTCCGGTGGCTTCATCATCTCCAGTTTAAATCTGGATTGTGTGATGGTGTTTCCAGATTCGATCCCAGGCGTCCAATGTTATGACTTTCTTTTGTTTTCCATGCGCTTCAGTTGACTAGAGACCACCATAGGCGCGCGCCTTAGGAGCGTGTGATCTGCCAGCTCAATTAATGAGCATTAGATCCAACGCTCCTCCTTTTTTTGCATTTTATAATTTCTGTTTTTATTTTCTTAAATTCCTTTTATTTCAAAAAATCATATCTCTTTCATTTTTAATCCAAAAATTATGGGACCAATTGCATTATTTCCCAAATAAATTCTAGTTTCTATTTCTGATTTTTAATAATTTTTATTTTGTCATTTGATATTTTTTGTGAATTTTCTCTTTTCTGGTTATTTTTAATTCATTTTAAATAGTTTTTGATATTCAAAAAATACAAAAATATTTTCCTAACCTATTTGAATGATGATGGATCTATGAAAAATATTCTCATCAATTTTTAAATTGATTTGAGATTTATTTGAGATTTTAGTTCAATTAGGTTATTTTTATTCATTTTTAATTGATTAAAAATAGTTTCTGACTTTTAAAAATGCTGAATTTTTTTGTCAGACTTTGTTTGACCTTGTTGAACTTAGGATAAATTACCTGGACCTTTCAAGGTTGATTTGAAGTAGTTTTGAAGTTTGACCTTTCCATTTATTTTAAATTTAAGTTTATTTTAAATATTAAAAAATGCCAAAAATAGTTTATTCATTTCTTGACTTCCAATCTTCATCTCACTTCTGTTTTTGATTGTTTGACCTTGACTTTCAATGTTATTGGTCAACATATGAGGATTGGTACATGATGTTCCATTTAATGCATTTATATTTCTTTTACCATTTTGCCATTTCCCATTTTTTTTTCTTATTCATTTACTTCTTCTTCTTCTCCTTCTTTTTCTTTTTGATCAATGAGTTGAAGGTTGATAAGTTAGCATTGATTAGGGAGATTTAATCTTCCTTGATCCAAATCTAATTCATCTTGATCAATTGATCAAGTGAATGGCTTTGCATTAAGGATAGGTGGTTTCCTAAATCATGCAAAAGACTTAAACCAATACAAGATCAATTCTCTCTTTCTTTTTGGCATGGCAAGTTGTTGGGACTTGGTTCACTAATCAAGACTCCTAACTTGTGTTTGTTGCCTACATTATTATTGAATGGCCTCAGATAGTTGTGACTTCTACATAAGTCCAATTATGATTGTTTAACATAGCGCTAAATTTGCCTTATGGCACACTAACTACTAACACTAACTATTGACAATTAACATTTACTTTATACACTTTACTTTTATGCAATTTACTATTCTTGCACATATTACCCATTTGATTTTCCCTTTGCTCACTTGAGCACATGTTTATGTTAATGCCATTTGCCTTTTGCTCACTTGAGCACATAATTGTGTATATATTATTTTGCTTGTGTTTTTTGTCTTGATTGTTGTGGACCAAAATGCAAAGAAATGGACTTAGTTTCTAGGACCTTCCCTATGCAAAGAAATGGAGAATTGGACTTAGTTTCTAGGACCTTCCTTATGCAAAATTGGAGTAAAGGATCTTAATGATGAATATGGATTAGAAGGACCAAATCTCTAAACTCACTCTTGTCCTTTCTTGTTTTACTTCATGGAACTTTTGATGTGTGTGATTTTGTGCTAGGAGTTTCCGTTTAAGCTTAATTGGAGGACCATTTCCATGTTCATCTAAAGAGAGAGATGCAAAAGCCATTGGAGGATTCTTAGAAGCTTGACCTTGTGTTTGATTGCTTGAAATATTTGCTTTGTGGTTGCTTTGTTCCAAAGGATGGGAGCTACTTGGATCACCAAAGTGATCTCAAGAGAGGAACTCCTAGTGTGGTTTCATTTCTTATCCCTCACCTTTTTGTTTTACTTAGGACTTAGCCATTCTTCTTCTTCTCTCCACTCTAACCCAAGCCAAAACCTTTTGTGCAAACATTTAACTATTGTTTCCAAACATTAGAAACCTAAGCCTTATGCTTTTGATTTTCAAACTTTCTTTTCATAACACTTGTTTTGAATTGAATCTTTAAGTCAACTTTGACCATTTTTGTATATACTTCTAATTGGTAAATATAACCCATTCAAATGTGCTTTTGTGGTTCCAATGGCCACTTCTTAATCAAATTTTCCATAACCTTTAGCTATGAGGTTTGAGTTATCTTTGTGGTAGATGTAATACTCACCTATATCCTTAGTGATGGACAATGAGTCTTCCATGCTTATTATAGGGTTAACCCCTTACTAGCATGTTGAAGTCATCCTCACATGGTGGATTTGTGGTTTTAGGTTGAGTTTTCTCCCTTTGATAACAAAAGACCTTAAGGCTTTTGGACCAATCAATTCACCAACTTGTTTTGAGATTTTTACCCCGAACTACGAGGTTTTGATCCTAATCTTTTTATAAGAAGGTACGTAGGCAATGGGTTCATCCATTCAAACACAAAATGTAAATAAACTTGTATATTCTCTTCTCATCCCTTCAATCATGTTTGCACAAACCAATTTTCACAAAATACCAACCTTACAACAAATGTGAAAAGGGCTCCCTAGGAGTACCTAGGATGTTTTGGGTGCCTAACACCTTCCCATTACATAACCAACCCCCTTACCCAGATCTCTGTTTCCCTTTTACTAGTTTTTGTTAAAAATATTAGGTTTTTGTTCGCTTTCTAACCATTCCTTTGGATAAATAGAAGTGCGGTGGCGACTCGACTTGTATGATTTACCTTGGATTTAGTCAATATTTCTAATGGTAACGAATACCCCGCTACAGAAAAGTGGCGACTCTGCTGGGGAAGGACAAGTTTGCCTAGTGGGTTTTGCCTACTTTTCATATTCTGTTGTATTGTATTGTATTTGTTTTGTGAAATATTTTTGTGCAATTTGGGATTACTGTATTGTAGGTAATGATTGAATTGCTTGATATTAATTCCTTGTATGCTTGGTGATCTTTGTGAGATGAGTTCTATACCCGAACTCGAGTGCATTTAGGATAGGAGAATGGCGTAGTCTTGTTGACTTGTGTGGAGTTATTCCTTAGCAAGTTGACTTGCAAGTCCATTCACTTGGTGGAGGTCATGTTGGGATCAATAATGTCACACAAGTAAGCTGTGGTTAGACATTACTCTTTCCAATATAGACCTTAGAAGCCAAGGACCTTAGTTTACCAAGCCCATCTTGGCCTATTTTTAGGATGTAGTGCAAAAATCGTTCAAGTGTAAGATTTGATACGATTGTTACGCGATACTACACTCATAAGAGTCTCTCTTGAGAATATTTTTGGAATACGAGTAGTCGTTTCTCCGATAATATCCGAAAGATGGGATGATGACTATGGGAACCTCTTGTAGAACATGTTTGGCAGGTTTAACCCCTAGTACATTCCCTTTGGGTGGTTCTTAACCAAAACTCCATGCTCGTGACTTGCAACAAACCCTTGATTCATGGTTGATTTGTTCATGTATCCTTAATATCAATGGAACTTGGGTGTTGATAAGGTGTAAACCATAATCCACCAAAATGGATGATTGATATTAAGGATAACATGATCCATCCCATGACCTTTGTTTGGTGTGCTTTGCTTGATCCTTGAGTGTGATTGTTGCATTCATGCATTCATGCACCCATTTGCATCCATATCATCAAAATAATAAGTAAATTTTCAAGGAACTTAAGGGGTTTATTTGCAAAATTTTCAGACATGGAAAGACAAAGAAGGAATACAAAGAAGTACAGCTTCAGGCAACCAGATTTGAAAGAGTTAAGGAATCTGACATCTTATGTACTAGATCCTTTGAGCTTCAAGGCTCGTTTTGGAAAGCTTCTTCCTCTCCTGACTACTCAAGTGGATGAAGGGTTGATGAGTGTATTGGTGCAGTTTTATGATCCTTTGTACCATTGCTTCACGTTTCCGGATTTCCAGCTTTTGCCTACCCTTGAGGAATATGCTTATCTTGTGGGAATACCTATTCTGGATCAGTTGTCATTCAGTGGCTTGGAGAGTATTCCTACTTCTCAAGAGATCGCTGACATGTTGCACATAGATGAATCTCTGGTTGGTGCTCATATGACTACCAAAGGTGGAATTCAAGGTCTCCCTTCTGAGTTCCTCATTGCTCAAGCTACTATGTATGGGAAGGCCATGAGTGAGGATGCCTTTGAAGCCATATTTGTACTTCTCATCTATGGGTTGGTATTGTTCCCCAACATCGACAAATTTGTGGATGTGAATGCTATTAGGATCTTTTCTACTCTTAATCTCGTTCTGACTCTGTTGGGTGATGCTTATTTCTCTGTGCATATGAGGAATGCAAAGGGTGGTGGCGCCATTGTGTGTTGTTTGCCTCTGTTGTATAAGTGGTTTATTTCTCACTTACCTCAGACGGTCGCCTTCAAGGAGAACAAGGGATGTCTACGGTGGTCCACGAGACTTATGTCTCTCACTAATGATGATATCTCTTGGTACAACCGCGTGTATGATGGTGTGCAGATTATTGACTCTTGTGGTGAATTCTCCAATGTGCCTCTTCTTGGTACATGTGGTGGGATTAACTACAACCCCGTTTTAGCACGTCGTCAGCTTGGGTTCCCCCTAAAGGATAAACCTAATAACATTTTGTTAGAGGGTGTGTTCTTTCAGGAGGGTAAAGATCCCTAAGGCTTGAAGGGCAGAATGGTTCGTGCTTGGCGCAAGATTCATAGGAAAGGAAGGAAGGAGTTGGGTCCTAAGAATTGCATCGCTTTGGAGCCTTACACTGCTTGGGTAAGAAAGAGAGCGTCTGAATATCTCATGCCTTACGAGTATCCGAGACCTACACCTTTGATTATGGCTGGGCCTTCAACCCTCTCTAACCAAGGAGTAGAGGAGTGGAGAGACGAAGACCGTTCACGTGCCTGGATCCGTGAAAGGGAAGAGTTGCTTCAGCAGATCAAGGAGAAGGATGCTTTGATAGAGTTCCTCGAGCATCAAGTTATTGATGATCCTGATGATGCATGGACTTCTCTACTTCCTCAGTCTTCCAAGTTTTGGAAAAGGAAGTACGATCGACTCCCAAGGAGAAGGCAGATATGGAGGCAGCTTACGAGAGGGAGGTGAAGAGGCTGTGTGCATCTTATCTTCCTGTATCCCGAGCTTTAGATGATTGTTTCTAGGGATCCATAGGATGATTATTTTCCTTTTCTCTTGTACATGATTGACAACGCTGTACTTATTTTCCCTGATGATATTGTATGAGATATTTCCATATGTGATAAAATGCTTAATATTTCCAAAATTTGCAAATAAAACTCTAAAGTTCCTTTGAAACATAAAAAAACAAATCATATGCACAAGCATTGCATGCACCATGTGCATAAGCAGGTTTTGTTCCCGGCTTCTTGTCCTGTGGTCTAACTCTGTGTTCTTCATTTATTTTGAAGACAAGCTGACTCACCGGTACTACACCAGAGTCAATACTTCAAGATTGATGGATCATCTAGAGCAAGAGAACCGAGAACTCAAGGAGGAAGTAGCCAAATTGACTGCCCTGATGGAGTCATTCATGGCTGCCCAGAGTCAGTCTTCTCCGACGCCTTCAACTCCTCCCCAGAGGACAGTCATTTCTGAGATTGTCTCCTCTACCGTGCCTGCAGCCAGTGCACATTTTGCTCCAGCAACCATGCCAACCGGATTCCCGTGGGGGATGCCTCCCAATTTCATGCCTAAGGGTCCTGCTCCAACTTTTGCTTCTATGCCGGCATCTAGCCCGGTCCTTGTTGTTCCTCCTCCTGTCGTGCATACCATGCCCAGGGTAGACGACACCATTTATCACTCTGAGTCGTCTGAAGGCCCAGATGTCTATGAGAAGATGGACGCTATGAACGATCAATTTCTTGAGCTTCGCAAGGAATTGAAGACTCTCAGAGGAAAGGATCTTTTCGGCAAGTCTGTTGCCGAACTCTGCTTGGTTCCCAACGTGAAGATTCCTGTGAAATTCAAGGTCCCTGACTTTGAAAAGTACAAAAGAAACACTTGTCCTCTCAGCCACCTGGTCATGTATGCCAGGAAGATGTCAACTCAGACTGATAACGACCAGTTGCTCATCCACTATTTTCAGGACAGTCTGTCCGGTGCCGCTCTGCGTTGGTATATGGGTTTAGACAGCGCAAACATCTGATCCTTCAACGACCTTGGCGAGGCCTTCGTCAAGCAATATAAGTACAACATGGACATGGCTCCCGATAGGGATCAATTGAGGGCCATATCCCAGGAGGACAAAGAAACATTTAAAGAGTATGCCCAGAGGTGGCGAGAGGTGGCAGCACAGATCGTGCCTCCGCTAGAAGAGAAGGAAATGACCAAGATCTTTCTGAAGACCTTGAGTTCATTCTATTATGAGCGGATGATTGCTAGCACTCCTTCTGAATTCACCGAGATGGTGAATATGGGGATGCGTTTAGAAGAGGGGGTCAGAGAAGGGCGTCTAACAAAAGATGAAGGCTCTTCTGCCAAACATTATGGGGCGTTTGCAAAGAAGAAAGATGGAGAGGCACATGCTGTGACCTCCCATGTGAAACCTAGAAGACTCTCTGTGAGGAGGGAGACTGCGCGTCCCGCCCATAATCAGCACCAGGTCGCTCATATAGCACCTGTTTTCAGAGACAATCAACAGTATCAGCAACATAGCAACCATCAGCAACCACCTCAGCAATATCAACAACAATATCACTGTCCGCAACAGCAGGCCTACCAGCCTCGAAACAGTAATCAAACCAGCACGAGTTACGAGAGGAAAAAGGTCACTTTTGATCCTATTCCAATAACGTACGCAGAGCTATATCCCTCTTTGATAGAGAGGAAGCTGATTACTCCGAGAGACCCACCGGCTATACCTGCTAACCCTCAGTGGTGGTATAAGCCAGAATTGCATTGTGTTTATCATTTTGGTGCTCCCGGCCACGACGTGGAGAATTGATATCCTTTGAAGACCAAGGTTCAAGACCTTGTAAGGTCTGGCATTCTGTGTTTCGAGGACGTAGGTCCTAACGTGAAGAAGAACCCATTGCCCGAGCATGGGAAATTTGTTAACATGGTCCAGGGTTGCCCTGGAAAATACAAGGTCAAATATGTCAGTCATATTCGACAGTCTCTGGTCGAGATGCACCATTTGCTATGTGAGTACAGTCATTATGAGCACGACCATGATAGATGTCGAATATGCTCTATTAACCGATTGGGTTGTCGCCAAGTGCGCAAGGACATTCAGGAAATGCTGGACGAAGGAGTCATTGAGATTCTTCAGAATAGGAATGTTGACGAAGATGATCCGAAGGTCAACGTGATTGCCCCAGTATTCCGGATGCCCGAGCCTGTTATCATTAAATACGATGGTAGCAAGCAGAAGGCTTCTCCTGTTCTAGTCATTAAACCTGCCGGTCCAGTACCGTACTCTTCCAAAAAAGCAATTCCCTTTCGTTACAATGTTGTTGCTGTAGAAGATGGGAAAGAGGTGTCCTTGCCATCCTCTTCTGTTGTTAATATCGCAGATGTAAGTGGTTTGACCCGCAGCGGTCGTGTGTTTTCAGCACCACCAAAGCCTCAAGCAAATGCTGATTTTGTTGAACGCCCGATTGGGAATGCTGTGAGCTCTCTGAATCCGACACCTGTTGCTAAGTCCTCCTCTACATTGATAACTCCAACTTCTGTTGGCCCAAGCAGCAATGTGAAAGAAGACTGTGATGAGATGCTGAAGCTCATCAAAAGAAGTGAGTACAATGTTGTAGACCAGCTTCTACAAACGCCATCCAAGATATCGGTGTTATCCTTGCTTCTAAATTCAGAACCATATAGAGAGGCACTGCAGAAGGTATTGGATGTGGCATATGTAGATCATGATGTCATAATAGAACAGTTTGATAGCATTGTTGCAAACATTACTGCTTGCAACAATTTGAGTTTCTGTGACTCTGATCTCCCTGAGGAGGGAAGAGACCACAACTTGGCTTTTCACATATCTATGAATTGCAGAGACGACGCCATGTCCAATGTGCTGGTGGACACTAGGTCATCATTGAATGTATTTCCAAAATCCACTCTCTCAAAACTGTCATATCAAGGGCCTCCCATGAGGCAGAATGGAGTAGTTGTGAAAGCTTTCGATGGGTCGCATAAGACGGTGATTGGGGAAGTTGATCTCCCAATCAAGATTGGACCAAGTGATTTCCAGATTACCTTCCAGGTTATGGACATTCACCCATCGTATAGCTGTCTTTTAGGCAAACCATGGATTTGAAGGAGAATTTTGCGGTCCAAAACGCAGCGGAAATTAAAATTTTCTCCTTTAGAGATCCTTACGAATGGTCATGATCAGTGATAGAATATTTACCTCTTGCGACGATTGAAACCTTTAGTGCAGATCTCTTTTGACGATCAAAACCTTTGATGCAGATCCACGTAGCGATCACGAACGTTGAACGATGACAACGTCTCTACTCAGTCCACACGAACGGATTCCTTCAATCTCAGTGCTAGCTGGTATGAATGAAGACTTTGAGTGAGAGAGGGAGAGAAACGAAAATAATGCAACCGCAATAATGAATGCTTCTGCACAAGGGTTCTTTTTATAGAACCACCTGTGTGGGCTTCAAGCTAAAAAGCCCACTTAAGTGTATTTTGGCCCATATCTTATAATATGCCCAAAATCACTTAAGCCCATGGTACCTTACCATATTTCGTATTCTACTCAAGTACACCGTACCTTACGATGTTCTATAATTCACTTAAGGGCACCGTACCTTACGGTATTCCTTAGTTACTCTATCTCTCATCAATCCGTCCTTTGTGTGTGACCCTGTAGGTTTTCGTGACGTTGGCAATTATATTAAATCACGCATTTAACATAATAAACAGTGAGCGGTATCTAGCAACACATCACTGCTACCCAAGACACGAAAATGTCATGTGATCTGACAATTCCTTCTGTGACAATACTTATGTGTATAATTACCCTTTTGCCCTTATGTCTATATTGAACACAAGGCATAGACCGTGTCATCCTTGTCCAGTTCAATATTGGGCCCATAGACATTTATCCTGTTATGCAGGATGGGCAAATTCCATCTAGGTCACTCATGTCCCTCAGCATGCTTCGTGGAGTACACATCAACTGTCTTTATGGTTATCCAGTTACGGACAACGTTGGATCAGCAATAAAGCACTCGACTCTACATCTAGGGTCCATAGTGGTTTCAGGTCGAAGAGTGGTATACACCATTATCACCATAAGAATAACTTATGACACTTTGCATAACTTTCTATATAGTATTCTCATAGCGGGTCAATCCGGTATAAATATTACTCCTAATATTCATACCTATGTTTAAGACTTGATAACTCTTTATCCATGATCCATGAGATGTGATCATCAGTCTACAAACATAATAGTCTTAATGCTTTAATGTTATCCCACTTCACACTAAAGCTCGACTACGGATACTTTAAGAATAGTGTCCTTATGTTTAATGTGTTCTCATGATTAAGTCACACTTAATACATTAAACGGACTATCTATTCCAGGGACTTTACTAAACAAACGTAATAAAGAAAAAGCCTTTTATTATTAATAAATAATTTGATACAAGTACCAAAAGTATTGGCCTCTAGGGCTTACACCAACAATCTCCCACTAGCACTAGAGCCATTCAGGCATACCCTTAATACCCATAGATCTAGTATGGCCATCATGCTTCTGCTGCGCAAGAGGCTTTGTCAGTGGGTCAGCAATATTGTCAAGTGTAGGTACTTTACATATTTTCACATCTCCTCTATCTATTATCTCTTGAATGAGATGATAACGCCTAAGTATGTGTTTGGATCGTCGGTGAGATCTAGGCTCCTTAGCTTGTGCGATAGCACCATTGTTATCATAATAGAGACCAATGGGATCCACAATGCTAGGGACTATGCCAAGTTCACTAATGAACTTTTGATCCAAACAACTCCCTTTGCTGCACTTGAGGCAGCAATATACTCGGTCTCGATTGTAGAATCAGCGACTGTGTCTTGCTTTGAACTTTTCAAGCTCACAGCGCCATCATTTCAGCAAAACACATAACCATTGGAATCATTCATATTAAAGCGTCTCAGCACCTTGTCGATGTACTCTGACTTAGGCCAAGCATTTTATGATATATCTCTATAGATTCTGAATCCTAATATATAGGCTGTTTCACCTAGGTCCTTCGTAGAAAAGCATTTCCCTACCCAAGACTTTACTTGTTGCAGTGTAGGGATATCGTTTCCAATAAGTAATATGTCATCTACATATAATACCAGGAATACGATCATGCTCCCACTAACCTTCTTGTAGACACAAGGCTCATCTTCGTTCTTGATGAATCCATATTGTTTTACTGTTTCATCAAAACGAAGATTCCATGAGTAATACATCACCTTGATCAGATATCCATATATCTCAGGTAGGTGACGTATCTTGCCTGACCTACGCTGGTCTTGTTCTACTTGAGCAGGTTGCTCTTACACAACTACTTGTGTTTCCTGCTCCAATTCCTCCATAGGTGTGTCGATGCTTTGTGATTCTTGAATTTCTTCAAGCTCTACTTTCCTCCCACTAGTTCCTTTGGAAATAAAATTATTTTCTAGGAAAACTCCAGTTCGAGCGACAAACACTTTGCCCTCAGAAGGATTGTAGAAGTAATACCCTTTTGTTTCTTTAGGATACCCCACAAATAAGCATTTGTCAGATTTGGGCTCAAGCTTAGTTGAAATTTGTCGTTTCACATAAACCTCGCAACCCCAAATCTTTATGTAAGACATATGTAGTTTCTTACCACTCCATATCTCATATGGTGTCTTCTCAACCTTTTTGGATGGAACATGGTTAAGTGTGTAAGCTGCTATCAATAGTGCATGTCCCCAAAAGGAGTTTGGAAGATCGGCGTGACTCATCATGGATCGGACCATGTCTAACAGGGTTCGATTTCTTCTCTCAGATACACCATTCCATTGGGGTGTTCCAGGAGGAGTAAGCTGGGATAGGATCCCACACTCTTTCAGATGGTCATCAAACTCTAGGCTTAAATACTCACCACCTCGATCTGATCGAAGAGTTTTAATATTCTTACCTAGTTGGTTTTAACTCGTTAGGTTTCACCCTTTTAGTATTAATGTTATTAATAGGCATTTCGAGATCAAGGACATATAGTCCATTGCTCATTTGTGCAGTAGCATAGAATATATCATTCAAATAAATTGAGCAATAATTGTTCTTTATTATAAATGAAAAACCAAACTTGTCCAGATGGAAATAATATTCCTGCTAATTGCAGGTACATAATAACAGTTCTCTAACTGAATTATAAAACCACTAGGTAAAGTCAATACATAAGATCCTACGGCTAAAGTAGCAACCTTTGCTCCATTGCCAACTCGTAGGTCAACTTCACCTTTTGCCAAATCTCTACTCCTTTTCAGCCCCTGCACATTTGTACAAATGTGAGAACCGCATCCAGTATCTAATACCCATGATGCAGAAGTAGATAAATTTATTTAATAACAAAAATACCTGAAGTTGAAGTCTCTACTCCATTCTTCGTATCTTCCAGGTACTTTGGGCAGTTTCTCTTCCAGTGTCCGGTCTTACCGCAATGGAAGCAGGTGCCTGCCTTTGCTATGCCTCCACTAGGCTTCAAAGCAACAACAGTGGGTCTGGGTTTGGCAACTTCCTTGCCTTTCCCTTTATCACCCTGCTTGGTGGGCCTTTTATTCTGTCTCTTTCCATTTCCGATCATCAGAATGGACTTCCCTTTTGACTTCAGATTCTGCTCGGCAGTTCTTAACATGGCGAGCAGTTCAGGAAGAGATTTGTCCATATCAATCATATTGAAATTTAGGATGAATTGACTAAAACTATCTGGCAACGATTGCAAGATCAAATCAGTCGCAAGTTCCTTTTCGAGGGGAAAACCCAATCTCTCAAGGTTTTCCACATACCCAATCATCTTGAGTACATGGGGACCTACAGGGGCTCCCTCAGCTAACTTGCTTTGAAAAAGGGCTTTTGAAACTTCAAACCTCTCATGTCTTGCTTGCTCTTGATAGAGCATCTTCAAGTGTTCGATCATATCGAATGCTGACATGTTCTCATGTTGCTTTTGCAATTCTGAGTTTATGGTAGCCAGCATGAGACAAGCAGTTTCATTGGCATCATCGACATGCTTCTTATAAGCATCTCTTTCTGCCTTAGGTGCAAAACTAGGAGGTTCCTCTTCAGGAACAGGTGTCTCCAAGACATACAGCTTTTTATCATGTTTGAGGACAATCCTCAGGTTTCGGTGCCAATCCAGAAAATTTGTCCCAGACAATTTTTCCTTGTCAAGGATTGATCGCAAGATGTTGTTAGAGGTGTTTGCTGTCATGGTTATCTACATAAAGATTAAGAAAATATAAGTATCATTGACATATTTAATTAGGCCTTTAATCAAATATGCTCCCACTATTTTACTCAAAACAAATGACCCTCATCATTTGATTCGGAAAATCCCGTTGGAAGATTTTCTAGTGGGTCGATGTCATACCCCAATTTTGTCCGGCCATTTTGGTTTATCCATGAGATTGCTTTGTTTCAAAAGGGCCATTTACATAGACATGTCCATGATTAATGTTGCAAAATATGGTTTGAATCTTTTTACGACACTGATCCAAAAGTCCATTCGATTATCAGTAAGTATTAAGAGACATGATTATTTTTATGATCACTTGTCATTAAACCCATTTGCACATTTCAAACAAATACCAAATCTCTAATCCGTTCATAAAAAAAACCCTTAAACTAAACTTGCATCTTTTCTAAATATGACTGTGTTTAGTTTATATCAGGATACCACATATATGAGTATTAGATTGGTTTTTAGGATCAAGTTTGAAATTGCAACATTTTTTTTGTAGCATGTTTTATGCTAGACCTTTTGGCATGTTTTATTAATGTGTTAAAGTTAATCAAGTTGAAAATCCATTAAAATTACATTTTTGGGCCCAACCCATTTTTAAATTTGAGATATAGCTTAGAATTTTCTTTTTTATTAATACAATTAAATTGTTAAGACAAAATTTAAAATTTAAAAAAAAGAGACCAATTGCACAAATAAATAATAATCCAAACAATATTCCAAATAATAGAAAATACACTTTAATAATCCAATTCTTTCCCAAATCCAACAAGTTACAATTGCTATTAGACTTGTAATTCAATAAGTTACAGATAAATCCAAATATACACATTTGTCTTAAAAGAAAACCTTAAATAATTACATTTTCTAATTAAGTAAAAAAGGTGTTGTTGGTGACCAAAAGCTGGCGCCTCCAAGTTTGGCATTTCTTACAAGCCACCTTCATCAAGTCACTTCCAAAGTTGTAATATGCAGAGAACAAAAGCAGCTTATTTTAAAAGCACTTTCCAAAAGCTCTTAAGAAACTGCAAAACAACAAAATAAATCACTCAGATTAAAGCTTTACCCAGCAAATTAACATAAACATCCAAAAAGTATGTCAAAGTTGATCTAAAACAGGAACAAACTAAATCCCACATAATCTGGGGATGAGAAAATGGAAAAAGGGGGGAAGTTGTTTCTAAGATGGAGATTTCTTCAAAAACAGAGAGAGGTTAACAGATGCAAAAAGGAGAAATTCTTCAAAAAAAACCAAAACCATAGCAAGAACATCAACAATACAGTAACAATATTTTTTCTCAAAGAAAACCTAATCAAGAACAACACAGCAATATTTCATAAAAGACCTCACTGATACCGTTGCTCTAGAGAAATTACTCAAAACAAAAAAAACCCTCATTAGAAAGCTCTGTTTTTTTGAACTTGTTGAGATTTTCACACCGACACTCAACAAGCTCGAGCTAGACCCCTGCTAAACCAAAAAATCAACACAACAATAATAGAAACTAAGGAGAGGTAGATACCTGAAGTCATCGTCGCCGCCAAAGTTTCTCCGGATTTCCGAAGACCCCTGTGAGACATCTTCGCCTTCACGGTAAGAGATTGTCCTTGTTTACTTTTACTTATTTAAGAAAAACTCTTGCATTTGTAGTATGTCTGTTAAAACCTAATGATTGATGATGCACGCCCAAATTCGATTTAGATCTAGGAGAACTCAGAGTATGTTTTTTTTCCAAGTCTGATAAGGGATGTAGATTCTGAAACTCCGATTCAAACTCGTTGGTTTTGCTTGGCTTTAAATTTGTAGTTGTGTTTTTGGGTTTTCAATGGATGAGCCCCGACGGGTACTCACCAAACCGTCTGGCAAAAACGCGTTAGATCCGCATTCTTGGTGTTGGATTTATTTTTCTTTATCTCCGTTTTGGATTAGAGATGGAGAAGAACAGATAGGGAAAATAACTCATAAATATATGGAATGTTTATACTGTGATACAAATAAAGGAAGATGATTAATATTTTCTATTTTTTTTTTAAAAAGGATGCATTCATTTTATTAGAGACGTTTGTCTTTTTTTTCTTCTTCTAAGTTCAGTGAATAAGAGGCGTTTGGGAATAGAAAAAAGCCAAGTCTAGTGATAGCCATTAATGGCCTCTATTGGACACTTGGTGCTTTACGTGGGTCCGTCGCCACATGGCTTCATTTGCATGGCTTTTCGTTTGCTTGGTTGGTGTTGATGACCGCTCAGTTTCCTAATGATGGTCTCCATCCATTGCTTTTCACTTACTTTCATTTATTTTATTTCTTGGAAATTATATAAAAAAGGGAATCAATTAAATGTCTGGAGGTATAGAAAAGTAGTATAGGTTGGATACAAGCAGTAAGTAATAATATTTATTCACATTGATAGCACCAAGGTAAACATTGCCAAATAGAAGACGACGAAATATTTCTTTTCTCTCCTTTGTTGTTGTTTGAATTACAATAATGTTTTCTTTGGATTGGATTAGTGGACTTCTAGCCCAATTCTAACCTCTATTTGGGCCTCCCCTCAGTTTCTCTTGTTACACCCTAACTTATTTATTTTATATATTAATTTCCCATCTTACTAGCCCCCTAAAAACTATTTGGACTAATGATGATATAGTAGAATTATTGTTTTTTCTCAACATTTGTTTATAAATATGAACCATAAAAGATGTGTATTATCTACCGTTTTTGATCTTTTCCTTAAATTCTATCAATCTTACTTTATTATGATTAAGCGAGTAATCAATTTGGTAAAGATAACAATTGATTTATTCTATATTCTATTATTCTAAAAATAATCTAATTATCTCGGTCCAACACCGAGTAGCCCATTTAAACCCGATTAATTCTAATAAATTCAAATTCATCACATTTAGTTAATATATTCTCCAAAATAATTTAAATCAATCTTTGAATGAAAAAGGAGAATAGTGAGCATCCGCTTCATTATCTCTCGATTATTCGAATAATTGGCGTACGCCATATTGCTCGGATCCTCGTCATTCAATTTAAACCCTAAAAATTCTATAAGATTAAAATCACTTCTCCAAATTATTTATTAATTCTAAAAGCCTTATTTTTAATTCTAAAAGCCTTATTTTTAATAATTAATTTTGAATGAAAAGGAGAATAGTAAGCTTCCGCTTTATTATCTCTCGATTATTCGAATAATTGGCGTACGCCATATTGCTCGAATCTTCGTCATCAAATTAAAACACAATCAAAATTCAAATACAAACTATTTTTGTAAATCACATACAAACATCTAAAAACATATCTTTTACAATTTAAACCTCGGGTGATAGGAGACGGGAGGCGTACGCCTCATTATCTTTTGATTATTTGAATAATTGGCGTCCGCCATATTGCTCAAGTTATCGACTTCCGATTAATACATTATAAATAAACTTGGATAAGGGAATAGGTGGCGTACGCCTCATTATTCCTTGAATAAGCAAGTAGGAGGCGTACGCCTCACTACCGCGCATATTCAACATCCACAAACAAACCTTCAAATAATCGAATGAAAAAGGAGTAGAAGGCGTACGCCTTATTACTCCTCGAAAGAATTGGACGATTGGTGTACACCACATTGCTCAATCTTTTGTCATTCTTTAAAACACTTTAACAAATCAAACTAATCTCTCGCCCCCGTGCGACCCACAACTTTAAAATTCCTTTCAGAAGAACACTATTAATCCTTTCTAATGCGCATAACAAACCAACGCTTAAGCCTCCGCCGAGAGTAGACAAGCCAGCGTTTAGCCTTTAGAACGCGATCTACACAGTCGTTCATTAAAAGACACCAACAAAAACCGTAGTTTCCCGAACTACGAATGCTCTGATTTCCTTATTATATCATAAGGATACATAGGCAGGAGATTGCTATATCTTCGCGAGCACACTAATAAAAAACCTCCCTTTTTTCCTTTTGAGGTCTTTATCCATCTCTATTATCAACTCTAATTACTCGAAGAAAGCAAATAACACTTAACTAACATTCAGATAGCAAATTAGACTAAAAGGTTCCCGTTGAGTACAACGGACGTGAGGGGTGCTCATACCTTCCCCTTGCGTAATCGACTCCCGAACCCGAATATGGTTGCGACGACCATTATTCTTATTCTCTTAAAGGTTTCCTCGATATTTTCCTATTCCTTCATTGGGATGAATAAAGTTCGGTGGCGACTCTGTTCGAACATACATTTTTTTTTCCGCGACCATCGCGAGGGATCGTATTTTTCGAGATGCGACAGATGGCGACTCTGCTGGGGACCCCGCTCCAAGCAAGAGAGAGTCAAGCCTAACTTAGTCAATTTGCTATGAATGATAGAATACTGTTTTTTATTTATTTATTTGTTTTTATATATCTTGATGTATTATTTATGCTATGTATTTTATTTTGCTATTATGTTGGGTGATCTATGGTATTTGACACATGTTGTGAGATAAGCTCCGTACCCGAGCTTTGAGAAGAACTTAGAACCCGAAGTTGTGTAGTATTGAACCGAGGGGTGTACACCTCATTGGGACAATACGAGAACTCCACCTAGAGTAGATCTGTTCAGAATTTCCATCATAATATGGCTAGCCCATTATTGCGAGGAAACGTTGAACATGGTCCATGACTCTGGGGACCTCATCTTAAACTGAAGTCCGTCTTCATGATTGGCGATCGTGTAGTATTGAACCGAAGGGTGTACACCCTGTTCGAACAATACGAGGATCCCACTTAGAGTAGACCGATTCAGAATTTCCATCTCAATGTGGCTAGCCCATTATTGCGATGGAAGACTGAACTTGGTCCGTGACTCTAAGTTCTTATCATAAAAGTGGATAACCTTAGGAGCAATCCTTGATGTGTGGGGTAAAAGACATAGAACCGTTGTTAAGTTGAAACCTTGTGATATATGTGAAACCTGGATCCCTGTCATTGCATAAACATCATGTTGCATTCATTATAAGCATAGCAAGATCATTTACACACTTTTTATTTTCAGGGAATTTCAAAATTTTCAGTTAATTAAGCATTCAAGAACAAATGGAGTCAGAAAAGAAAAAAACATTCCAAATCAAAGCTAAGGTACCATGTGTGAAGAAGTTCATTGCATTCAGAGATGGGTTGACTAACATCCGTCGAGACGCATTCACACTCAAATATGGGAAGATTCTACACTTGTTGTCTGTACCAGTACAGAAGGAAGCTATTACCGCATTAGCCCAGTTTTATGATCCACCACTCAGAAGTTTTCTCTTTAAAGATTTCCAGTTGGCCCCGACTTTGGAAGAATTTGGAAGAATATTGGACTCTCCTAAACAGAAGAAGGGACCATACAAGGGGTTAGGTCAAGTCCCTGAACCCGAAGAGTTGGCAAAAGTATTAAGCATCCCAGTCAAAGATCTAACCCCTAACATCAAAATTTGGGGAAAGGTACAAGGAATTCCACAAGAGTACCTGGAGAAAACTGCTCAAAACTTTGCTGAAGCCCAGAAGTGGGAAGCCCATGATACTATTATGGCTTTACTAATTTTTGGATTAGTGTTATTTCCTAATATGGAGAAGTTAATTGATGTAGCAGCTATTAGCGTGTTTTGGGCCGTCAAGGTTAAGAATGAAGATCCAGTGCCCGCACTCCTAGCAGATGTCTATCACACTTTGCACTTACGCTTTGAGAAGAAGGGAGGACTGATGTTATGTTGCATACCACTCCTTTACCAATGGCTTGTCTCTCATGTGTTCAAAGAGGTTGATACAATTGAAAGTATGGATGGATATGAGTGGTCTCAAAAGCTAGTAGGACTCACTGAAAATACCATTATTTGGTATCCTTATGGCTTGAATGTGGGAGATACAATTACTAGCTGTGGAGAATTTCCGAATGTACCATTAATAGGGTCAAAAGGGTGCATTAACTACAATCCTGTTTTAGCAGTAAGGCAGTTGGGTTATCCTATCACATACAAACCAGATGACCAATTGTTAGAAGGTTTCGTGTTCCATGATATGGAGGATCCCGCTATGCTGAGAAGGGTCATCCGAGCCTGGGAGAAAATTCGCTTCAGAGGACAAGACAAAGGAAAGGGTGTCATAGGGGATAGAGAACCCTATCACCAATGGGTCACCAGAAGAAGTCAAGAGGTCAAACTGCCATTCATCCTCGATCCTCCAACTCAACCTCCATCACCAGAACCCATCCCTGTCTCCATGGAAGAAGTGGAAGCGTTGAGAGCTACTATAGCAAGACTTGGACGAGAAAATGAAGAGCTACAGGCCAGCTTCCAACAAGTTTCAAATGAAAGAAATGAGATAAAGTGGGAACTAGAGAGGAAGAAGGCCCAACTTGAAGCAACTGAGGAAAAGGTCGACAAAGAAGAACATAAGAGAAAGAAAGTGAAAATAGGCATGGAGCAAGCTGACCACTGCCTAGAAACCATTAAAGAGCAGTTGAGACAAGTTGAGAAAGAATGCCTAAAGAATAAGCGGTGGTGGCTACGAGCTACAGAAGAGAAAAAAGAGGTTAGAGAGATATTGGAGGCTAAGATACAAGATCTCACTATCTCCCTCCATAATGCTGAGACCCAAGCCGAGCACGAGCGCCGACTTAAGGAAAGAGCCCTGGAAGCTCCTCGAGTCACACCTACGACTTGGGCCGAGAAATGTCAAGAAGCAAAAGATGCTAGAGGAATTGCTCAACATTGGAAAGATAGATTTGAGGCATTCCATCAAGACAGTGTGATATGGCTAAGGGAAAGAGAGCAAGTCATTGAGGATTACGATACCTTTAGGAGAACTATCAATTTCTTGCAAGCGGACAAAGATGGGTACCGTGCAAAGCTCAACGGTTTGGTACAATTCTGCAACTGGATAACCCAAGAAATGCCTTGGAGGTTGAGAGAGGCATTGGAAGGATTGGACCAGCATGGCACACATCCTGCTGTAATCCATTTTGTTATGATGTGTGAGGGGATGGTGAAGAGGTTCAAGTCTGAATTAGAAGAACTCATAACTCGAAAAACTTCTGTGTGATTCTTCTGTTTTCTTATATTCAGTTAGTATTTGAGCTGTATCGATTTGGGCGGTTATGCCTTTGTACTCCATACTTTAAATATTTGAATAGAAGAGGATGATCCTCATTTTTATTTCCTGACTTTATGTTTTCTCTAAAGGCTTAATATAACTACAACCGTGATGAAAATTCCCTGAAAATAAAATATGCATAACATTCGCATCCTCATCATGCATCACGCTTCATGAAAACTCAAAAAAAACTTACCCAACCTTTTTACCCTTTATCCAGCCACACTGACTAATCGACATCGGTACGAGACGCGAGGCAAATACAAGATGACATTAGAACAAGTTGAGGCCAACCAGGTTACCATGAGGACAGACATCAACACGATCCAGGAGAAGATGGATCAGCTGTTGGAGACAATGCTTGCAATCGCTCAGCGAGAGAGGAGCGAAGAGGAAGAAGCTAGGGCAAAAAGGAATGATGGCACGCCAAGTCCGAATCCCCAAGACGAAAGTTACGTCCCCACCAAGAAGAGATTGGTTCAGATACCAATAGGAGGCAAGGGAGATGGAGACCGTGCAGAGCCTTCTGATACGTCTACTCATCATGGATCCGAGATTGGAGATGACCAGTATGATGCATTCTATATGCCTGATCAACCAAAGCCTAAGGTACTTTCAGATCCTGCTGCGGATAGGCTCCGTGCCCTGGAAAAGAAAATCAAAGCCATAGAGGGAAACAACATCTTCGGTGCTTCTGCCATGAACATGCGTTTGGTATCGAATTTAGTCATCCCGGCTAAATTTAAAACCCCTGATTTCGAGAAATACAAAGGACAGACTTGTCCAAGAAGTCACCTGGTGATGTATTTCAGGAAAATGGCTGCTCATACCGAAAATGACAAACTACTTGTACACTGTTTCCAAGACAGTTTGAGTGGAGCATCTCTGAGATGGTATATGAGTTTAGAACAGGGGCGAATTCAAAGTTGGGAGGATTTGGCTGACGCATTTCTCCGTCAGTACAAATACAACTTAGATATGGCACCCGACCGAATGCAGTTGCAAGGGATGGCTATGAAGGAGAGTGAGTCATTCAAAGAATATGCCCAGCGGTGGAGAGAGTTGGCTGCTCAGGTAGAGCCACCATTGTCTGAGAAGGAAATGACCGGTATATTTGTGGACACCTTAAAGGACCCATTCTTTGATCGATTAGTGAGCAGTGCCGCATCTGACTTCGCACATCTCGTCACGATTGGAGACCGCATAGAGAAGGGGTTGAGGGATGGAAAAATTCATGGAGCAGTAACAGCATCTAGCGCACCAAAGAAATATTCTGGAGGCTTCCCAAAGAAAAGAGAAGGTGAAACAAACGCCATATCCAGGAACTACAAAGGGAAGCAACAAGCTTCATATGGTCAAGTCGCCGCCGTGGTACCTATACCCTATCAACAGTCGACGCAACAACAACAAATTTATCAACCACATCATCAACAACATCATCATCAGCAAAATACCGTACCGCCAAGACAGTTCAAGCCAAGACCTCCAAGAAGACAACTTGATCCTCTACCAGTACCTTATAGTCAGATATTCCCGTATCTGCAGAAGGAGGGCCTTCTAACATTGAGGGAGTTAAAACCAGCTGTTTTTCCATATCCACCTGGATACGACGCTAATGCCCATTGTGAATTTCACATGGGAGCACCTGGTCATACCTTGGAAAACTGTTTCGCATTTCAGAATCGAGTACAAGACTTGATCGAAGCCAAGGTCGTTTCTTTCACTCCAAGACGCCCGAACGTGAATACCAACCCTATGCCGACGCATAAGGATGCTTCCGTCAGTGCCATTGAGGAGAGTGATGAAGGAAAACTGATCTGTAAAGTTGAAGAAATTCAAACCCCTATCACCATGATAGGAGCACAATTGCTGAAGAGTGGTCTGATCCTGGAAGAACTGGTGGAGGAAGAGAATAATGAAGGGCTGAGGAGTTTTATACAACAAATGTTGGATCGAGGCGAGTTACAGATAACTTACCATGTCAAGAGCAAGCGCCAGGAAGAGATAGCCGTGATAGATATCCCCTATGATGAGGTCAGAGTAGAAATACCTATAAATACATTGGTGATAGAGTTCCCAGCACCTTTCGAATATAAAGATGAGAAGGCAGTCCCATGGATATATCAGCCCAGAGCTTTTAAGCAGGGGCAGGAAGATAAACCTTTAATGATTAACGAACCAAATGTCACTTCAATTGTGGGCCCAACAGGAATGACGCACAGCGGCCGAGTGTTCGCACCAAGAACTGTTGATACTTCTGAGAGAGCTAAAGGGAAGGAGGTTGTTGTCCAGATCCCCATTCCTAATCAGGGGATGCAAGACATGCACCTGTCTCCTAAAGCTGGTGTCACTCGTGAGGAGGCTGAGGAGTTTTTGAAAATAATCAAGAAAAGCGATTACAAGGTGGTGGACCAGCTAAACCAAACACCTTCCAAAATTTCCATGTTATCTCTCCTCCTCAACTCAGAAGCACACAGGAATTCACTGTTGAAGGTATTGAGCGCCGCTCATATCACCAAGGACATAACAATAGAACAGTTTGATGACGTAATAGCTTGTGTGACTATTGGAAATTTCTTGGGTTTTAATGATGACGAACTACCGATTGAAGGAAAGAACCATAACAAGGCTCTCCACATCTCTTTGAAATGCATGGATGCTATACTGTCAAGGGTGTTGGTAGACACAGGTTCCTCATTAAACGTCATGCCAAAGACAACTTTGATAAAACTGCCAGTGGAAGGAATAAGTATGAAGCCCAGCAGCCTAATCGTAAAAGCATTTGATGGCTCAAGGCGAGCAGTGATAGGAGAGGTTGACTTACCAACCAAGATAGGTCCAACAATTTTTAATATTACATTCCAAGTCATGGATATACATCCTGGTTACAGTTGCTTACTCGGGAGACCCTGGATTCACTCCGCAGGTGCTGTCACCTCCACTCTGCATCAAAAACTAAAATTCATCACAAATGACAAGATGATTGTGGTTGGGGGAGAAGAAGATATCTTGGTCAGTCACTTAACATCTTTTCGATATATCGATGTGGATGGCGAAATCACTGAGACACCATTCCAATCCCTGGAAGTGGTAAACATGATGGTCGTTCAACAGACCTTGGAAGTCCCGAAATCCGGACCATCCATGGCCTCATGTCAAGGAGCTAAAGCCGTTATGGAAAGTGAAGATGCACAAGACTGGGGCAAAGTGGTGGAAGTAAAAGAGAAACGAGACAAGTTTGGCCTGGGGTATGACCCATCATCAGACAGAGCTGGTAGCCAATCTGACAAAGAGAAGATTCCTTCTGTGGAGAAAACGTTCACCAGCGCTGGCCACATCTTTGGCAAACAGGTGGCAATGATCAATGAAGAAGACCGCAATGAGGGGGTGTCCAGCTGGATGCGTCAAGCCGCACCTAATGAAGAACTAACAAACTGGAAGGCTGTGGAAGTTCCCCAAATATTTCAAAAGTAATTTTATCATTTTTAGACAAAACCCTGTGCTCTGCCCAAGGCACAGTGGCATGTTGTAGGGCCTCCTTTATCTTTTTCAAGAGTTTTTATCATTAATAAAATAACGTTTTGCATTCAAATTTTTGTTCCTTTTCTTTCGTTTTGATCTATTTACGAAAATGGCAATCAATTTTTTATGCACACACTTTCTAAATAAACTGCATAAATCATAACATGCAGAAACACCACCGAGACTATTGATAACGACACTGCTATGGTCCAGTATGACTTTGATTGTCCAATCTACCAAGCTGAAGACGAAGTGGGAGAAGATTGCGAACTCCCTGAAGAGTTGGCCAGATTACTCAGACAAGAAGAAAAGGTTATTGAACCACACCAGGAAGACGTTGAAGTTATCAATCTAGGGACAGAAGAAGATAAGAGAGAAGTAAGGGTAGGCGCAGCGCTTCAAGATACAGTAAAGACAAGACTGATAGAGCTCCTCCGCGAATATGACGACGTATTTGCTTGGTCATACCAAGACATGCCCGGATTAGACACTGACATCGTGACCCACAAGCTTCCCCTTAAAGAAGAATGCCCTGCTGTCAAACAAAAGCTAAGAAGAACTCGACCATATATGGCTCTCAAGATCAGAGAAGAGGTGAGAAAGCAGTTTGACGCTGGTTTCCTGGAAGTCGCTAAATACCCACAATGGGTTGCCAACATTGTACCGGTGCCAAAGAAAGATGGAAAAGTCCGCATGTGCGTAGACTACAGAGACTTAAACCGAGCTAGTCCCAAAGATGATTTCCCATTACCTCATATTGATGTATTAGTGGATAACACAGCTCAGTTCTCCGTGTTTTCTTTCATGGACGGTTTCTCAGGATACAACCAAATTAAGATGGATCCCGAAGACATGGAGAAGACCACATTCATTACTCCTTGGGGCACCTTTTGTTACAAAGTAATGCCGTTTGGTTTAAAAAATGCTGGGGCAACATACCAATGTGCCATGGTGACTCTCTTTCATGACATGATTCATGAAGAGATCGAGGTGTATGTCGATGACATAATTGCCAAATCCCAGACAGAAGAAGAGCACATCACTAACCTGGAGAAACTATTCACACGTTTGAGGAAGTTTAGGTTGAGACTTAATCCTAATAAATGCACATTTGGGGTTCGATCTGGAAAGCTTTTAGGCTTTATTGTGAGCCAAAAGGGAATTGAAGTAGATCCTGACAAGGTTCGAGCCATCCAGAACATGCCTGCACCAAAGACTGAGAAGGAGGTTCGTGGTTTCTTAGGGAGACTAAATTACATCGCCAGGTTTATTTCTCACCTCACTGCAACATGCAAACCAATATTCAAGCTTCTGAGGAAGAATCAAGACGTGGAGTGGAATGAGGATTGTCAGATAGCCTTTGATAAAATCAAGGAATACTTGCAAGAGCCACCGATTCTAATACCCCCTGTTGAAGGAAGACCTCTCATCATGTATCTAACCGTGCTCGATGAATCCATGGGTTGTGTATTGGGACAACAAGATGAGACTGGTAGAAAAGAGCATGCCATCTACTATTTGAGCAAGAAATTTAATGATTGTGAGACCAGATATTCATTACTCGAGAAGACTTGTTGCGCACTCGCATGGGCTGCTAAGCGTCTCAGGCAGTACATGCTAACTCACACAACTTGGCTGGTATCTAAAATGGATCCCATCAAGTACATATTCGAGAAACCAGCTCTCACTGGTAGGATTGCTCGATTGCAGATGTTGTTGTCAGAATATGATATCCAATATGTTGCACAAAAAAGCGATCAAGGGAAGCATACTAGCAGACCATCTTGCTCACCAACCACTGGAGGATTACCAATCGTTGAAATTTGACTTTCCAGACGAGGACATCATGGCTGTTAAGGATGTTGAGGACTCCGAACTAGAGGAAAGCCTCAAGCCAAGAGCAGGCTGGACGCTCATGTTTGATGGTGCCTCAAATGCAATAGGCCATGGAATTGGGGCAGTGTTGATGTCTCCCAAGAATTTCCATCTACCATTCACCGCAAAGCTCTGGTTTACCTGCACAAATAACATGGCCGAGTATGAAGCTTGCATACTAGGGTTGGAAGAAGCTATTGAGTTGAAGATCAAGATACTAGAAGTATTCGGGGACTCCGCTCTAGTCATACATCAGATCAGAGGCGATTGGGAAACAAGACATGCTAACCTAATTCCATACCGGGATTATGTGCTGAAGCTACTCCCCAAGTTTGACGAAATCACTTTCTCTCATATTCCTCGAGAAGAGAATCAGATGGCAGATGCCTTAGCAACTCTGGCCTCCATGTACAAATTGATATGGCCCAACCATCAGCCTCATATTGAAATTAGGCGTTTCGATGAACCTGCTCATTGCCTGACGACAGCAGAAGAGCCAGATGGTAAACCTTGGTTCTTTGATATCAAACAGTATCTAGAGAAGCAGGAATATCCGGCAGAGGCTTCCAGTCTTGACAAAAGGACCCTCCGGAGATTGGCATCAAAATTCCTCTTGAATGGAGAGGTATTGTACAAGCAAAACTACGACATGGTTTTGTTAAGGTGTGTGGACAAACATGAAGCAGATCAACTTATGAGGGACATACACGAAGGTTCTTTCGGTACGCACGCCAATGGCCATGCCATGGCCAAGAAAATTCTAAGGGCAGGTTACTACTGGTTGACAATGGAAACTGACTGTTATCATTACACCAGAACATGCCACAAGTGCCAAATTTATGCTGACAAAATACACGTGCCGCCTACCCCGCTGAATGTCATAGCATCACCTTGGCCTTTCTCTATGTGGGGGATCGACATGATTGGAATGATAGAACCCAAAGCGTCAAATGGACACAGATTTATCTTGGTGGCCATAGATTACTTTACCAAATGGGTGGAAGCCGCGTCTTATGCAAATGTCACAAAGCATGTGGTCGCCCGTTTCTTGAAAAATAACATCATATGCCGATATGGTATTCCCAACAAGATCATCACTGATAATGGGTCCAATCTCAACAACAAGACCATGGATGAATTATGTGCAACATTCAAGATCGAGCACCACAACTCATCACCCTATCGATCTAAGATGAATGGGGCTGTTGAGGCTGCAAATAAAAATATCAAGAAAATCATCCAAAAGATGGTTATTACGTACAAGGATTGGCACGAGATGTTACCTTTCGCATTACATGGTTATCGCACGTCGGTGCGAACTTCAACAGGGGCAACTCCTTATTCCTTGGTATACGGTATGGAAGCAGTTCTCCCTATAGAAGTAGAGATCCCCTCGATGAGAGTCCTGATGGAGGCTAAGCTAGACGAGGCGGAATGGGTTCAATCAAGGTATGACGAGCTTAACCTTATTGAGGAGAAACGCTTGAAAGCGTTAGGTCACGGTCAACTCTATCAGAGGCGTCTTAAAAAGGCATTCGACAAAAAATTTCGTCCCAGGGTGTTTCAAGAAGGAGATTTAGTACTGAAGAAAATCTTGCCCATTCACAAAGACTCTAGAGGGAAATGGACACCAAATTATGAAGGCCCATTTGTGGTGGTTAGAGCCTTTTCCGGAGGCGCTCTAATTTTAGCAACTATGGACGGTGATGAGTTGCCGCTTCCCACCAACGCTGATGCTGTTAAAAAGTACTTCGCCTAAAAAAGTGGAACAATAAAAGCCGCTAAATCGAAAACCTGAAAAGGCGATTTAGGCAAAAATGGCTATCCCGGTGGATCGAAAACCCGAAAGGGCGATCCAGGCAAAATTAGGGATAAAAATAAAAGAATTTGACCCGCTGAGTTGAAAACCCGAAAGGGCGACTCAGGCAAAAATGGGTATCCCGGTGGATCGAAAACCCGAAAGGGCGGTCCAGGCAAAAGTTAGGGATTAATTCCAAGGCAAAAAGTTGTACTTATAGACATCTGACATACCCTCGAAGACAAAGAATCGATCTACCTCACTTTTCAAAAGCAAAGTGCTCAGACTATCGAAGGCATAAGGATCATAGCAGTGTGGAAAACTCAATAAGAACTCAATTCTCATTGCCATTTTGTTTTCTATGCACAACAATTACCTCATTAAGGAATTGCATCTTTATGTACAATCACCCATTTAAGGGTCAAATCAATAAAAGAGAATTTTTCTCAACAAAATGTGCCCAAATCATTTTTTTTATTGTTTGCAAAGAACCTTTTATTTTTGATAAACATCACTTTTAAAAAAAAATATTGGAGAAAAAATGCATGTTTGAATAAAGTGGTAAAATTGCTCTTGAAACAGTAAGCGGACGAATCCTTTAGTCCTCAAGACTCACTCTTATCTTTCATAAAGGTGCAGAACTGATTGCAAACAATTATGTTCCTTTCAACTACTGATTCATACCTCTCATAAATGTACTCATGGTATAGCCAGACCGGGGAAAGGCTTCATCACCTTTCCAACAGAAACATTGATAAATCATGGACGAGGTATCGCGTGTCGAAAGTCTGAACCTTTCAATGACTTGGAACAACCCAAATATATTCCCAAAACCACCTAGCAGGGGCATTACAATTTGATTTCCATTGATAGCCCCAATGATAAAAAATATATACCTCAAAGCGAAATGTCCTAACTAGGGCATATCCAATTACCCAGTTGCATTCCAACATGCATCACAAGCATCATTTCATGCATAATTTCCTGCCAAACAAGGAAATTCAAAAAATAAACAGTCATATCAATCATCAACATACTCATGCATAACACTCCCACAAAATGGGAATTTCAGCAAAATAAAAATCATTCGCATTCCTACAGCCAAATATCCCCAGCAAAATTGCATACTTGCATACATCCCATGCATTATCCCATACATGGAATCCCCACCTAAAGTGGGACATTATACAAAAATCAAATGTAAAGTAACAGGATCCAAGGTCATTCGTGTATATCTTGGACATCCCTCATTTCCAAATGAAGTTATTTCCCTACATGTGCTCGTAGAATTATTTCTTAGCAAATCATTGTTCAACTTTGTGATTAAAAATGATATTTCCAGCATTTTTCTTTACAATCATTGCTCCCCAAGCAGAGGTTACCCTAAAAAGTCTCTTATGAGCTTTTCCCCTGCAGAGCATTTCTAGTAAATCTCCCTCAAAAGGAGTCTTTTCAAAAAAAATTCCCAACAGACGAATATTCGAGATACTGCTTCATTTATCTGAAGAATCTCATTTATCTGTTTGAGATACCGCTTCATTTATCTAAAGAGTCTCATTATTACTGTTTGAGATACTGCTTCATCAATATGAAGAGTCTCAGTTCAGATATTTTTTAGAGATACTGCTCTAAGTATCCTCGGAGAGTCTTAGATTCAATTAAAGTATTTTTCCCTTGCTGGAATATTTTAATTCTATCATATAAGATGCTGTTTCGACCCGATACAGAGAATCTCATTTTTACTGTTTGAGATACTGCTTCATCAATATGAAGAGTCTCAGTTCAGATATTTTTTAGAGATACTACTCTAAGTATCCTCGGAGAGTCTTAGATTCAATTAAAGTATTTTTCCCTTGTTGGAATATTTTAATTCTATCATATAAGATGCTGTTTCGACCCGATACAGAGAATCTCATTCTTACTGTTTGAGATACTGCTTCATCAATATGAAGAGTCTCATTTCAAATATTTTTTAGAGATACTGCTCTAAGTATCCTCGGAAAGTCTTAGGTTCAATTAAAGTATTTTTCCTCGCTGGAATATTTTAATTCTATCATATAAGATGCTATTTCGACTCGATACAGAGAATTTCACTTTTACTGTTTGAGATACTGCTTCATCAATATGAAGAGTCTCATTTCAGATATTTTTTAGAGATACTGCTCTAAGTATCCTCGGAGAGTCTTAGATTCAATTAAAGTATTTTTCCCTTGTTGGAATATTTTAATTCTATCATATAAGATGCTGTTTCGACCCGATACAGAGAATCTCATTCTTACTGTTTGAGATACTGCTTCATCAATATGAAGAGTCTCATTTCAAATATTTTTTAGAGATACTGCTCTAAGTATCCTCGGAAAGTCTTAGGTTCAATTAAAGTATTTTTCCTCGCTGGAATATTTTAATTCTATCATATAAGATGCTATTTCGACTCGATACAGAGAATTTCACTTTTACTGTTTGAGATACTGCTTCATCAATATGAAGAGTCTCATTTCAGATATTTTTTAGAGATACTGCTCTAAGTATCCTCGGAGAGTCTTAGATTCAATTAAAGTATTTTTCCCTTGCTGGAATATTTTAATTCTATCATATAAGATGCTGTTTCGACCCAATACAGAGAATCTCATTTTTACTGTTTGAGATACTGCTTCATCAATATGAAGAGTCTCAGTTCAGATATTTTTTAGAGATACTGCTCTAAGTATCCTCGTAGAGTCTTAGATTCAATTAAAGTATTTTTCCCTTGTTGGAATATTTTAATTCTATCATATAAGATGCTGTTTCGACCCGATATAGAGAATCTCATTCTTACTGTTTGAGATACTGCTTCATCAATATGAAGAGTCTCATTTCAAATATTTTTTAGAGATACTGCTCTAAGTATCCTCGGAAAGTCTTAGGTTCAATTAAAGTATTTTTCCTCGCTGGAATATTTTAATTCTATCATATAAGATGCTATTTCGACTCGATACAGAGAATCTCATTTTTACTGTTTGAGATACTGCTTCATCAATATGAAGAGTCTCATTTCAGATATTTTTTTTAGAGATACTGCTCTTAGTATCCTCGGAAAGTCTTAGATTCAATTAAAGTATTTTTCCCTTGCTGGAATATTTTAATTCTATCAATATAAGATGTTGGTTCGACCCGATACAGAGAATTTCACTTTTACTGTTTGAGATACTGCTTCATCAATATGAAGAGTCTCATTTCAGATATTTTTTAGAGATGCCGCTCTAAGTGTCCTCGGAAAGTCTTAGATTCAATTAAAGTATTTTTCCTTTGCTGGAATATTTTAATTCTATCATATAAGATGTTGTTTCGACTTGATACAGAGAATCTCATTTTTACTATTGAGATGCTGCTTCATCGATATGAAGAGTCTCATGCCAGATTTCCTTTATACTGCTCTAGCATCTTGAAAAAATTTTGAGTTTTAGCTAGGGATGTCATTCCATTGCTAACATATCTTGACTGTAATGTCCAAGATACTGTTCTGACAACTCCCAGAAAGTCTTGACTGTTCCATTTTACTGTGGGATGATGTCTTTTTGCCATTTCTCACCGCATTTTCTTCCTGTATTTTTTTTTTTCCTTTCATTGCCTAGGACAAAATTTGGGTCTTCTTGTATTTAATTATCTCCCACCGTGAATGCGTAAAGACTACTGTCATTATCACTTACCGGTTTGAGGTAATTAAATAGGGGCAGCTGTCATACCCCAATTTTGTCCGGCCATTTTGGTTTATCCATGAGATTGCTTTGTTTCAAAAGGGCCATTTACATAGACATGTCCATGATTAATGTTGCAAAATATGGTTTGAATCTTTTTACGACACTGATCCAAAAGTCCATTCGATTATCAGTAAGTATTAAGAGACATGATTATTTTTATGATCACTTGTCATTAAACCCATTTGCACATTTCAAACAAATACCAAATCTCTAATCCGTTCATAAAAAAAACCCTTAAACTAAACTTGCATCTTTTCTAAATATGACTGTGTTTAGTTTATATCAGGATACCACATATATGAGTATTAGATTGGTTTTTAGGATCAAGTTTGAAATTGCAACATTTTTTTTTGTAGCATGTTTTATGCTAGACCTTTTGGCATGTTTTATTAATGTGTTAAAGTTAATCAAGTTGAAAATCCATTAAAATTACATTTTTTGGGCCCAACCCATTTTTAAATTTGAGATATAGCTTAGAATTTTCTTTTTTATTAATACAATTAAATTGTTAAGACAAAATTTAAAATTTAAAAACAAGAGACCAATTGCACAAATAAATAATAATCCAAACAATATTCCAAATAATAGAAAATACACTTTAATAATCCAATTCTTTCCCAAATCCAACAAGTTACAATTGCTATTAGACTTGTAATTCAATAAGTTACAGATAAATCCAAATATACACATTTGTCTTAAAAGAAAACCTTAAATAATTACATTTTCTAATTAAGTAAAAAAGGTGTTGTTGGTGACCAAAAGCTGGCGCCTCCAAGTTTGGCATTTCTTACAAGCCACCTTCATCAAGTCACTTCCAAAGTTGTAATATGCAGAGAACAAAAGCAGCTTATTTTAAAAGCACTTTCCAAAAGCTCTTAAGAAACTGCAAAACAACAAAATAAATCACTCAGATTAAAGCTTTACCCAGCAAATTAACATAAACATCCAAAAAGTATGTCAAAGTTGATCTAAAACAGGAACAAACTAAATCCCACATAATCTGGGGATGAGAAAATGGAAAAAGGGGGGAAGTTGTTTCTAAGATGGAGATTTCTTCAAAAACAGAGAGAGGTTAACAGATGCAAAAAGGAGAAATTCTTCAAAAAAAAACCAAAACCATAGCAAGAACATCAACAATACAGTAACAATATTTTTTCTCAAAGAAAACCTAATCAAGAACAACACAGCAATATTTCATAAAAGACCTCACTGATACCGTTGCTCTAGAGAAATTACTCAAAACAAAAAAACCCTCATTAGAAAGCTCTGTTTTTTTGAACTTGTTGAGATTTTCACACCGACACTCAACAAGCTCGAGCTAGACCCCTGCTAAACCAAAAAATCAACACAACAATAATAGAAACTAAGGAGAGGTAGATACCTGAAGTCATCGTCGCCGCCAAAGTTTCTCCGGATTTCCGAAGACCCCTGTGAGACATCTTCGCCTTCACGGTAAGAGATTGTCCTTGTTTACTTTTACTTATTTAAGAAAAACTCTTGCATTTGTAGTATGTCTGTTAAAACCTAATGATTGATGATGCACGCCCAAATTCGATTTAGATCTAGGAGAACTCAGAGTATGTTTTTTTTCCAAGTTTGATAAGGGATGTAGATTCCGAAACTCCGATTCAAACTCGTTGGTTTTGCTTGGCTTTAAATTTGTAGTTGTGTTTTTGGGTTTTCAATGGATGAGCCCCGACGGGTACTCACCAAACCGTCTGGCAAAAACGCGTTAGATCCGCATTCTTGGTGTTGGATTTATTTTTCTTTGTCTCCGTTTTGGATTAGAGATGGAGAAGAACAGATAGGGAAAATAACTCATAAATATATGGAATGTTTATACTGTGATACAAATAAAGGAAGATGATTAATATTTTCTATTTTTTTTTTAAAAAGGATGCATTCATTTTATTAGAGACGTTTGTCTTTTTTTCTTCTTCTAAGTTCAGTGAATAAGAGGCGTTTGGGAATAGAAAAAAGCCAAGTCTAGTGATAGCCATTAATGGCCTCTATTGGACACTTGGTGCTTTACGTGGGTCCGTCGCCACATGGCTTCAATTGCATGGCTTTTCGTTTGCTTGGTTGGTGTTGATGACCGCTCAGTTTCCTAATGATGGTCTCCACCCATTGCTTTTCACTTACTTTCATTTATTTTATTTCTTGGAAATTATATAAAAAAGGGAATCAATTAAATGTCTGGAGGTATAGAAAAGTAGTATAGGTTGGATACAAGCAGTAAGTAATAATATTTCTTCACATTGATAGCACCAAGGTAAACATTGCCAAATAGCAGACGACGAAATATTTCTTTTCTCTCCTTTGTTGTTGTTTGAATTACAATAATGTTTTCTTTGGATTGGATTAGTGGACTTCTAGCCCAATTCTAACCTCTATTTGGGCCTCCCCTCAGTTTCTCTTGTTACACCCTAACTTATTTATTTTATATATTAATTTCCCATCTTACTAGCCCCCTAAAAACTATTTGGACTAATGATGATATAGTAGAATTATTGTTTTTTCTCAACATTTGTTTATAAATATGAACCATAAAAGATGTGTATTATCTACCGTTTTTGATCTTTTCCTTAAATTCTATCAATCTTACTTTATTATGATTAAGCGAGTAATCAATTTGGTAAAGATAACAATTGATTTATTCTATATTCTATTATTCTAAAAATAATCTAATTATCTCGGTCCAACACCGAGTAGCCCATTTAAACCCGATTAATTCTAATAAATTCAAATTCATCACATTTAGTTAATATATTCTCCAAAATAATTTAAATCAATCTTTGAATGAAAAAGGAGAATAGTGAGCATCCGCTTCATTATCTCTCGATTACTCGAATAATTGGCGTACGCCATATTGCTCGGATCCTCGTCATTCAATTTAAACCCTAAAAATTCTATAAGATTAAAATCACTTCTCCAAATTATTTATTAATTCTAAAAGCCTTATTTTTAATTCTAAAAGCCTTATTTTTAATAATTAATTTTGAATGAAAAGGAGAATAGTAAGCTTCCGCTTTATTATCTCTCGATTATTCGAATAATTGGCGTACGCCATATTGCTCGAATCTTCGTCATCAAATTAAAACACAATCAAAATTCAAATACAAACTATTTTTGTAAATCACATACAAACATCTAAAAACATATCTTTTACAATTTAAACCTCGGGTGATAGGAGATGGGAGGCGTACGCCTCATTATCTTTTGATTATTTGAATAATTGGCGTCCGCCATATTGCTCAAGTTATCGACTTCCGATTAATACATTATAAATAAACTTGGATAAGGGAATAGGTGGCGTACGCCTCATTATTCCTTGAATAAGCAAGTAGGAGGCGTACGCCTCACTACCGCGCATATTCAACATCCACAAACAAACCTTCAAATAATCGAACGAAAAAGGAGTAGAAGGCGTACGCCTTATTACTCCTCGAAAGAATTGGACGATTGGTGTACACCACATTGCTCAATCTTTTGTCATTCTTTAAAACACTTTAACAAATCAAACTAATCTCTCGCCCCCGTGCGACCCACAACTTTAAAATTCCTTTCAGAAGAACACTATTAATCCTTTCTAATGCGCATAACAAACCAACGCTTAAGCCTCCGCCGAGAGTAGACAAGCCAGCGTTTAGCCTTTAGAACGCGATCTACACAGTCGTTCATTAAAAGACACCAACAAAAACCGTAGTTTCCCGAACTACGAATGCTCTGATTTCCTTATTATATCATAAGGATACGTAGGCAGGAGATTGCTGTATCTTCGCGAGCACACTAATAAAAAACCTCCCTTTTTTCCTTTTGAGGTCTTTATCCATCTCTATTATCAACTCTAATTACTCGAAGAAAGCAAATAACACTTAACTAACATTCAGATAGCAAATTAGACTAAAAGGTTCCCGTTGAGTACAACGGACGTGAGGGGTGCTCATACCTTCCCCTTGCGTAATCGACTCCCGAACCCGAATATGGTTGCGACGACCATTATTCTTATTCTCTTAAAGGTTTCCTCGATATTTTCCTATTCCTTCATTGGGATGAATAAAGTTCGGTGGCGACTCTGTTCGAACATACATTTTTTTTTCCGCGACCATCGCGAGGGATCGTATTTTTCGAGATGCGACAGTCGAGATCCATATTTCACTTCGTTCTAAGTCCGCGTAGGCGGATTACACAAAACTAGGTTATTTAGGTAGGAACTCCTTCCAGTTGTATCTCATACAACTCTCGAAAATTTCAGTTGGGTGAATAACTCCTTATTCCAATCCATCATATGGATCATTCCCAACTCTTGCTTCTAAACATATATATAATCTTATTATAATTTGTTTAGTTAAGTTTGACCCATTGTTTTAACAGTTGGATATTACAATTATCCCATCGCACCTTACTAATATATAGATCATGCACCTCGCGTAGGCGAAACCTACATTATCCATTACTAGTCTTGATGAGTGTTAAAACTTGGAAAGCATAAACTTAATATTTAATTTGAGGGAATTGCAATTTTATGATCTCACCGGCTTATTTATCATACAAATCGTCTTTCAAATGCATCAACATACATTCACATGCATCAACATACATAAACATGCATCAACATACATACACAATGAAACAGTTATGGCCCCTAGCGCAATTGTTCTCCCAAGCCAATGAGAGAACCTAAGCTAACCTAATAACCATCTAAGCTTCTCCAAGCAAGATCTTCAAGGTTGTCCTCCTTTAATATTGAATTCTTCTCTAAGCTTCTCCAAGCAAGATCTTCAAGGTTGTCCTCCTTTGATATTGAAATCTTCTCTTTCTTCATAACATTGTCTTCTTCTCTTTCTTCATAACATTACATTCCAGAAGAAACTCGTTTTACATACGAGGGTTTGAGATGAGAAAAGAAGTTACATTAAGAGATCAAAAGGAGAGGCACGACACGCAGGTCGTATTTAAAAACCCAAAACAAAATGAAGGAAGACTAAGGCCATAACTGATCACAACAGGGCAATAATAACAAACACATTATTATTATTATTAATTTTTAATTCCTTTAATTAATTAAAACAAAATTAAATTTCGGCGACCGATCATACTACGCAGAGTTAGCCGGGGGTTCCGATCATACTACGCAGACTAAGCTCATCAAAAGAAGTGAGTACAATGTTGTAGACCAGCTTCTACAAACGCCATCCAAGATATCGGTGTTATCCTTGCTTCTGAATTCAGAACCACATAGAGAGGCACTGCAGAAGGTATTGGATGTGGCATATGTAGATCATGATGTCACAATAGAACAGTTTGATAGCATTGTTGCAAACATTACTGCTTGCAACAATTTGAGTTTCTGTGACTCTGATCTCCCTGAGGAGGGAAGAGACCACAACTTGGCTTTGCACATATCTATGAATTGCAGAGACGACGTCATGTCCAATGTGCTGGTGGACACTAGGTCATCATTGAATGTATTGCCAAAATCCACTCTCTCAAAACTGTCATATCAAGGGCCTCCCATGAGGCAGAATGGAGTAGTTGTGAAAGCTTTCGATGGGTCGCGTATGACGGTGATTGGGGAAGTTGATCTCCCAATCAAGATTGGACCAAGTGATTTCCAGATTACCTTCCAGGTTATGGACATTCACCCATCGTATAGCTGTCTTTTAGGCAGACCATGGATTTGAAGGAGAATTTGCGGTCCAAAACGCAGCGGAAATTAAAATTTTCTCCTTTAGAGATCCTTACGAATGGTCATGATCAGTGATAGAATATTTACCTCTTGCGACGATTGAAACCTTTGGTGCAGATCTCTTTTGACGATCAAAACCTTTGATGCAGATCCACGTAGCGATCACGAACGTTGAACGATGACAACGTCTCTACTCAGTCCACACGAACGGATTCCTTCAATCTCAGTGCTAGCTGGTATGAATGAAGACTTTGAGTGAGAGAGAGAGAGAGAGAAACGAAAATAATGCAACCGCAATAATGAATGCTTCTGCACAAGGGTTCTATTTATAGAACCACCTGTGTGGGCTTCAAGCTAAAAAGCCCAGTTAAGTGTATTTTGGCCCATATCTTATAATATGCCCAAAATCACTTAAGCCCATGGTACCTTACCATATTTCGTATTCTACTCAAGTACACCGTACCTTACGATGTTCTATAATTCACTTAAGGGCACCGTACCTTACGGTATTCCTTAGTTACTCTATCTCTCATCAATCCGTCCTTTGTGTGTGACCCTGTAGGTTTTCGTGACGTTGGCAATTATATTAAATCACGCATTTAACATAATAAACAGTGAGCGGTATCTAGCAACACATCACTGCTACCCAAGACACGAAAATGTCATGTGATCTGACAATTCCTTCTGTGACAATACTTATGTATATAATTACCCTTTTGACCTTATGTCTATATTGAACACAAGGCATAGACCGTGTCATCCTTGTCCAGTTCAATATTGGGCCCATAGACATTTATCCTGTTATGCAGAATGGGCAAATTCCATCTAGGTCACCCATGTCCCTCAGCATGCTTCGTGGAGTACCCATCAACTGTCTTTATGGTTATCCAGTTACGGACAACGTTGGATCAGCAATAAAGCACTCGACTCTACATCTAGGGTCCATAGTGGTTTCAGGTCGAAGAGTGGTATACACCATTATCACCATGAGAATAACTTATGACACTTTGCATAACTTTCTATATAGTATTCTCATAGCGGGTCAATCCGGTATAAATATTACTCCTAATATTCATACATATGTTTAAGACTTGATAACTCTTTATCCATGATCCATGAGATGTGATCATCAGTCTACAAACATAATAGTCTTAATGCTTTAATGTTATCCCACTTCACACTAAAGCTCGACTACGGATACTTTAAGAATAGTGTCCTTATGTTTAATGTGTTCTCATGATTAAGTCACACTTAATACATTAAACGGACTATCTATTCCAGGCACTTTACTAAACAAACGTAATAAAGAAAAAGCCTTTTATTATTAATAAATAATTCGATACAAGTACCAAAAGTATTGGCCTCTAGGGCTTACACCAACAGGATTCACGAGGCTGGCGCCGTGACATCCACCCTACACCAGAAGCTGAAATTCGTGAAGAATAAAAAACTGGTGGTGGTAGGGGGAGAGAAGGCTCTCCTGGTTAGCCATTTGTCTTCCTTCTCATACATAGATGCTGAGGATGAAGTTGGGACTCCTTTCCAAGCTTTATCTATAGCTGAGCCTATTGAGAAGAGAACTCCTTCATTTGCTTCCTATAAAGATGCAAAGTTGGCCATTGAGTGTGGTGCAACTGCTGGCCTAGGAAAAATGATTGAGCTAGAAGACAACAAGTCTCGGGCTGGCATTGGCTTTTCTTATGGGGTCTTCAAAACCAAAGGGCTATTCAAGAGTGGAGGTTTTATCCATACTGGTCAGGATGAAGAAGCTGCTGCTGTCTTGGAAGAGGATGCAGAGGATTCTGGCAATTTCATCATCCCTGGAGGGATCTGCAACAATTGGGTCGTTGTGGATATTCCTACAGTTATCCACAAGTCAACATAATGATCACTTTGTTTAAAAACCCTTCTCTCATGCCAAAAGGAGGAGTGATGACATTGTTGG
Source organism: Lathyrus oleraceus (assembly GCF_024323335.1). NCBI lineage: Eukaryota > Viridiplantae > Streptophyta > Magnoliopsida > Fabales > Fabaceae > Lathyrus > Lathyrus oleraceus. Next base: position 296,689,417 of record NC_066581.1, on the reverse strand, counting down.
TAGCATAAATACAATGATATTTTCATTCAATAAATTCATGTTAAATGTTTGTTTTTCCCATTATTTTCCGTTTTCACTTTTTGCATGAAATTGGTGATCACATAAAACCCTAAAAATAGAATAAAATCAGTCTTTTCATATGCATAATGATTTGCCTTGTTTGAATTCTAAAGCTTTTCATATCCAAAATCATTATGCAGGTTAATTTCTAGACCCATTGAACATAATGATCCGACACCATCTCCCAATTTTGAATTCCCTGTATTTGAGGCAGAGGAAGATGATGTTGAAGAAATTCCTGATGAGATCACCCGTCTACTTGAGCGTGAAGAGAAGATCATTCAACCGCATCTTGAGAATCTGGAAACAGTCAACTTGGGGTCTGAGGATTGTGTGCGAGAGGTGAAGATTGGGGCACTACTGGAAGAATCTGTTAAGAAGGGGTTGATTGTTTTGCTACGAGAATATGTTGATGTCTTCGCCTTGTCATATGAAGACATGCCTGGTCTGGATACTGATATTGTGCAACATTTCCTGCCTTTGAAGCCTGAGTGCGTGCCTGTGAAGCAGAAGCTCAGAAGAACTCATCATGATATGGCAGTGAAGATCAAAGAGGAAGTTCAGAAGCAAGATGATGCGGGGTTTCTGGTGACTTCTACATATCCTCAATGGGTGGCCAATATTGTGCCCGTGCCTAAGAAAGACAGAAAAGTCCGGATGTGTGTGGACTATAGAGACTTGAATAAAGCTAGTCTGAAAGATGATTTCCCTCTACCATACATTGATATGTTGGTAGATAATACAGCTAGATTCAAAGTCTTCTCATTTATGGACGGATTTTCCGGATATAATCAGATCAAAATGGCACCCGAGGATATGGAGAAGACAACATTCATCACACCTTGGGGAACATTCTGTTATCGAGTGATGCCCTTCGGTTTGAAGAACGCCGGAGCCACGTATCAACGAGCTATGACCACCTTGTTCCATGATATGATGCACAAGGAGATCGAAGTATATGTTGATGATATGATTGCTAAGTCAAGAACGGAAGTTGAACATGTAGAGCACTTGTTGAAGCTTTTTCAGCGTTTGAGGAAGTATAAGCTTCGCCTGAATCCCAACAAGTGTACATTTGGAGTCCGTTCCGGCAAGTTATTGGGCTTTATCGTCAGTGAAAGAGGTATTGAGGTTGATCCTGCAAAGGTCAAAGCAATACAAGAGATGCCTCCGCCCAAAACTGAGAAGCAAGTCCGAGGTTTTCTTGGCCGCTTGAATTATATTTCCAGATTCATATCCCACATGACTGCCACATGTGCGCCAATATTCAAGCTCCTCCGGAAAGATCAGTCTCATGATTGGACCGAGGATTTCCAGAAAGCCTTTGATAGTATTAAAGAGTATTTTTCTGAGCCTCCGATCCTATCTCCGCCTGTAGAAGGAAGACCTTTGATTATGTACCTAACAGTTCTTGAAGACTCAATGGGTTGTGTCCTGGGTCAGCAAGATGAATCAGGAAAGAAAGAGTATGTCATCTACTACTTGAGTAAGAAGTTCACTGATTGTGAGTCTCGATACTCAATGCTCGAGAAAACATGTTGTGCTTTGGCTTGGGCTGCTAAGCGCTTACGCCAGTATATGATAAATCATATGACTTGGTTGATATCCAGAATGTATCCAATCAAGTATATATTTGAGAAGCCTGCTTTAACTGGGAGGATTGCCCGTTGGCAGATGTTGTTATCTGAGTATGATATTCAGTATCGAGCTCAGAAAGCTATCAAAGGTAGTATTTTGGCTGACCACTTGGCACATCAGCCGATCGAGGATTATCAGTCAGTTCAGTATGACTTCCCGGATGAGGAAATTTTGTATTTAAAAATGAAAGATTATGATGAACCTACACTCGATGAAGGGCCAGAGCCTGGTTCCAGATGGAGTATGGTGTTTGATGGCGCTGTAAATCAATATGGAAATGGGATTGGGGCAGTAATCATTACTCCTCAGGACACACATATTCCTTTTACAGCAAGGCTAACTTTCAAATGTACGAGTAATATGGCAGAGTATGAGGCATGTATTATGGGATTGGAAGAATGTATTGATCTTAGGATCAAGCATCTTGATGTATATGGTGATTCGGCCCTCGTTGTCAATCAGATTAAGGGTGAATGGGAAACGAATCAGCCTGGCCTCATTCCATATAGAGATTATGCAAGAAGGATTTCAACATTCTTTACTGAGGTTGACTTCCATCATATTCCTCGAGATGAGAATCGAATGGAGGATGCTCTTGCTACGTTAGCTTCAATGATTGTGGTTAAACTATGGAATGAAGTTCCCAATATCACTGTGATGCGCTTGGATAGACCAGCTCATGTGTTTGCGGTAGAAGAAGTAAAAGATGATAAACCATGGTATTATGACATCAAGTGTTTCCTCCAGGACCAGGTTTACCCGCCTGGGGCATCTGTGAAAGATAGGAAAACTTTGAGGAGATTGACAGGCAGTTTCTACCTCAATGGCGAGGTGTTTTACAAGAAAAATTTTGACATGGTTCTGCTCAGATGCGTGGATAGACACGAAGCAGACCTGTTAATGATTGAAGTCCATGAGGGTTCATTTGGTACTCATTCCAATGGACATGCCATGGCTAGAAAGATGTTGAGAGCAGGCTACTATTGGCTGACAATGGAGTCTGACTGCTGCAAATATGTGAAGAAATGTCATAAGTGTCAGATTTATGCGGATAAGATTCATATTCCCCCGACACTTATGAATGTGATTTCATCACCATGGCCCTCCATGTGGGGAATTGATATGATTGGCATGATAGAGCCGAAAGCGGCCAATGGACACAGATTTATTCTCGTAGAAATTGATTACTTCACCAAATGGGTCGAAGCTGCAATATATGCAAATGTGACCAGGCAGATGGTCGTGAAGTTTATCAAGAATAAACTCATATGCCGATACGGTGTGCCAGATAAGATCATTACCGATAATGGATCTAACTTGAACAATAAGATGATGAAAGAGCTGTGTAGTGAGTTCAAGATTGCACACCATAATTCTTCTCCGTACAGACCCAAGATGAATGGGGTTGTTGAAGCTGCTAACAAGAATATCAAGAAGATTATACAGAAGATGGTTGTCACGTACAAAGATTGGCATGAGATGCTGCCATTTGCTTTGCATGGATATCGTACATTTGTTCGCACTTCAACAGGGGCAACCCCTTTCTCCCTTGTTTACGGCATAGAGGTTGTACTCCCAGTAGAGGTGGAGATCCCATCAATGAGAGTCTTGATGGAAGCCAAGTTAACTGATGCTGAATGGATTCAGAGTCGTTATGAACAGCTTAATCTGATAGAAGAGAAGAGATTGACTGCCATGTGCCATGGTCAGTTATATAAGCAAAGAATGAAGAAAGCTTTTGATAGGAAGGTCAAACCTCGTGTGTTCCGAGAGGGTGACCTCGTGCTCAAGAAAGTCTTGTCTTTCGCGCCCGATTCCAGGGGCAAGTGGACTCCAAACTATGAGGGTCCATATGTTGTGAAGAGAGCCCTTTCAGGCGGTGCTTTGATACTTACAACTATGGATGGGGAGGATTTCACTCGTCCTGTGAATTCAGATGCAGTCAAGAAATACTTCGCCTAAAGATAAAAACAGAATAGCTCGCTAAGTTGAAAACCCGAAAGGGCGTCTTAGGCAAAAATGAGTGTCTCGGTGGATTGAAAACCCGAAAGGGCGGTCCAGGAAAAAGTTAGAGACATAAAAAAATGAATATTTGTACCCCGCTAGGTTGAGTACCTCACCCTGGGGCAATCTAGGCAAAAATTACAGATTTGACAAGTAACTGCATCCTGACAAGACTTTGTTCTACAACTATCATCCGTCAGGGATTCTTGTTCATTCGTCATCAACCAAAGCTTCAAATACATCGGATCCGGAATTGGTAGAGAAATGGTCATTATGTTCAATGTAGCCCTTTTCCAATATCACCAATTTCAAATTTGTAAAGATCTATGGAGTCTTGCCATTTGCAGACTACCATTCCATCAAATAAATTTGAGCCATTTATCCAATTATTTGCACTCTTATTTGTTTCTATTCAACAAATGTTTTACATTGTTTTAATTGAGAAAATATCATTGTTTTGAAAAATAAATTTTTCATAGCTTGTTTTTAAACAAAGTGAACGTTCACCATGACGAAAGGATACTTAAGAGATCCTCAGTGCTCTCCCAAGGGTGGTATGATCTCCGACAGGGTAAGACATTTGTTCATATTCCTGGCATAACTGTATCCTCTTCCTCCAGAGTATTGTTGGGGTTTATCCCACCAAGTGGAGTACTTGTTGAGGTTATTCACCTCTCTTCCCTTCAGCATAGCGGTGATCTTTCCTCCTCAGCAAATATGTCCTCTCTGGAAGATTCGATTTTTGGTGGTTGGTCCCCAGAATCTCTTTACCCCTCGGATAGATTCCCCAGTAGAGTTGCTTATGTGGCAGATTCTACTTGTGCATTAAACTATTTTCCCCAGCTGTGACTAATGATTCATCCCCTGCAGAGATTTTGTTTGTTTCCTGGTATCTCTGATCCCCGGCAGATTGGATACTCTCCGGTGATTCTGGCTTTCTCCCTTGAGATGTAGTACCGGGTGGTTGATTCCTGGACCTGTTGTGTTAGATATGTCTGTTTGTCAGCATTCACCATACACAAATCACTCATATACATGCATAATCTTAACATTCAGATATTCATGTTGCATTCTTTGCCATATATCGTTGTTTGTTATCTCCTTCTATTTGGCGATACATATCTCCCCTAACAGATGTGTGCGTTTGATCTCTCCATATAGAGTCAGCCATATAGGCAGAAAGCGTTTATCCCTTCTTCCATATTCCCCACTGAGATATATCCTCGTGGATGACGGTTGTTTCCGTTTCCTCCCAACACATATATTGGGATGCGCTTTCCTATTGAGCTATATCCTCATTAGGACGAGTCTTGATTCAGTTTGCCTCTTTGGTTTGATCCTAAATTGGCTCTTGTGACTGTTTCATCTTGCTTCCCTGTGGTATAAATGAATAATTGCTCAGTGATTAGTGATCATTCATATTATCCCCGGCGGAGTCTGTGGTTTTCTACCCTTATACCGGTAGTCGTAAACCCTACTCTCTTTCCCTTTGCAGAGTTAACCTTTTGTTCATCGTAATTGATGACTGTCACTTTTCTGTGGTTTCCTACCCAGTATCCGGTAGGTGTAATCCCCTCCTTGACGGTTATCTTCATCCAATATTTGGTGTTGATGGTCCCTCTTTTGCCTGGATAGTTGCCCTGATTATGCAAATTATCCCCAGCAAGTCATCTCTCGACTACCCTGTTGATTGGTAACGATTGTTTCTCTCCTGAATCGGTCATCATTATACACCTAGTTTCGGTATCCCGATGCCTTTTCTTTTCGGTCGATTTATCCTTTATTAACCCAGTAACCGGTTGTGGATAATCGTCCATGCGAGTATATTATTTATGTTCTGATGGTAGTAGATAATATATCTCATGCACTCTTTGGTCGAAGCCTTTTGTTCTTCCCCAGTAGAGTAAGATTCGTATCCCTTTTGCAGAGTCGAATATTCGTCCTATAATCGAGTCAGCTTTTAGCCCTCTTCTGGATGATGAGTGTCTTGGAGATATTCCCCAATTCACGCCTTGGTTGGTCACCTATTATATGCCCAGTAACCGGCATCCCTGGTGTTCCTTCTTTCTGCTCCCTATTATGACTTTTTTGTCCCTTGCGGAGTCAGATTTTCCTGAGTTGAAATATATCTTTTTTTAGGTCTTCCTCAGATGATTTGGTTGATTGATATCTCTCACCCTTATACCGGTCTTAGATATTCATTCTTCCCGAGCATGTTGTATCTCTCGCCCTTATACCGGTGTTCAGATCACGTGTCTCTTTGAGCTTATTACCCAATAATCGGTAATACCTCATCCTGCTGCTTCCCCAGGAGAGTCTCTTTAGACATCCCCAGTGGAGTCCATTAGTGGATCGTCCTCGTCCGAATTTTTATCCGAGGTATCCATTATGGATAGTTTTTACTGTATTGGCATATTCCCCAATACGAGCGTCTTCGAGTCAGCTCGAGTCTTTCTATTGGTTTATTCCCTCTGGAATTCTGCCCCCCAAGCTTTGAGTCGTGACCTGCTCACGCAATGTATCCCCTCTTTTATCCCCACAAGAGTCCCAGAGTCTCTGTCCTGTTGAGTGTATTACTCACATGGATTGTCAGTTTCGCCCGATTTCTTTTCTTCTTTGTGGACGCATATCTCCACAAAGTGTTACCCTTTTTTGCATACATACATTTACATCATGAGGTCTCTTAGGGACCAAAATTCGTCTCTTTGTTATTATTTAAGCCCATTCTACCTCGTTGATACGAAGATTTTAACCTTCCCTTCTCCAGCTAGAATGACCTTAAATATGGGCATCTGTAAGACCCCAATTTTGTCCCTAAGATCCCTCATGGCATCATGACATTGCATTGCATAGCCTCAAGGATCATTTAGCATCTTGGTTCCCTTTCCCTTTGGGGTGGGACTCCTTGTGAGTGGTTTGAGATCACCAAGCATGCTTGAATTATATATCATTGCTTTTCTTATTTTGTTTACTAACCAAAAGCACAAAAATATGTCACTAACATCTTTTGTTTTGTAGCTTGAGCAATCACAAAGTCCAAAGCTTCTAGGAGATCATTGGTACAAAGACATGGTTAAAGAGGAGATGAAAGCAAGCATGGTAATGGTTCCCAAAGCTCTCATCCATCAAGTATGCCTCCCTAGTACCTCAATGCATCATTTTTGATCAAGCAAGTCAAAGGGTTTGAGATCTTGTTCCCTAGAGAAGCCCTAATTCATCTGTGCACCATAATGCCTTGCTCATGAAGCAACCTCAGCCCATGGTCAAATGCAATCAAGGGAAGTTCTTTAATTTATCATTTCATGCATATTTGAACTTATGTGAGTGTCCTCAATGTAGCACCTCAAATTTGCACCTACTCATTGTACATACATTCTCATATTAGGTCATAGCATTGCATTATCCCTTTTGCCCAAGTGCAAGATTATCAGTCAGATTAGGTCAAACTGGTCAGGAGATCAGTCAGTCAAGCAAGCAAGTGCAATTTCCATTGAGACAAGGCCCTAGGGTTGGTCCCAACATGTTCACATGACCTAGGGGTCCTTTTGAAGTGATTTGGTCAAGGTTTGATTGCTCAGAAGTCATCAGTCAGTGTGCAGTCCACCAGAAACCCTAGAAAGTCAACTGTTGGTCAACTGTGCATTTAATCAGGGATTTGATGGTGGGAATTGGTTTGAGAGGCCTCATTCATGTCCATATAAGCCTCATATAACATGTCGAACATCATCATGGAAGAATTTGAAGCCAGACAAGAAATTTCCAAAAATAGAAAGTTGACCTGTAATGGGAATTTGCCAAAAATGGAAAGTCTTGATCCTCAAAATTACATCATGATACAAGCTTCAAATGAATTTTTACCCAACATGAAAGTTGAAGATCTTGTTCTCCCATTTCCAAAAAGTCCAAGAACACTCAATTCCCATGTATGGTTGGCAAGTTATGATCAAATCATTTTCAGAAATTTTTGAACTTCAAAAGGCCATATCTCTCAAACCATTTGGCCAAATTGGGTGGGGTTTTTTGCTACAAGTCACATTTGATGCCCTCTTTCCAAATATGTCATCACCATTTACCAAAACTCAACCAAGCAAAATGGCACTTTTTGAAGTAACTTGAATGATTTCAAGTGAAGTAAAAAATTGACTTTTCAAAATAACCCTTTCCAACATATTTTGCCAATTGAGAATGTTCTAAAATCACATTTGGGATGGGTTCAAGGCCCATTTTCGCAGCTGTAAGCCATGCCTTTGCCATTTGACTTAAGTTGACAAATTAACCAAAAACACTTCATTTTAAGCCAACCTTAATTACCACTCACTAACCAAACATTAAGCAACGTTAATCATAGTACATATACTGCATATTCTCTCTGCAGAAACCCTAGCAGCCACATTCTAAACAGAGAAAAACCCTTGTTCTCTCAATTTCTCATTTTTCCATTTTTTGAAACTTGGCTGAAAATTGCTAAAGGTTTCGAGCTAAGGTTGGTTGCTCCATCATTTACCATCATCTTGGACCTTTTACAAGCATCTTTTCTCAACTGTAAGCAAGAAATCTTCAGCTGCTATTTCCAAGCTCATCCATGGCAAATTTCATCTTGAGCCATTTCAAGCTTTGCTGAGCTAAACTTCTTCAACTATTCATCACTACGAGCTTGAGTGCACATCTGTTTCGAGCATTTGGAGCCAAACAACAACTGTAACACAACTGCACTTCAGATTTGGTGAGTTTTCGAGTTCCTTCATTTGCAAAACTATGCTATGCTTCTGATAGGTCTCACTTTGCTGATCATTTTAGACTTTGAATCGATGAAAATGGCTAAGTATTTTTGAAAGTTATGATGGTTTAAAGATTAATGTTCAAACATGTTTTTGCTTAGTTCTCATGTGATAGCTCGATTTATAGAAAATGTTTGTTGGATTCATGATGTGTGATGTTTGCTGAGTCTAATGGTATGCTTACTTTCCATTTCTGGGCGAAATCAATTTTCCACGATTTGGGGAAGAAGATGAATGTCTACTGTTCCATAAACCCTAATGCATTTGCCCAGAAATTTTGTTTCATTCACGTGTTGCATGTTGTTGTTACTGTTTGATTGCCATGCCCAATGCCTGGTTGCCACGCTTCAAATCGCTACGCCGCGTTTCATTAACATGTCCCAATTATTACGAAAATGCCATCGGTTCCATTTATTTTAATTAAATCATTTTATGTTTTAATATTTATTTCATTTTTGATGCTCAATCTTTGAAAATTCATAGCTCATCCATTTGTGATCCAAATTTCATGAGACTTTTTGCATAATGCTCTGCTTAATCTCTAGTTATTTGTCATGATTTTTCCAGATTTTTTTTGGATAAATGGTTTTTAAATTGTGCTAGGGTTTGTGACATGTGCTCATTTTTTGTACACTTTGCCAAAACATTTGTGAAATGATGATGCTTTATCCAATGGCTTCCAAATTTTTTGTGCTTAAACTAGACACATTCATGGTTATTTTGGTATAGAGTTTGTGAATTATCATTTCTGGTTTGTGAGTTATGATTTTTTGAATTAGGGTGTGACAATTTGTGTCACACCATTGATGTACAACTTCATGATTTTCATTACCATGCTTCTTGAACTCAAATTGATCTGAATTTTTGCATGAATGTACTATTGGATGTCTAGTTTACATGTGAATTTTCTTGGAATTATTTGTGGCATTTCCTAATTGTTTAGGATTTTCTCCCCTGTTTGACCAAAATGTTGACTTTTGTGATACATGTTCCCATTTCATTTGTGAAATTCTCATACTTAATTGGATGAACATGAAATTTGACATGTGATTAGTAGACATCTTAAGCTTTGTCATGGTTTTGATTCCATTCATTTATCATTTGCTATCACTGATTTATGATTTATTGAAGTTGATGCATGTTTGGTTGACTTCTTTGAGCATGTTTGAACTTGCCTTGCTTTTCTGATTTTCATTGACCAACTTCTACTTGTCTAAATGAGCTGAAATTTTATATGCTTACCATGCTATGGGTTATGTTTGATCATGATTTATTTGGTGAATTTTTGAAATGTTTATGATTGTTTTTGAATTGAGTCTTGCTGTTGACTTCTATGAGCTTCCATATGCCATGCCTTGACCTAATTTGTTCATGAAATGATGATGATGATTGCTATGAATGTGAAACCAATTAAATTTGCTTCTTGATTGTTTGAATTTGATTTTGATTGGATTTCACTTGCTGTTTTGACTTTCTCATTCCCTTTTGACCCTAGGCTTGTCCTAGTGGTCTTATTGCTCATGTTTGAGTTCATTTTTTCAGGTTAAGCAACAATTACTCAAAGAAACCAATGCAAATTGATTGAATGTGCTTGTTTATCATGACTAACTTGTTTGTTTTGTAGCTTGCTTGGCTCACATGCTTGAACTTTGTGCATTGCACAGTTAAACTGATTGTGTAGACTGTTGATCCTTATCTCATTTTTGCTTTAACTTTGACTTGTATACTGACGTTGCTTGATTGATTTCAGGTACTTTAGTTGCTTTTAGTTCCTTGTGAACTTTGCTTTGCTTTGCTTAAGAGCAATTTGCATTGAGGTATAACTTCTTTACTTCATGTAGTCTGGAAGACCTGGCCTGTTACCTGGCCAGGCAACTGTCTGAAGTCCTCCTTAAGAGGCAATGTTTGTGACTGTTTAATTTTGTCCCTGTATATATTCAAAGACCTCCTAAGTGAAGAGGCAATTGGCAGAACCCAAGGGATATGCAATCTATCCCCTGCTATTCTGTGTGTCATCTGCTTTGCTCACACCACTATGTTGATGCATTGCAGATACAAACCCAAGATCTTGTACAATTGTACAGTTGAGTCAGTTTCAAATGTGTAGAAGGGTTCCTCCTTTCTGAACCCACATATTCTTGTCTTAAGCTCTCCCAGGCCAGGGATAAGAGCTGTGAAGTCTCATCTTCACTCACCTTTCATCTGCTTCACCTTAGCCCCTCAATGGCAAGGTTAAGAGCTAACACTACCCAGTTCCAGTGGTTTGTTTGTTGAGGTTGATATGACCCCTCGACTAAAACCTAACCTTGATTGAGCCCATTGTTTGCATATAGTGTGTGTTACTTGTGCTTGTGTGTTTGTTTGACTTGCTTCCTGTGCAAGTTAGGTTAGGTGTGGCTTGCTTCCTGTGCAAGTCATGTTTAGGATAAGCTTGCTTCCTGTGCAAGTTAGCTAGAAACCTTAACTTAGGGATGATTTTGCATGATAACATCTAGGCTCGAGTCGTAGTCTCCCTAGTTGTGTCTCCCTCTGTTATCTGGTTAGGCTAGTCCTGTATCCCTCCGTAGGGGAACTACGTCGCCCTGATCCTCATACCAGATGAGGTACGTAGGCAGAAGATGAGCTGATCTCTCCGGGCGCCCTTTTTGTTTTGTTTGTGTGAGCTTGTTTCTCCTTTTCTGGTTGGAGTCCGACGTAAGTCCAGCGATTGGCAGTTGGTTTCCTGTGTGTGTTTGTTGGTTCGGATGCTGATGTAAGTCCAGTGATTGGCATTCGGGCTCCATGTTTGCCTTTGCCTGTGTTTGTTTGTGTGCGTGTCAGCCGAGCTACGGATGCTCTGATTCTCCTTCGTCCAAGGAGATACGTATGCATAGGATGCGATATCCTAGCGAGCATGTGTCGTTTCCCCAGTCCGAACTACTTCGACTCTGATGTCTATGCCTGATAGACTAAGTAGGCCCAGGATGCGGTATCCTGCCGAGTCAGTCTTGTCTGTTTTCTTGTGTCTCTTTTAGCCAGTGTGTGTGTGTGTGAGCAGTGTTTTAGCAACCATTTTCCTTCCTATTGTGCGTGGATCCCGTCGAGTACGACGGATGCGTAGGGGTGCTAATACCTTCCCTTCGCATAACCGACTCCCGATCCCATTCTCTTTGGTCGCGAGACCATGCTTTTTCCAGGTTTACTCTGAGCGTTTCCTTTCCCTCCTTTGGGATAAATAACGCACGGTGGCGGCTCTGTTGTTCTTGTTTTCCCGCCGGTTTTTCGCGTAAAGCGACAGCTGGCGACTCTGCTGGGGACATAGAGAAGTTGACCTGTGCTGGTCCATCTTCCCTAAGCGAGTCTCTCCTAGTGCTCTCTAGGTTAGGGTTTTGGTCGCTGTCTGCTGCTATTTATTGCATTCATGTTATTTATTGTTTGCATTTATTGTTTGCACATCTGTTTGCATGCATCATATTGGCATCATGTTGGATTCTGTACAGGTTGGTTCCTCCGATTTGGGGTGGATGTTCTGAGTGAAGCCCACTACCCAGGCTTGAGTGTACACATAGGTGTTAGAGTGGATAGTCATGAGGCTTGCATGGCATGTTGCTATGATAAGTCGTTCATGAGACCCACATTCCAGACGAGGTTTCTGTTGGATATATTTTGTCCTATGGGTGTTCCATAACGACAGATATTCCTTTAGAAATCGTCGACTCTGGTGACCATTTCCCGAGAACTCGGTCGAGGCCTCTCCTCCGAGACGTGATTATGTTAGCTCTGGTGGGCGCATTCTTGCTGCTCAATCCGAGGACCCCGAGACTGGGAACTTGCTTTAGGATATCCTGTTGAGGGGAGTCAGCAGAGGTCTTTTATCCCGTAATAATGCCAAACCTTCAGTGGTAAACGTATTATTCTCGACTGAAGGGCTGAAGCTGACAAACTCTTGTTCTTAGAACCTACCAGTGAGGGGAGGGTTTGATCTCTACAGGTACAGTTTCTGCCAGTGATGTTGTGTTGATGATCTTGAGTCGGATTTATGGATCGTTATTTCTGGACGCCGGAGGTTTGATCCTGGTATTGATCGGAGGGTTCCGTTTATTTCGGATCCCTGGGCTGAATTTGAGGGTACCTGCTCATATGTTGATCTGGTTCAAGTTGACCTGGTTTAGATGACTTTTGGTTTCAGATGAAGTTGTGACGCCAGAGTTCAAGCCGAAGCTTTGATCCTGTGTCGTGTGATGCACAGCCTGACCAGTCATGGCTCCATCATTTGCATCATAGCATGTTTTTTTTCTTTCCAAAAAAATAATGCATAAAAAAAAAGAGAAAAGTTAACCTGCATACGCATCACACGCATCATATTCATGTCATTTTTGCATTACAGGTGTTCTAGTGCGCGACTTCTCACTTTGGTTCCTGTCCTAGGCAGGATAGCTGATCAGAGACCGCACCGCTACTCAACGAGACTCAACCATCAAAGGAATATGGATCAAGTACAAGCTGAGTTAGCAGAGATGAGGGCTAACATGGCCCAGTTCATACATATGATGCAAGGGGTTGCGCAAGGACAAGAAGAACTCCGAGCTCTAGTTCAGAGACAAGAAGCTACAGTGCCACCAGTCAATCCACCTCTGCCAGAAGGAAACCCAGTCCATGACACTCCTGCTGCTGCTGTGCCCGTCAACAACTATGCTGTAGGTGAAGAGTTGAGGGGTATCCGAGTTGACGGTCAACCAATTGCTCCAGATGCTGCTAATTCCAGGGTAATCCATGCTCCGGCCTGTAACCGAATTCCGATTGTTGACAGACAAGAGGATATGTTTACTTTGCTCAGCGAAGATGAAGATATTTTGGGAAGAAATGATGCGAGAGATCGTAAAGTTGAGGCCCTTGCTGAGAAGATCCGGGCTATGGAATGTCAAAACTCCCTCGGTTTTGATGTTACTAATATGGGATTGGTTGAAGGCTTGAGAATCCCGCACAAATTTAAAGCACCGTCCTTTGACAAATACAACGGTACCTCCTGTCCTCGCACTCATGTGCAAGCGTACTATCGAAAGATCTCGGCGTATACTGACGACGAGAAGATGTGGATGTATTTTTTCCAAGACAGCCTATCTGGGGCGTCTTTGGACTGGTACATGGAGTTGAAGAGGGATCCTATCAGATGCTGGAGGGACTTGGGTGAAACATTCCTCAGACAGTATAAACATAACATGGATATGGCACCAACCCGGACTCAGCTGCAGAGTCTATGTCAGAAAAACAATGAGAGCTTTAAAGAGTACGCCCAGAGATGGCGCGAGCTTGCTGCAAGAGTTTAACCCCCTATGCTGGAAAGGGAGTTGACAGATATGTTTATCAGCACTCTCCAAGGTGTGTATATGGACCGGATGGGAAGCTGCCCATTCGGAAGTTTTTCTGATGTCGTCATCTGTGGCGAGAGAACAGAAAGTTTAATCAAGGCTGGCAGAATTCATGATGTGGGTTCTTCTTCGTCATCGAAGAAACCTTTCTCTGGGGCACCTCGCCGTAGAGAAGGAGAGACCAATGCTGTTCACCGAGGGAATGTGTATAGAGGGGTTGTGAATAGAGAACAGTATCGTCCAGTTGCTGCAGTGACCATTCCTGCACCACAGCCTCGTCAACAACAACAACAAAGGGTTCAACAACCGCAACAACAACAACAACAGCAGCAACGTCCTTATCAGCCGAGGCAGAGGTTGCAGCCTGATAGAAGATTTGACCTGTTGCCCATGACGTATGCTGAGCTTCTGCCTGAGTTGCTCAGATTAGGTTTTGTGGAGTTGCGTACCATGGCTCCACCAACAGTATTGCCGCCTGGGTATGATGCGAACGTCCGCTGTGACTTTCATTCTGGGGCACCAGGCCATCATACTGAGAGATGCCGGGCTTTGCAGCACAAGGTTCAAGACTTGATCGATGCCAAGGCGATCAACTTTGCTCCGGTACCCAATGTAGTGAACAATCCTATGCCACAGCATGGTGGGCATAGGGTGAACAATATTGAAGAAGGAGAAGCTGAAGACCTAGTGGATAATGTTGATGATGTTCAGACTTCTCTACTAGTGGTAAAGGGCCGTTTGCTGAAGGGGGGTGTCTACCCGGGCTGTAATGAGGATTGTTTGGGCTGTGTTGAAGCTGCTAATGGTTGTGACCAGTTGAGGGCTGGTATTCAAAAGATGATTGATGAAGGCTGTGTTCAGTTCAGTCGGGTTGCCAAAGATAATGGGTCGGTTTCTACTGTCACCATCTACTTCAAGCCGGCTGAAGGACGAGGACAAGGGGTTGTAAGTGCACCTGCAACAAGTGGTACTCCAGTCACCATTTCCGCTCCGGTGACCATCCGTGCTCCAACTACTATCGTTGCGTCTGAAAGAAGACCAGTTGAGAATAGTAGGGTTGTTCCTTGGAGGTATGATAACGCTTACCGCAGCAATCGGAGGGCTGATAATCAGACGAGGCCGGCAAGTCAGGCGCCTGTGACGATCAGTGCACCAGTGAAAACTCCTGTAGTTATGAGTCCCGTTGTGGACAACGTTGGTGGACCAGGAGGTTTCACTCGGAGTGGACGACTGTTTGCTCCTCAGCCATTGAGAGATGCCAATGCTGAGGCATCTGCTAGGGCTAAGGGCAAACAGGTTGTGGTTGACGAAGAACCAGCTCAGAAGGAGGTGCCTGAGGGTTCATTTGAAAAGGACGTGGAGGAATTTATGAAGATCATAAAGAAGAGTGACTACAAGATCGTAGATCAGCTCAACCAGACTCCGTCCAAAATTTCAATACTCTCTTTACTGCTGTGCTCTGAGGCACATCGTGATGCTTTGTTGAAGATGTTGAACATGGCATACGTACCGCAAGAGATTTCCGTCAACCAACTGGAGGGTGTGTTGGCCAACGTGAGCACCAGGCATGGTGTAGGTTTCACTGACCTAGACTTAACGCCTGAGGATCGTAATCATAACAAAGCCTTGCACATCACTATGGAGTGCAAGGGTGCTGTTCTGTCTCACGTATTGGTAGACACCGGGTCGTCCCTGAATGTCCTGCCAAAGCAGATTTTGAAGAAGATTGATGTTGAGGGAGTTGTGCTCACTCCCAGTGACCTTATTGTGCGCGCATTTGATGGATCCAAACGTTCTGTGTTTGGTGAAGTTACCTTGCCAGTGAAGATAGGTCCGGAAGTTTTCGACGTCATTTTCTACATAATGGACATTCAACCCGCCTACAGCTGTCTGTTGGGGCGTCCGTGGATACACGCAGCAGGGGCAGTCTCGTCGACTCTCCATCAAAAACTCAAGTATGTCTGGAACGGCCAAATTGTGACCGTGTGTGGCGAAGAGGAGATTCTGGTGAGTCACCTATCCTCGTTCAAGTACGTCGAGGTAGATGGCGAGATCCACGAAACTTTATGCCAGGCATTTGAGACCGTGGCTATTGAGAGGGTAGCTTATGCTGATCAGAGGAAGCCAGGTGCTTCGATTGCTTCGTACAAGCAAGCCAAGGAAGTTGTGGATTCTGGCAAAGCTGAGGGTTGGGGCAAGATGGTAGACTTGCCTGTCAAGGAAGACAAGTTCGGTATCGGTTATGAGCCTCTCCAAGCAGAGCAGAGTGTGGGTCCGAGCACCTTTACCAGCGCTGGGCTGATGAATCATGGTGACGTCTTTGCAACTGGTGAAGACTGTGATAGTGACTGTGATTTGGACATATGGGTCCGCCCTTGTGCACCAGGGGAGTCTATCAATAATTGGACGGCTGAAGAAGTGGTTCAAGTTACTCTTCAGACAGAGTAATTTTCCTTTGTTTTTATCATTTTTGCATGAAAACCCTACGCTCTGCCCAAGGCGTAGCGGTTCATTGTAGGGCCTCATCATGTTTTAATGATTATCATAAATAAAGGACGTTTTGCAATCAAATTTTGAGATCTTTGTCTTTCTATTTTTGTTTTCACTTTTTCAAAAAATGGCAATGTTTTTGTTTTTTGTGACTTTATTGAAATCTTTTTCTAAAAACAAAACATTAAACATGCAGAAGTGATCTTTTGGCATCCACTATGAACAGTTCTGTTATGCCTCGTCATGATTTCAATAATCCCATCTACCAAGCT
Source organism: Lathyrus oleraceus (assembly GCF_024323335.1). NCBI lineage: Eukaryota > Viridiplantae > Streptophyta > Magnoliopsida > Fabales > Fabaceae > Lathyrus > Lathyrus oleraceus. The sequence continues at coordinate 296,672,827 of NC_066581.1, read as the reverse complement.
GAAGAGGAGAGTGAGGAAGACTGTGAACTCCCCGCAGAATTGGTCAGATTGTTGAAGCAAGAGGAGAGGGTCATCCAACCTCATCAGGAGGAGTTGGAGATTGTTAATCTGGGTACTGAGGACGACAGAAGAGAGATCAAGATTGGGGCTACTTTAGAGGACTCTGTCAAGAGGAGGCTGATTGAGATGCTAAGAGAATATGTGGAAATATTCGCCTGGTCATATCAAGATATGCCTGGTTTGGATACAGACATTGTGGTGCATCGATTACCCCTCAGAGAAGAGTGTCCGTCGGTCAAGCAGAAGCTTCGCAGAACAAGTCCTGATATGGCTGTCAAGATCAAAGAAGAGGTTCAGAAGCAGTGGGATGCAGGTTTTCTGGCTGTTACCAGTTATCCACTGTGGGTGGCCAACATTGTTCCCGTGCCGAAGAAGGATGGCAAAGTCAGAATGTGTGTCGACTACCGGGATCTGAACAGGGCGAGTCCGAAAGATGATTTCCCATTACCTCACATTGATGTATTGGTGGATAATACGGCTCAATCCTCGGTATTCTCTTTCATGGATGGTTTCTCGGGTTATAATCAGATTAAGATGGCGCCAGAGGACATGGAAAAGACGACATTCATTACACATTGGGGCACATTCTGCTATAAAGTGATGCCATTTGGGCTGAAGAATGCCGGTGCTACCTATCAGAGGGCAATGACGACTCTCTTTCATGACATGATGCACAAAGAGATCGAAGTGTACGTGGATGATATGATTGCGAAGTCACAGACAGAAGAGGAGCACCTGGTTAATCTGCAGAAGTTGTTTGACAGATTGGTCAAGTTCAAGCTGAGGCTGAATCCGAACAAGTGTACGTTTGGGGTGAGATCAGGGAAGCTGTTAGGCTTCATTGTCAGTGAGAAAGGGATTGAGGTTGACCCAGCAAAAGTCAAGGCTATTCAAGAGATGCCTGAACCGAAAACGGAAAAGCAAGTCCGTGGGTTTTTAGGGAGATTGAACTACATTGCAAGGTTCATATCTCATCTAACGGCCACGTGTGAACCAATTTTCAAATTGCTCAGAAAGAATCAGGCGATCAAGTGGAATGACGATTGCCAGAAGGCTTTTGACAAGATTAAAGAATATTTACAGAAACCTCCAATCCTGATTCCTCCAGTTCCAGGGAGACCATTGATAATGTACCTATCAGTCACCGAGAACTCGATGGGGTGTGTATTGGGACAGCATGACGAGTCTGGTCGAAAAGAGCATGCCATATACTACCTGAGCAAAAAGTTTACCGACTGTGAAACAAGATATTCACTGCTCGAGAAAACTTGCTGTGCTTTGGCCTGGGCTGCTCGCCGACTAAGGCAGTATATGTTGAACCATACTACTCTGTTGATTTCTAAGATGGATCCAGTAAAGTACATCTTTGAGAAGCCGGCTCTCACCGGGCGCGTTGCTCGTTGGCAAATGATTTTAACAGAATATGACATTCAGTACACGTCACAAAAGGCCATCAAAGGTAGTATTCTGTCAGACTACCTTGCCGAGCAACCAATTGATGATTATCAGCCGATGATGTTTGAATTCCCTGATGAAGACATCATGTATCTGAAGATGAAAGATTGTGAAGAACCTCTTGTCGAGGAAGGACCGGATCCTGATGACAAGTGGACACTGATGTTTGATGGGGCTGTGAATATGAACGGTAATGGTGTTGGTGCAGTGCTGATCAATCCTAAAGGTGCTCATATGCCTTTTTCTGCCAGATTGACTTTTGATGTCACCAACAACGAAGCTGAGTATGAGGCTTGTATCATGGGGATAGAAGAAGCCATTGATCTGAGGATCAAAACACTTGACATATTTGGAGATTCAGCTCTAGTGATCAATCAGGTCAATGGAGATTGGAATACGAACCAGCCGCATTTGATTCCGTATAGAGATTACACCAGAAGAATACTGACGTTCTTTAAGAAGGTGAAGTTGTACCATGTCCCCCGGGATGAGAATCAAATGGCTGATGCTTTGGCTACTTTATCCTCGATGATCAAAGTTCATTGGTGGAATCATGTGCCACATGTTACGGTAAATCGACTCGAGAGGCCTGCGTATGTGTTTGCAGCCGAGTCTATTGCGATTGATGAGAAGCCGTGGTATTATGATATCAAGAACTTCCTCAAGACTCAAGAGTATCCTGAAGGTGCGTCAAAGAATGACAAGAAGACCCTGAGAAGGCTAGCTGGAAGCTTTTATTTGAATCAGGATGATGTGCTGTACAAGAGGAACTTTGACATGGTCTTGCTCAGATGCGTGGATAGACACGAAGCAGACATGTTGATGCAAGAAGTGCACGAGGGTTCGTTTGGTACACATGCCGATGGTCATGCAATGTCGAAGAAACTGCTGAGAGCCGGATATTACTGGATGACTATGGAATCCGATTGTTTCAAATACGCTCGGAAGTGCCATAAATGCCAGATCTATGCTGATAAGGTGCATGTACCACCAAGCCCGTTGAATGTCATGAACTCGCCTTGGCCGTTTGCCATGTGGGGCATTGACATGATTGGGAAGATTGAGCCTACTGCTTCGAATGGACATCGCTTCATCTTGGTTGCGATTGACTACTTCACCAAATGGGTGGAAGCAGCTTCCTTTGCTAGTGTTACCAAACAAGTGGTTGCCCGGTTCATCAAGAAGGAAATCATCTGTCGTTATGGAGTCCCTGAGAGAATCATCACTGACAATGGTTCGAATCTCAATAACAAAATGATGAAAGAACTGTGCAGAGATTTCAAGATTGAACATCACAATTCTTCTCCTTACAGACCAAAGATGAATGGTGTTGTAGAGGCAGCTAACAAAAATATTAAGAAGATTGTGCAAAAGATGGTCGTTACGTACAAGGATTGGCATGAGATGCTGCCTTTCGCTTTGCATGGATACCGTACTTCAGTGCGTACGTCGACCGGGGCAACCCCTTACTCCCTTGTGTATGGAATGGAAGCAGTCCTACCAGTTGAAGTGGAGATCCCTTCTCTGAGGGTGTTATTGGATGTCAAGCTGGACGAAGCCGAATGGATTCGTACAAGGTTTAATGAGTTAAGCCTTATCGAAGAGAGACGGTTAGCAGCTGTGTGCCATGGGCAGTTATATCAGAGAAGGATGAAGCGAGCCTTTGATCAGAAAGTGCGTCCTCGGACATTTCAAACTGGTGATCTGGTTTTGAAGAGGATCCTTCCTCCCGGTACAGATAACAGGGGCAAATGGACTCCTAATTATGAAGGTCCATATGTTGTGAAGAAGGTCTTCTCTGGTGGAGCCTTGATGCTTACAACAATGGATGGTGAAGATTTTTCGTCCCCTGTTAACTCAGATGTAGTCAAAAAATACTTCGCATAAATTGACCCGCTGGACAAAAAGAATAAAAGAGTCCAGGCAAAAAAGGGCATCCCAGCGAACCAAAAAACAGAAAGAAAAGGTTCGGGCAAAAATTAGGGATAAAAAAGAAAAGAATTTGTACACCCGGTAAGTCGAAAACCCGCAAGGGCGGCTTAGGCAAAAATGGGTATCCCGGTGGATTGAAAACCCGAAAGGGCGGTCCAGCCAAAAGAGGGATTAAAGCGAAGACTACAGTCTGAGTTATCTGTACTTCATCGCGCTTCGTCAGCTGCCATCTCGAAAGATGTGATCGGTCCAGTCAGTCTTCTCAGAAAGCAAGGAGTTGGGAGAAAAACTGATGATCTATGAGTTATAACAGAGTTGGGAAACAGTGGATGCCGTGTTCACATTGCCATTAGGATAGTTTATTTTCCTTTTGTGCGCAATTACCTCTTCCTAGGAATTGCTTCCCAATGTATTTGCCTTTTCAGGCACCTTTTTCAATCAATAAAAGTCGTTATTCAGATTAAATTGCTCCCTTGTTTTTACTTTTACTGTTTTGTTTGCAAAAACGTCCGAATTTTTGATAAACATCGCATATAAAAACATGAAGGCTAAACAATAACGTGCAAAAGATCAAAACATTTGAAAATCATTTTGAATGTTGAGGACACTTGAGTGTATCTTGTCCATGTACCCCCTGGGGGCATCTGTTATTCCGTTTCGCAGGTCGTCACTTGCGAACATTCTCCAGCAGTTTATTTCCCAGAATAAAGCTTTTCTCCTAGCTATGGATTGGTTAGGTCGTCCCCGAGTGGAACGGGTTTCATGAATTTATTTCTCCAGCATAGTTCATCCCACCAGTGGATTGGACAGGTTTCAGTATCAGATCGATGTGTGCATCCCCAGCTTGAATCTATTCTACCTGTGGATTGCGTGGGTCGTCCCCGGCAGAGTAACAGATATTCCCCAAAGCAGAGTTTATCCTACCTGAGGCTTGGTTGCGTCTTCCCCAGTGAAGCCGCTTTATCACTCCCCGGTAAAGTCGTCTTGTTACTCCCATCAAGTATTATCCCCAAAGAGTTGCCTGGTTTATCTTCCCCAGCGGAGCAGTTATTTCCCCAAGCGGAGTTTATCCTACTTGTGGTTTGGTTGGGCCGTCCCCAGCAAAGTTGCCGGTTTTGTCAGTAGCAAGTTGCTTTATTACTCCCCAGCGAGTTGCCTTGTCTCCCCCTAGCAGAGTTGTATTGATGGTTCCCCGGAAGTTGCCTTGTTTTTCTCCCCAGCAGATTTGTATTGATGATTTCTCAGCACAGTCGTCCTGTGCAGTTCCCGGCGGAGTTTTCATCATTTTGCATTTTGCATGTAGTGATCATTGCATCCTCAAATCGCGTAGCATTTCCATTCCATATGGAGCATTACGCCATAGAAAAATTCAAACATATGCATTCATGTGTTAACCAAATCAGACCGTATCCCCAGCAGAGGCAGATCATTTTGTCCCACATCGGCACAGCACGTCTGCAACAGTTGCTTTGACAGTATTCGGATTTGATATCCCCACGGAGGTTTATTTCCTCACCTGTTAGTGACAGAAAGTTTGTTTCTCCCCAGTGAGATCCCCAGCAAATGATCAGCCTTGCCTTGACATATCTAAGATGTCGTTCTTGTGATACCAGTAAGTGTCGTGTCAGCACCCGCGTGTGTTTCTTTTTTTTGGTGTCGGTAAACACCATTGTTTCGGTGTCGGTAAACATCGAGTCTTCACCCCAGTCATCAGTAAATGTCTGGTCATTTTTGGTGTCAGTAAACACCATTGTTTCGGTGTCGGTAAACATCGAGTCTTCACCCCAGTCATCAGTAAATGTCTGGTCATTTTTGGTGTCAGTAAACACCATTGTTTCGGTGTCGATAAACATCGAGTCTCACCCCAGTCATCGGTAAATGTCTGGTCATTTTATTTGATGTCGGTAAACATCATCTTTCGATGTCGGTAAACATCACGTCTTTTCCTCAGTCATCGGTAAATGTCTGATAATTCCCCAGCTAGAGATCCCCAGTAGAGTCATCGGTAAATGTCCTATCTGGTGTCCGGTTGCGAATACTTGTTTTTCTCGTCCCAGTAAATTCTTCCCCAGTCATCGATAAATGTCTGGTCATACTTTGTTTCCTTGTTGATAAAATCAAGATCCCCAGAAGTCGTCGGTAAACGTCTTGCCTGATTCCATTACAAAGATTTTGTTCCTCCCCAAGTGGATACGCCATCGGTAAATGGCCCCGTTTGCTTCGATATCGGTAAATATTGAAGGCCCAGTTTTATCCGCCATCGGTAAATGGCCCCGTTTTCTTCGATATCGGTAAATATCGGATCCCCAGTTGCAGTAGCCATCGGTAAATGGTCGTGTTGAAGTTGATATCGGTAAATGTCAAGTTTCTTTGAAGCCACCATCGGTAAATGGTCTTGCTTCCTTTTACATCAGCATGCTTGAATTATATATCATTGCTTTTCTTATGGGGTGGGACTCCTTGTGAGTGGTTTGAGATCACCAAGCATGCTTGAATTATATATCATTGCTTTTCTTATTTTGTTTACTAACCAAAAGCACAAAAATATGTCACTAACATCTTTTGTTTTGTAGCTTGAGCAATCACAAAGTCCAAAGCTTCTAGGAGATCATTGGTACAAAGACATGGTTAAAGAGGAGATGAAAGCAAGCATGGTAATGGTTCCCAAAGCTCTCATCCATCAAGTATGCCTCCCTAGTACCTCAATGCATCATTTTTGATCAAGCAAGTCAAAGGGTTTGAGATCTTGTTCCCTAGAGAAGCCCTAATTCATCTGTGCACCATAATGCCTTGCTCATGAAGCAACCTCAGCCCATGGTCAAATGCAATCAAGGGAAGTTCTTTAATTTATCATTTCATGCATATTTGAACTTATGTGAGTGTCCTCAATGTAGCACCTCAAATTTGCACCTACTCATTGTACATACATTCTCATATTAGGTCATAGCATTGCATTGTCCCTTTTGCCCAAGTGCAAGATCATCAGTCAGATTAGGTCAAACTGGTCAGGAGATCAGTCAGTCAAGCAAGCAAGTGCAATTTCCATTGAGACAAGGCCCTAGGGTTGGTCCCAACATGTTCACATGACCTAGGGGTCCTTTTGAAGTGATTTGGTCAAGGTTTGATTGCTCAGAAGTCATCAGTCAGTGTGCAGTCCACCAGAAACCCTAGAAAGTCAACTGTTGGTCAACTGTGCATTTAATCAGGGATTTGATGGTGGGAATTGGTTTGAGAGGCCTCATTCATGTCTATATAAGCCTCATATAACATGTCGAACATCATCATGGAAGAATTTGAAGCCAGACAAGAAATTTCCAAAAATAGAAAGTTGACCTGTAATGGGAATTTGCCAAAAATGGAAAGTCTTGATCCTCAAAACTACATCATGATACAAGCTTCAAATGAATTTTTACCCAACATGGAAGTTGAAGATCTTGTTCTCCCATTTCCAAAAAGTCCAAGAACACTCAATTCCCATGTATGGTTGGCAAGTTATGATCAAATCATTTTCAGAAATTTTTTAACTTCAAAAGGCCATATCTCTCAAACCATTTGGCCAAATTGGGTGGGGTTTTTTGATACAAGTCACATTTGATGCCCTCTTTCCAAATATGTCATCACCATTTACCAAAACTCAACCAAGCAAAATGGCACTTTTTGAAGTAACTTGAATTATTTCAAATGAAGTAAAAAATTGACTTTTCAAAATAACCCTTTCCAACATATTTTGCCAATTGAGAATGTTCTAAAATCACATTTGGGATGGGTTCAAGGCCCATTTTCGCAGCTGTAAGCCATGCCTTTGCCATTTGACTTAAGTTGACAAATTAACCAAAAACACTTCATTTTAAGCCAACCTTAATTACCACTCACTAACCAAACATTAAGCAACGTTAATCATAGTACATATACTGCATATTCTCTCTGCAGAAACCCTAGCAGCCACATTCTAAACAGAGAAAAACCCTTGTTCTCTCAATTTCTCATTTTTCCATTTTTTGAAACTTGGCTGAAAATTGCTAAAGGTTTCGAGCTAAGGTTGGTTGCTCCATCATTTACCATCATCTTGGACCTTTTACAAGCATCTTTTCTCAACTGTAAGCAAGAAATCTTCAGCTTCTATTTCCAAGCTCATCCATGGCAAATTTCATCTTGAGCCATTTCAAGCTTTGCTGAGCTAAACTTCTTCAACCATTCATCACTACAAGCTTGAGTGCACATCTGTTTCGAGCATTTGGAGCCAAACAACAACTGTAACACAACTGCACTTCAGATTTGGTGAGTTTTCGAGTTCCTTCATTTGCAAAACTATGCTATGCTTCTGATAGGTCTCACTTTGCTGATCATTTTAGACTTTGAATCGATGAAAATGGCTAAGTATTTTTGAAAGTTATGATGGTTTAAAGATTAATGTTCAAACATGTTTTTGCTTAGTTCTCATGTGATAGCTCGATTTATAGAAAATGTTTGTTGGATTCATGATGTGTGATGTTTGCTGAGTCTAATGGTATGCTTACTTTCCATTTCTGGGCGAAATCAATTTTCCACGATTTGGGGAAGAAGATGAATGTCTACTGTTCCATAAACCCTAATGCATTTGCCCAGAAATTTTGTTTCATTCACGTGTTGCATGATGTTGTTACTGTTTGATTGCCATGCCCAATGCCTGGTTGCCACGCTTCAAATCGCTACGCCGCGTTTCATTAACATGTCCCAATTATTACGAAAATGCCATCGGTTCCATTTATTTTAATTAAATCATTTTATGTTTTAATATTTATTTCATTTTTGATGCTCAATCTTTGAAAATTCATAGCTCATCCATTTGTGATCCAAATTTCATGAGACTTTTTGCATAATGCTCTGCTCAATCTCTAGTTATTTGTCATGATTTTTCCAGATTTTTTTTGGATAAATGGTTTTTAAATTGTGCTAGGGTTTGTGACATGTGCTCATTTTATGTACACTTTGCCAAAACATTTGTGAAATGATGATGCTTTATCCAATGGCTTCCAAATTTTTTGTGCTTAAACTAGACACATTCATGGTGATTTTGGTATAGAGTTTGTGAATTTATCATTTCTGGTTTGTGAGTTATGATTTTTTGAATTAGGGTGTGACAATTTGTGTCACACCATTGATGTACAACTTCAAGATTTTCATTACCATGCTTAGTGAACTCAAATTGATCTGAATTTTTGCATGAATGTACTCTTGGGTGTCTAGTTTACATGTGAATTTTCTTGGAATTATTTGTGGCATTTCCTAATTGTTTGGGATTTTCTCCCCTGTTTGACCAAAATGTTGACTTTTGTGATACATGTTCCCATTTCATTTGTGAAATTCTCATACTTAATTGGATGAACATGAAATTTGACATGTGATTAGTAGACATCTTAAGCTTTGTCATGGTTTTGATTCCATTCATTTATCATTTGCTATCACTGATTTATGATTTATTGAAGTTGATGCATGTTTGGTTGACTTCTTTGAGCATGTTTGAACTTGCCTTGCTTTTCTGATTTTCATTGACCAACTTCTACTTGTCTAAATGAGCTGAAATTTTATATGCTTACCATGCTATGGGTTATGTTTGATCATGATTTATTTGGTGAATTTTTGAAATGTTTATGATTGTTTTTGAATTGAGTCTTGCTGTTGACTTCTATGAGCTTCCATATGCCATGCCTTGACCTAATTTATTCATGAAATGATGATGATGATTGCTATGAATGTGAAACCAATTAAATTTGCTTCTTGATTGTTTGAATTTGATTTTGATTGGATTTCACTTGCTGTTTTGACTTTCTCATTCCCTTTTGACCCTAGGCTTGTCCTAGTGGTCTTATTGCTCATGTTTGAGTTCATTTTTTCAGGTTAAGCAACAATTACTCAAAGAAACCAATGCAAATTGATTGAATGTGCTTGTTTATCATGACTAACTTGTTTGTTTTGTAGCTTGCTTGGCTCACATGCTTGAACTTTGTGCATTGCACAGTTAAACTGATTGTGTAGACTGTTGATCCTTATCTCATTTTTGCTTTAACTTTGACTTGTATACTGACGTTGCTTGACTGATTTCAGGTACTTTAGTTGCTTTTAGTTCCTTGTGAACTTTGCTTTGCTTTGCTTAAGAGCAATTTGCATTGAGGTATAACTTCTTTACTTCATGTAGTCTGGAAGACCTGGCCTGTTACCTGGCCAGGCAACTGTCTGAAGTCCTCCTTAAGAGGCAATGTTTGTGACTGTTTAATTTTGTCCCTGTACATATTCAAAGACCTCCTAAGTGAAGAGGCAATTGGCAGAACCCAAGGGATATGCAATCTATCCCCTGCTATTTTGTGTGTCATCTGCTTTGCTCACACCACTGTGTTGATGCATTGCAGATACAAACCCAAGATCTTGTACAATTGTACAGTTGAGTCAGTTTCAAATGTGTAGAAGGGTTCCTCCTTTCTGAACCCACATATTCTTGTCTTAAGCTCTCCCAGGCCAGGGATAAGAGCTGTGAAGTCTCATCTTCACTCACCTTTCATCTGCTTCACCTTAGCCCCTCAATGGCAAGGTTAAGAGCTAACACTACCCAGTTCCAGTGGTTTGTTTGTTGAGGTTGATATGACCCCTCGACTAAAACCTAACCTTGATTGAGCCCATTGTTTGCATATAGTGTGTGTTACTTGTGCTTGTGTGTTTGTTTGACTTGCTTCCTGTGCAAGTTAGGTTAGGTGTGGCTTGCTTCCTGTGCAAGTCATGTTTAGGATAAGCTTGCTTCCTGTGCAAGTTAGCTAGAAACCTTAACTTAGGGATGATTTTGCATGATAACATCTAGGCTCGAGTCGTAGTCTCCCTAGTTGTGTCTCCCTCTGTTATCTGGTTAGGCTAGTCCTGTATCCCTCCGTAGGGGAACTACGTCGCCCTGATCCTCATACCAGATGAGGTACGTAGGCAGGAGATGAGCTGATCTCTCCGGGCGCCCTTTTTGTTTTGTTTGTGTGAGCTTGTTTCTCCTTTTCTGGTTGGAGTCCGACGTAAGTCCAGCGATTGGCAGTTGGTTTCCTGTGTGTGTTTGTTGGTTCGGATGCTGATGTAAGTCCAGTGATTGGCATTCGGGCTCCATGTTTGCCTTTGCATGTGTTTGTTTGTGTGCGTGTCAGCCGAGCTACGAATGCTCTGATTCTCCTTCGTCCAAGGAGATACGTATGCATAGGATGCGATATCCTAGCGAGCATGTGTCGTTTCCCCAGTCCGAACTACTTCGACTCTGATGTCTATGCCTGATAGACTAAGTAGGCCCAGGATGCGGTATCCTGCCGAGTCAGTCTTGTCTGTTTTCTTGTGTCTCTTTCAGCCAGTGTGTGTGTGTGTGAGCAGTGTTTTAGCAACCATTTTCCTTCCTATTGTGCGTGGATCCCGTCGAGTACGATGGATGCGTAGGGGTGCTAATACCTTCCCTTCGCATAACCGACTCCCGATCCCATTCTCTTTGGTCGCGAGACCATGCTTTTTCCAGGTTTACTCTGAGCGTTTCCTTTCCCTCCTTTGGGATAAATAACGCACGGTGGCGGCTCTGTTGTTCTTGTTTTCCCGCCGGTTTTTCGCGTAATGCGACACTCAATCATCAATTCATCAAGATATGGGTTGTGGACTTGAAAAGTTGATCAGTCAATTCATCTGACTATTTTGAAATGCACTAAGACCTAACTTTTGATGTGTTGGTCAAATGGAGATTGTTCCAAAAGCAAACATGTTCTTAAGGACAGAATTAAAAACTTTCATGTTCATACAAAACTGATTTGAAACTTGTAAAACCATCTTCCATTCCAATACATTATAGGTCATTTTGACTGAAACCCTAATTTTGGGACAACTTCCCAAGGACATAACTCATTCATTTTTTATGATTTTGAGGTGGGGTCAAATGCATTGGAAATCTTGAGATGTCTACTTCAAATGTTATGTTGAAAAAAATTTCAAAATCTCAAAGGAAATACATGTGATAATGCAAGACATTATAGGGCATTTTGGGACAAATGCATTAAAAGACAAAAAAGTCCAACTTCAAGTGCCCATAACTCTTTCATCAAAAATCCAAATTATGCAAAATTTAAGTTCATTTTGATTGTCTTGAAAAGATCTACAACGTTTATGTTGGAGGTTTTTCCATTTGAAGCTTGCATCATCAAAACAGAAGGGCTTGAAAGTTGGCCAATTTTAGGAACCTTGCCTTGACATGTTTTGCACATCACACTTTAAACTCAAATTTCATAAATTTCCACACTTCAAATGAGTTTTTGCCCAACATAACATTTGTTCCCTATAAAAAAACCTTTCCAACCATTACCCACATGCCCATATTTGGATTTTTTTAAATGGTACTTTCGAAGAGATGAATTTTTAGGTACAAAGAAGGAATTCACTTGAAATCTTGTTACATGAGCAATTGCTTTGCATTTCACACGTCCAATTCCATCTGGCTGGTGTTCAGAACTCATTTGGCATTGTTTTTGGGCCTTGTGCATGATCATGCAAGCCCATGCAATGAAGCTTCACATGCCATGGACACGGATCATTCCACACTTTCCTTGCCACTTTCTCTATAAATAGAGACTTCATTCCACTCATTTCACACGCCAATTTCAACCTGAAATGCTGATCTTTCCCTAACCATCACTAAAGAAGCAAGTTTCATTTCTCTTAAAAAATTTCAGATCTAGAATTCAGCTTCATCTGGTTGTTTTCTTAGATCTAATGCTTCTAAACCTTCACCATACATCTCATTGAACTTCTGTTTTGGCAAAGCAAGCAAGGTTTCAAGCTCAAGATACCAGAATTCAAGCTTACATTCCAACTGGTATTTCCTTCGATTCTCCTTATCCATTGACCTTTTGGCTGAAATTTTGTGTTGGCTGAAGTCCTCTCAATAGAGGCATCATGTTTATGCTTTTAATTTTTGCAATTCATTGAGTTCATGATGAACACCAGATTTTTCAACTTCTGATTTCTCAAATCCTAGAGATCTAGAATGAAAATGGATGGTACATGGATGATGTACATCATCCCAGCTTTCTATTGATGTATAGATCGCACGTTTTGGTTAAGATTTTAGTTTCTGCAATTTGGCCGGAATCCTGGAGCTCACCGGAGAAGACGGTGGCTCCGGTGGCTTCATCATCTCCAGTTTAAATCTGGATCGTGTGATGGTGTTTCCAGATTCGATCCCAGGCGTCCAATGTTATGACTTTCTTTTGTTTTCCATGCGCTTCAGTTGACCAGAGACCACCATAGGCGCGCACCTTAGGAGCGTGTGATCTGCCAGCTCAATTAATGAGCTCAGATCCAACGCTCCTCCTTTTTTTGCATTTTATAATTTCTGTTTTTATTTTCTTAAATTCCTTTTATTTCAAAAAATCATATCTCTTTCATTTTTAATCCAAAAATTATGGGACCAATTGCATTATTTCCCAAATAAATTCTAGTTTCTATTTCGGATTTTTAATAATTTTTATTTTGTCATTTGATATTTTTTATGAATTTTCTCTTTTCTGGTTATTTTTAATTCATTTTAAATAGTTTTTGATATTCAAAAAATACAAAAATATTTTCCTAACCTATTTGAATGATGATGGATCTATGAAAAATGTTCTAATCAATTTTTAAATTGATTTGAGATTTATTTGAGATTTTAGTTCAATTAGGTTATTTTTATTCATTTTTAATTGATTAAAAATAGTTTCTGACTTTTAAAAATGCTGAAATTTTTTGTCAAACTTTGTTTGACCTTGTTGAACTTAGGATAAATTACTTGGACCTTTCAAGGTTGATTTGAAGTAGTTTTGAAGTTTGACCTTTAATTGTTTATTTTAATTCAGAGATCAGAGTAAGGGGGTTGGTTATGCAATGGGAAGGTTTTAAGCACCCAAAACATCCTAGGTACTCCTAGGGAGCCCTTTCACACTTGCTGTAAGGTTGGTATTTTGTGAAAAATTGTTTGTGCAAACGTGATTGGGGAGGTGAGAAGAGAATATACAAGTTATTTACAATTTTGTGTTTGAATGGATAAACCCATTGCCTACGTACCATCTTAAAAAAGATTAGGATCAAAACCTCGTAGTTCGGGGTAAAAATCTCAAAACAAGTTGGTGAATTGATTGATCCAAAAGTCTTAAGGTCTTTTGTTATCCAAGGGAGAAAACTCAACCTACGAACCACAGATCCACCATGTGAGGATAACTTTAACATGCTAGTGAGGGGTTAACCCTATAATAAGCATGGAAGACTCATTGTCCATCACTAAGGATATAGGTGAGTATTATATCAAACTCAAGGATAACTCAAACCTAATAGCTAATGGTTATGAAAAGTTTTAATAAGAAAGTGGCCATTGAAACCACAAAAACATTTGAATGGGTTATATTTACCAATGAAAAGTATTTACAAAATATGGTCAAAGTTGACTTAAAGATTCAATTCAACATAAGTGTTATGAAAAGAAATCCAAGGGATCTAATATATAGGATGTCAAATTCCTTAGCTCTTTCAAGTCGGGTTGTCTGAAACTGTACTTCTTCGTATTCCTTCTTTGTTTGTCCATGTCTGAAAATTTGCAAATAGACCTCTTAAGTTCCTTGAAAATTTTCTCATTATTGATGATATGGATGCAAATGGGTGCATGAATGCATGGATGCAACAATCACACTCAAGGATCAAGCAAAGCACACCACACAAAGGTCATGGGATGGATCAAGTCATCGTTAATATCAATCATCCATTTTGGTGGATTATGGTTTACACCTTATCAACACCCAAGTTCCATTGATATTAAGGATACAAGAACGAATCAACCATGAATCAAGGGTTTGTTGCAAGTCACGAGCATGGAGTCTCGGTTAAGAACCACCCAAAGGGAGTGTACTAGGGTTTAAACCTGCCGAACATGTTCTACAAGAAGTTCCCATATTCATCATCCCATCCTTCGAATATTATCGGATAAACGACTACTCGTATTCCAAAAATATTCTCAAGAGAGACTCTTATGAGTGTAGTATCGCGTAACAATCGCATCAAATCATACACTTGAACGACCTTCGCACTACGTCCTAAAAATAGGCCAAGATGGGCTTGGTAAACTAAGGTCCTTAGCTTCTAAGGTCTATATTGGAAAGAGTAATGCCTAGCCACGACTACTCGTGTGACATTATTGATCCCAACATGACCTCCACCAAGTGAATGGACTTGTAAGTCAACTTGCTAAGGAATAACTCCACACAAGTCAAAAGTAAACCATACAAGTCGAGTCGCCACCGCACTTCTATTTATCCAAAGGAAAGGTTAGAAAGCGAACAAAAACCGAGAAGTTTTATCGAATCAAAAACTAATAAAAATGTCAGAGATCTGGGTAAGGGGGTTGGTTATGCAATGGGGAGGTTTTAAGCACCCGAAACATCCTAGGTACTCCTAGGGAGCCCTTTTCACACTTGTTGTAAGGTTGGTATTTTGTGAAAATTTGTTTGTGCAAACATGATTGGGGAGGTGAGAAGAGAATATACAAGTTATTTACAATTTTGTGTTTGAATGGATAAACCCATTGCCTACGTACCATCTTAAAAAAGATTAGGATCAAAACCTCGTAGTTCGGGGTAAAAATCTCAAAACAAGTTGGTGAATTGATTGGTCCAAAAGCCTTAAGGTCTTTTGTTATCCAAGGGAGAAAACTCAACCTACGAACCACAGATCCACCATGTGAGGATAGCTTCAACATGCTAGTAAGGGATTAACCCTATAATAAGCATGGAAGACTCATTGTCCATCACTAAGGATATAGGTGAGTATTATATCAAACTCAAGGATAACTCAAACCTAATAGCTAATGGTTATGAAAAGTTTTAATAAGAAAGTGGCCATTGAAACCACAAAAACATTTGAATGGGTTATACTTACCAATGAAAAGTATTTACAAAATATGGTCAAAGTTGACTTAAAGATTCAATTCAAAATAAGTGTTATGAAAAGAAAATTTGAAAATCAAAAGCATAATGCTTAGGTTTCTAATGTTTGAAAACAAGTATTAATGTTTGCACAAAAGTTTTGGCTTGGGTTAGAGTGGAGAGAAGAAGAAGAATGGCTAAGTCCTAATCATACAAGAGATGAAGGAGAAGAAATAAGACCACAAATGGAGTTCCCTTCTTGAGATCATATTGATGATCCAAGTAGCTCCCATCCTTTGGAATAAGCAAGCAAATAAGTGTATACTCAAGCAATCAATCAATCAAGCAAGCTCTTAGAAATCCTCCAATGGCTCTTAGATCTCTCTCTTTAGAAGCTCATGACAATGGTTCTTCACTTAGGCTCAATGTTGGAATCCCTGGCACAAGAACACACACATCAAAAACTTCTATAATGCAAACAAAGAATGGATAAGAAGGGGTTTAGAGAATAGGTCCTTTCAATTCCTCTTCAACACTAAGCATTCTAAAGGCAGGAGGCCTAGTTGCTCTTTGACTTTTATAGCACTCTAAAGGCATGAGGCCTAGTTACTCTTTGATTCCATTTTTTGCATAGGGAATGTCCTAAAGTCTAAGTCCTTTTGCCCATTTGCAATTGGTTCACAACAATCAAAACAAAACACAAGCACAATAGTATATACACAATTATATGCTCAAGTGAGCAAAAGGCAAATTGCATTAACATAAATATGTGCTCAAATGAGCAAAGGGCAAAAGCAAATGAATAATATGTACAAGAATAGTAAATTGCATAAATGTAAATTGCAAGAATTAAATGTTAATGGTTAATGGTTAGTATTAGTGTGCCATAAGGCAATTTAGCGCTATGTTAAGCAATCGTAAGTGGACTAATGTACTAGTCACACCTATCTGAGGCCGGTCAATAAAAATATAGGCAACAAACACAAGTTAGAGATCTTGATTAGTGAATCAAGCTCCTATAACTTGCCATGTCAAAAGAAGATGAGAAATGATCTTGTATTGATTTAGTTTTTTTGCTTGATTAGGAAGCAACTTATCCTTAATGCAAAGCCATTCACTTGATCTATGATCAAGATGAATTAGATTTGAATCAAGGAAGGTTAAACCTCTCATGTATCAAGGCTAACCACCAATCTTTAACTCATTGATCAAAAAAGAAAAAGAAGAAGAAGAAGAAGAAGAAGATGAATAAGAAAATGCATTAATGGAAATCAAATGAGGTAACCAACATACATTGACCAAAGGTATATGAAATCAAGGTCAAACATTAGTGAACAGAAGCAAAATGAAGATTAGGAGTCAAGGAACAAATAAAATATTTTTGGTATTTTTCAAAATTAAAATAATACTTGAATTAAAATAAACAATTAAAGGTCAAACTTTAAATTCACTTCAAATCAACTTTGAAAAGTCCAAGTGAACATCCTAAGTTCAACAAGGTCAAACAAAGTTTGATAAAAAATTTCAGCATTTTTAGAAACCAGAAGCTATTTTTAATCAATTAAAAATGCATAAAAATAACCTAATTGAATTAAAATCTCAAATAAATTGATGAGAATATTTTTCATAGACCCATCATCATTTAAAGAGGTTGGGAAAATATTTTTGTATTTTTTGAATATCAAAAACTATTTAAAATGAATTAATAATAACCAAAAAAGAGAAAATTCATAAAAAATATCAAATGATAAAATAAAAAATATTAAAAATCATTTTTAGAAACTAGAAATTAAAAGAAGAAAAATGCAATTGGTCTCACATTTTTTGGACCAATAATGAGTGAGATATGATTTTTTGAAGTGAAATAGAATAAATGAAATAAAATGGAAAATGAAATCAGAAATAAAAAATGCAAAAAAACGTGAGGCGTTGGATTGAGCTTATTAATTGAGCTGGCGCATCATGTGGATCATATGCGCGTGTCCAAGATGCACTCCAGTCAATGCGTAACACACAGCCTTTAAAAAAGTCATAACATGGAATGGTTCAGATCTAATCTGGAAACGAGATTGTGTGGCCATGATTTAATCTGGCAAACAGACGGTGGTGTACACCACCGTCTTCTCCGGTGAGACTTCCGGCGCCGGTGAGAATTGCAGAGATCAAAGTTTCATCAAATGCCACGATCCATATATCAAATGAAAGTTGGGGTGATGTACATCACCCTTGTACCAACCAATTCCACTCTAGACTTCCATGGAGAAAGAAATCAGAGGTTGAAATTTGGGGTGTTCAACTGAAACTTGATGGAATTTAAAAATTCAAAGCACAAAACGATTGCCTCTGTTGAGAGGACTTCAGACAAGCCAGCAAATGCAAGAAATAAGCTATATACAAGGAGATTCGAAGAAAATAAGTTTGGATGTAAACCTCTGAAATGAAGAGCTTGAGAGCATGATTCTTGGATGCTTTTGCTTGCAGTGTAGTCTAGTGATGAAGATGAGCAAGGTTTAGGAACTATAGATCTAGAAAATCAATCAAGGCGATTGAAATTCAGATCTGAAAAATTTGAAAGAAAGAGTGAGTTCCTTTGAGTGAGGTTATGAAGAGATTCTTGCAGCATAACAGGTGCCCTTAGGTTGCCAAATTATGAAGCCTTGGACCCTTATTTATAGCAAATGGTAGTTGCATACATGAGCAATGCATGTGCATGGATGGAAAGGGCCTCCATGCATGGGCCTGTACAGGCGCATGCAGAGCCCAATTCCACTTGGTTTGTCAAGCTGAGATCATAATATGATGGAATGGTCGTGCAAAATGGATGTAATCAGCTCATGCAATGTGTTTTCAATGAGTTTCCAAAAATGCACCAAATTGTTCTTCCCTTCGAAAATGGCATTTCAAAAAATGAAACATAGCCTTATGGGTAATGGTTGGAAAGCTCTTGGCATGAGGATCAATTGTTATATTGACCAAAACTTCATTTGAAATTTTTAAATTGGTGAAAATTGATCATGAAGTGTAAGGTGCAAAACATGTGTATGTGAAAATTTCAAAAATGGCCAAACTTCAAGCCCTTCTGTTTCAATGATTCAAGATCCAAATGACAAAACCTTCAACATAAAAGTTGTATATATTTTCAAGACAATCAATTGGGACTTAAATTTTGCATCATTTGGATTTTTGATGAGAAAGTTATGGGCACTTGAAGTTGGACTTTTTCACATTTCAATGCCTTTGGTCCAAAGTGACCTATAATGTTTTTCATTATCACATGTATTTATTTTAGGATTATGAAAATTTGTTAAACATAAAAAATTAAGTAGACATCATAAACTTTCCAATTCATTTGATCCCACCTCAAAATAATGAAAAATTAGTGAGTTATGTCCTTGGGAAGTTGACCCAAAATTAGGGTTTCAGTCAAAATGACCTATAATGTCTTGAAATAGATGATGACCTTCCAAGCTTCAAATCAATTTTTGATGAACATGAAAGTTGTTCATATGGTTATTAAGAACATTGTTTCTCTTGGGATCATCTCCATTTGACAAACATATCAAAAGTTAGGTCTCAGTGTATTTCAAAATAGTCAGATGAATTGACTGATCAACTTCTCAAGTCCATACCTTAAATCTTGATGAATTGATGATTAAGGACACTCAAATAAGCTCAAATGTGCATGAAATGATGAATGGAATAACTTCCCTTGATTGTATTTGATCATGGGTTGAGGTTGCTTCATGAGCAAGGCATAGTTGATGCATAGATGAATTAGGGTTTCCTTGGGAAACAAGCCTCAAACCCTTTGGTTTGCTTTGATAAAAATGATGAATTGAGATACTTGGGAGGCACATTTTATGTATGAGAGCTTTGGGAACCATTGCCAAGCTTGCTTTCATCTTCACCTAGCCATATCAATGAGCATAGGGGCTTCTATGAGCCTTGGATCTTGTGACTGCTCAATCTACAAACAGAAGGTGTTAGTGACATATTTTTGTGCTTTTGGTTAGTAAACAAAATAAGAAAAACAATAATATACAATTTAAGCATGCTTGGTGATCTCAAACCAACTCACAAGTGTTCCCACCCAAAGGTAAGGAGCCAAGATGCTATGATCCTTGAGGCAAATGCAAATGAAATGTTATAATGCCATGGGGGATCTTAGGGTCAAAATTGGGGTCTTACAGTTATCAATTAGGCTGGACCTCCATTGGTAAAGTTTTCATAAGACTACTCTACAGTAGATATCACCTAGGACTAGAGGTACCCTGTATGAATCAGAGCATTCTTGATATAATAAAGCTTAACCTCACCCTAATTGCCTATGGACATAGAAATCAGGGTAGAATGGTTAAAGGTTTTCTCACCGAGGACTTGGGAGAAAATAACCTTGAGAACTGGTAGTAATTGATATTTGTTGATGCAATAGTGACTCAGAGTTGTTATAGGAACAAATCATACACCTTCCCTGGCATTGTTCCTCATACCTTGTAAATCCTTATTTTTACAGTATTAATTTCTTTTGCCTTTATTTTTATATATGAATCTAAAAATCCCCAACCATATTTTTTGTTTAATTGAACGATAATTTGAACTCAATATTGACTTACAGTCCTTAAGGTCGACATTCGGGGAATTTCCCCTTTATTACTATAACAGACAAAATAGTACACTTGTTATTTTTCCAATCATATTTTTGGCACCGTTGTCGGGGACTGCCAAAATATAGATTTTAATTTTAAGTTCAATTAAAATTCTGTTGCTCTGCAATAAAATCATTTTTCTATCATTTATATAATTTTATTCACTAATCTATGTATGCGAAGAGAGCCCTCAGCAAAATTTCTTTTTGATGCAGAAATCGAGAGAACCCTTCACCAGAGACGCAGAAGCGTAAGAGTGGATTCCAAAGAAGAAGTTCCCTCTAATCCCTCAGATTCCAAAAAAGAAAGTATGGCTGAAAATCCTCTGATTCCACCTCTTCCACCTCCCGAAAGACCCCTAGGTGACTATGGAGTTGCAAATGCACCGGGTGGTAGATTGACCATTGTCAACCAGCCGGTAAATGTGAAAAAATTTCAATTGCATCCTAGCACAATCAATCAACTTGAAATAAAATCTTTCACCAGAAAGGTTAATGAAGATGCAAACAAGCACCTGCAGAGATTCCTGACCATGAATACTACTTTGAAAATTGATGGTCATACCGATGAAGAAAAGAAGTTAAGAATGTTCTCATTCACTTTATCTAAAGAGGCGGAAGAATGGTTCTACTCTCTTCTAGTTGGCAGTATTACATCATGGGAAGATATGGAAACAACCTTCTTAAATGAGTATTTTCCAGCATCAGTCTTTCTGAGAAAAAGGTACGAAATCTTCAACTTCAAACAGAAAGATGGTGAGTCTTTAGGAGATACCTACATAAGATTTAAATGGGTCCTAGTAGCTTGCCCAACTCACAATATGGATCATACTGAACAAATGCATATGTTTGTCAATGTGCTGAAAATAAAGACAAAACAGTTGATTGATACAACAGCTAGTGGCTCAACAAATTTCTCAACAGCCACCGGTATTAAAAGGATAATTGAAGCGATAGCCACAAATGAGCATCTGGAATTATATGATAGGTGTACAAGCAAACCTGAAGGAATCATTGATCTGAAACTAGAAGCTAATAAAATCCGGTTGGAAGATACAGTCGATGTTGAAGTAGAAAAGAAATTGAAAGCAATGAATATAGGTACTAAACAGGTAGCTCAAATTCAACCTGCTCAGACCATCACTTGTGAAATTTGTAATTGACCTCACCATATTGTGTATTGCTTTGCAACTCATCAACAAATTGAAGAGATAAAATTCTTGAAGTAGAATAATCCATACTCCAACACGTACAGTCCAGGATGGAAGAATCGTCTTAACTTCTCCTGGAGGGATCAGAGAGGGAATGTTCTGCAACATGGTCAAAGTCAATATGAGACTCAATATCAACAACAGCAAGCTCCAAAGAAAGTAGACTGGGAGATTGCCATTGAAAACATGGCCGCTCAAAATAGGAAATTCGAAGAAGAAACTAGAAACAATCATAAAAACACCACTGCGTCTCTAAAGAATCTTGAAGTTCAGTTGGGTGAGATAGCACAACAACTAGCAAGTTCTCGAACACCAGGTTACTTACCAAGTGAAACAGTTCAAAATCCTAGAAATCAGAAGAATATTAGTACTGTCACGACGAAGAAGAAAAAGGCCACTAAAAAAGAAAAAGTTATACCACCTGGAAAGCCAACTGAAGAGAAAATTAAAAAGGAGGCTAAACTGGTGATTAAGTTTCCCTATCCTCAGAGAATGACAAAGAAGGAACAAAGCGAGTCAGACTTTGAGAAATTCATGAAAATGTTTAAAAAGGTAGAAGGTCATATGTATTTGTTTGAAGCACTCGAGATAATGCCCATGTACAAGAAATTTATGGAAGAGGTAATGGCCGAAAAGAAACCAATAGTAGAAGAACCGGTAGCCTGGAAGGGAAAGTATAGTGCAAGTTCACTGGAGAAGAAAATTCCAAACAAATAGAAGGATCTTAGAATGGTAACCGTACCATACACAATTAAAGATAGAACCTTCAAAAGGGTACGCATAGATTCTAGAGCTAGTGTGAGTATGATGCCATTATCAATCTATCATAGATTGGGTATTAAAAATGTCACTGATACGAAGACAAATCTGAAGTTTGTGGATCACTCGAGAAAGGATGCATATGGGATAGCAGAAGATGTGATGGTAACAATAGAGGACTTGAGTTTTCTTGTTGATTTTGTAATCCTAGACATACCTGAAGATGAAGAGGCACCCATCATTCTGGGTCAACCTTTCATGCAGACAAGTCGATGAAATCTCGATATGGACAAGGCCATATTAACCTTGAAAGTTTACAATAAAGAAATAACATTGAATGTTATTAAAGACCAGGAGCTAGAGGAAGATACATAATCTCACTATCAAGTAGGCTTAATCAGGACAGAGGCGAGAAGGAAAAGTAACATACCAACATCAGAGAAAGATACAGGAAAGCCCTCTCGACTCTCACCACTGCCATTAGCAACCCGAAATGGAAATACTCCCATTTCCATTCCAAAAACTAAGAGAAAGAAAAGAAAACGAAAACAAAGTAAGGAGATGGAGGTTAAAAAGGACTTGTGGCACAAAGGAATCCATATTGATGAAAAAGACAACTTCCTAGTTTTGGACAAGAGGTGCAACAAGGTTTGGAGGCTGAAGTACCGCCCATAATAAGGGAAATGAACCGTTGAGCCATGTGACGTTAAAGGCAACGCTTCGTGGGAGGCAACCCACATGTTTTTATTTCTAATTATTGTTATTATTTTTATTGTAGAGTTACACAGTGCTCTGCACAAGAAGGGAAAGATACTCAAATAAATACATAAGTCGTATTGAAAGGAAGAACCATATCTGAGAAAAAGATAATGAAAAGTCTGAAAATCAAGCATAATAGCAGTCTGACACGGCCGCCCGTGTCAGTTGACATGGCCCGTGCCAGGGCCATGTAAAAGACTGAAAATTGAGAAGAAACAGTAGCCTGACACGGCCACCCGTGTCAAGAGCACTGAAGGAAGAAGAAAAATTGCCTCTTGGCAGTAGCCTGACACAGCCACCCGTGTCAGTTGAAACGGCCCATGTCAGGAAGCCTGGAACCCACACCCTTGGACAGTGGCTTAACACGGCCCGTGTCAGGCATACGGGTTTGAACATTTTTAATTTTTTTTTACCTTTATGTGGGCTCATCCATATTTATTACCCACTAACCACTCATTACCCAACCATATCCCTTCCGCAAAATTAGATTTTCATACTTAACCACTCTTTCTCTCTCATATTTACATCTTCTCCACCTTATTTCTCTCCAAATTCTTTGTCCTCCATTAACATCCTCCCTCTAAAGATTCCATCTTTACCACCTCCACAACCCCAAATCACAAACTCCCTTCATGAATCCTTCTCCATTTTCCACCCTCGTCCTAACCACGATTTCAGTTTTTCTAATTCCTATTTCAAAATTTTCGAATTTTTTTGCAGGTCCAAAATTCCCCCAAGAAGGATTTTGACAGGAAAGCAACAGTTGGCCAAGACATCAAGGTCACGAAAAGACCTAGCCGGAACCCGAATCCACACAACATTATCTTCGACAATCCAGAGCAGGAGAAACAGTATCAAGTGCATAGGAATGGGAAGCTCACACCCACCAGGTATATGTGCGAGCAAACCCTTAATGCTTTAGGTATGAAAATTGAAGTGAACAGGATGTTCCACGTACTGGGGATGCTGGAACTCATGAGCCTTAAAGCGTCGACTTATGAGCGTATTACGCTCGAATTCTTGAGCACGCTCGAAGTCCAACTCGAAAAAAGGTGGATTAACACGACAAGGTATTATTTTGGTACTCTACGTTTCCACCTTTTCAATAATTATCATGAACTCTCTGTTGAGGAGTTGGTCGGTATTCTCCGACTCCCATTGTACAGACCAGGGGCGATCCCGAATGGGTTTTCTCCAAAAGATTTATGGATTTCCATTACCGGGAGGATGGATTACACCTCAAAAGGTGAAAAGGCCTCCGACGTCCAGAACCCGTGTTTTCTCTATGCCCAGAAAGGTTTGGCATACACCCTGTTCGGACTGGGTGATATCACAGGTGTGGCAACTCAGTGGGAGTTGTTTTTCATGTACCCGATGGCGCAAACTCTTAACAATCAAAGACTGGTACAACTCTACGTATGTCATAGGAATAGGGTCAAAAGAGACATTCTTCCTCTCAAAGTTTTGATGATGATTGTTGTTGTTGTTGTAGTTAGTACGTTTTTGCGATTGTTGTTGATGTGGTTGTTGCTGAATAAGAACTGATTGATTGGTTGAGTTGTTGGTAAAAACTAGAATTACTGATGATACTTGATATTGATGTTGACATGAATGAGAATTTTTCCTCACATGTGGCCTCCTCTGCCTCCCTGCTGATATTGCATTAGTTTCTCCTTCCTTATTTTTAGAGAAATTCCCACCATACTTCTTACTTGTTGACGCTTCATCTTTCGATAATCTTCCTTCACGGGCTCCTTCTTCCAACCTCATCCCCATGTTCACCATTTCGATGAAACCATTGGGGGAACTTGCAATCATTCGTTCATAGTAAAATGAACTTAGCATTTTCAAGAATATCTTAATCATCTCCTTTTCCTCCAGAGGCGAACTGATCTGAGTAGCTAACTCCCTCCATCTTTTAGCATATTCTTTGAATGTCTCTTTGTCCTTCTGAGACATCGACCTCAACTGATCATTATTTGGCGCCATATCAACATTTGACTTACACTGCTTGACAAAGGCCTTGCCCAAGTCATTGAAAGTACGGATGCTAGCCCTATCCAGACCCATATACCATCTGAGAGCAGCTCCAGTCAGACTATCCTAGAAATAATGAATAAGAAGCTGGTCATTATCGGTTTGAGTAGACATCTTTCTAGAATACATGACAAGATGACTTAACGGACAAGTATTCCCCTTGTATTTTTCAAAGTCTGGGACCTTGAACTTCAATGAAATTTTGACATTATGCACTAGACACAGCTCGACAACACTCTTTCCAAACAAATCCTTTCCTCTTAGAGTCTTTAATTCCTTGCGCATCTCAAGGAAGTGGTCCTTCATCTCATCCATTTTCTCATAAACATTTGGACCTTCAGATGACTCAGAGTGGTAAAGGTGTCCTCGACACGAGGCAAAGTGTGAACAATAGGATGAGGCATAGTCAGGACCGAGCTAGATGTCGGCACAGAAGCAAAAGTAGGCGTATACCCTTCAGGTACAAAATTGGGTGGCATTCCCCACGGGAATCCATGTGCAATGGCAGGAACATACTGGCTAGCCTCCACATGCACAGTTGATGAAGTAATCTCTAAAATGGTAGTTCTCTGAGGATGAGGAGTTACAGGAGGTGGAGACTATTGGTTCTGAGAAGCTATCACAGACTCCATCAAGGTTGTGAGTCTGGCGATCTCTTCCTTTAATTCTCTATTCTCTTGTTCAAGGTGCTCCATTCTCTTCAGTCGATTAGCTTGGGTGTTATAAGGATGAGTCAACATGGCTGATACACAGAAGAAAGACTGATAAGACACCTGGCGGAAGAAACCTGCTATGCAAATGATGCATGAAATGAAATGTTTTTAATTTCAAGGAACATATGAAGTCTTATTTGCAAATATATTTCAATTAATAATAATAATAATTCAATTGACCATAAAATATCTTTTTATTCATAAAATTAGAAGGATTACATTGAGTACAATGTTAGAAACCAAAATATAAATAAAAGAGAAAAAGGAAACTATCATCCTAAGGATCCCTAGTAATCGTATCATACGATCTGGCTATGGGAGCATAGTTCCTTCGGATGTGTTGAATCTCTAACTCGAAGGATGTCTTCATCTAAGCCTTCTCGAGGACAAGTTGATTAACAATCTTCTTCCAAGCACTAGAAGGCTGAGGCATACTAGGGGAAAATAAATCCTCTGGTTCTCTCTATCTCTTGACTGCACGATCCTCAAGAATCTCAATAAGCGCATCTTTATCTTTCGACTCAAGTTGAAACTCCTCATGCTTTTGATTCAAAGAATGGAACCACTCTTCCCATAAATCTCTCTCTTGTTTCATCTTGGCAAGTGCGTCTTCCAACTCCTCTACATATTAGTTAGGGGGAGTTGATGGCTCAGTCACAACCACAGACATAGGTCTCTCACAAGTGTATGACATCTTGAGCTCGAAAGCTCTCTTCTTCACCCAAATAGTGTAAGCTTCCAAAGCTACACAGTTGCATGGACCAAGATCGGATCTTCCTTTCCTATGCATATTGTGCCAAGCACACACCATTTTACTCTTCAAAAGTTGGGGATCTTTACCCTCTTGATAAAATAGACCCTCTAACTAAACTTTATTAGGCTTATCTCTCAAGGGGAACCCAAGTTGACGACGGGCCAATACTGAGTTGTAGTTGATTCCTCCTTGCGTACCAATGAGATGCACGTTAGAGAACTCACCATAACTATCAATAATATCCAAACCACTCAATGCAGAATCACACCAAACAATACCATCATTAGTGAGAGACATAATTCTCTCGTACCACTGTAGACATTGTCGGTTCTCCAAGAAAGCGGGCGTCTGAGGCAAGTGAGAAATAAACCACTTGTATAAAATAGGAACACAACACACAATAGTCCCACCACCTTTAGAACTCATCAAATGCAAAGAGAAATACATGTCACCCAACAGAGTCGGAATATGATTCCTAATTAAGAAAATTCTAATGGCGTTAACATCAACAAAACCGTCAAAGTTAGGGAACAAAGCCAAGCCATAAATGAGAAATACCAAGATAGCTTCAAAAGCATCCATGCTACCGGCTTGAGCAAAAAAAGTAGCTCTACCAATGAGAAACTCAGAATTCAACCCAAGAATTCCTCCCTTCTTCACCAAATGGGCATCAATCTCAGATTTCTTCAGATGAAGAGCTTCATCTATGACATGAGATCTCGGGATCTCCTCCAATCCACTGAAAGGTACCTTGTCAGATACGGGTATACCCAAGATATGGACATACTCCTCGAACATGGGCACAAGCTGATAGTTGGGAAAAGTGAAGCACCGGTAGAGATGATCATAGAACTAAACCAAAACACTCAGAAGTCCTTCAACCACATCAGTAGATAATACATACAAGAGCTTCCCAAGATGTTGCTTGAAGTCCAAGGGATCTAATACAAAGGATGACAACTTCCTTAGCTCTTTCAAATCAGGAAATCTAAAACTGTTCTTCTTAGTGTTCCTTCGTCAACAATCCATGGTCTGAAAATATTTGCAAATAAACCTTAGTTTCCTTGAAATTTATTTTCTGTGAATGCAACAATCTCATGGTCATGAATGCAATAATCTCATACAAAGGGATCACACACAAGGCAAACACAAACAAAGGTCAAGGGATAGATCAAGTCATCATCAAGATCAATCATCCATTTTGGTAGATTATGGTTTTCACCTCATCAACACCCAAGTTCCATTGATATTGATAAGATTTGATCGAATCAACTAAGAATCAAAAGGTTTGTTGTGTGTCATGAGCATGGAGTCGGGTTAAGAACCATCCCAAAGGAGTGTACGAAGGGTAAAAACCTGTAGATCATGTTCTATAAAAGTTCCCAGAGTCTTAATCCCATCAATCGGATACTACAAGTTAGGATGACTGACTCATCAACCCATAGTATTCTCAAGAGAAACTCGTTTGAGTGTAGTATCATGTAACAACTGTTATCAAGTATACACTTGAATAGTCTCCGCACTACGTCCTAAATAGTCCAAGTTAGGTTAAATGTTCTACGGTTCTTAGCTTCTCGGACCCCAGATTTAGAGAAAGTAATGTCTATCCACAACTTACTCGTGTGACATTAGTAACTCCAAAGAGGTCTCCACTGAGTGGGGGATCTCATGTCAACTCTTTCAGGACTACTCCTTCAAAGCCAACATGACTATACCACCCTCATATCTTATATTGCACTCAAGTTCGGGTTAGAACTTATCTCACCACACAGAGATCACCAAGCACAACTGACAAAGTATCACGCAACAGTATATACAAACAAACAATCAAATATACAAATATATACACACAAAAAGTAGTCTAAACCCACTGAAGACTACTCCCCAGCAGAGTCGTCACTTAATTTCTGTAGCGGTAAATTCATGACCATCAAGCTATGGATAAACTCGACGTCAATAAAACCAGAGTCGCCACCGCACTTTTATCGTTTCCAAAGGAAAAGGGCAAAAGTACAAACAAAACCCAAAGATAAAAAGTTTTCAAATCAAAACTAATAAAGTGTCATAGATTACATGTAAGGGGGTTGTTTACACAGAGGGAAGGTGTTAGCACCCAAAGTGTCTTAGGTACTCCTAGGAAGCCCTTTTTTATGTGCAAGTGATTTGGTCTAAATGATATTTGATAAAAATATAGAGTGGGGGGATGATAAAAGAATTCATTAATTATATTTTTATGTTTGACAAGACCTTCGGTCTTATGCCTACATACCAACATAAAAATGAGGGATCAAAACCTTGTAGTTCATGGTAAAAATTTCAAAGGAAGTTGGTGAATTGATTTTAATAAAAGTTTAATCAAGAAGAGGCACAAAAGGCCAAAGTTTCGAATGGGGTTGTTAGTTCTTTTTTGTCTTTTTGAAATTGAATTCAATATGGTTAAATTTATTTACAAGTTTGATTAAGAAAAGATTTCAAAATTCATTGGCATAAGGCCAAAGTTTCTAATCATTAAAACATGTCTGAGTTAGAAAACACAAACAAAGAAAGTTTTTTTTTGAAAAAAGAGGGAGAGATTTTGAAATTTAAGAAGTGGGAAGAGATGAAGGGACTATCCTAGACAAAAAAATTAAAAGTTAAGGGTTGAAAAGATCTGACCAATGGGATGCAATCCAACAAACAAGAATGTCATATAGAAACCCATTTTCCCTTGGACTTTAGAAAGCAAGAAGCATAAGAAGTATCCAAGAAAACCAAATGAAGACCATGGCATCAAATAAAGATAGCCAGAATATCCAAGCAAGCAATCCAATAGCTAGCAGTCTTCAATTTCTTTCAATGCATCAGATTAAAATATATCCCTTGGTGAACTTAGAACAACCATCAGACATCAACAATAATAACAGTATAATAAGTAAGCACAAAGTCAAAGTGACAAACAAGTCAAAATCAATCAAGGCTCTTGCATCAGATGAAAGGTACAGGCAAGGATAACTCAGTCTCAAATAATGGCATTGGCCAAGTCCTCGAAGCACAGGGAAGTTGCCAATCCTAAGTCCAAAAGTTCAGATCAAGTCCAACAGCCCACCAGCATATTTTTTAGGGTTTTTGTTGTTATTAGGTATTTTAAGGTCCTAAGACCATAAACAAAACAAAACAAACAAACAATGTATATACAATAACAAGATATGGCTCAAGTGAGCTAAGTAAAAAGGACTGAAACATAAACAAATTGCATGAAATGTAAACGGCATATGAATGATAAATGTACTCAAATTTAAATTGCATTAAGTAAATGACTTGAAAGTAAATCAAAATTAATAAAGTGTTAGTCAAATGTTAGTGAAGAGTTTTAATTGATTAAGTCATTCTTTGGAGAACACTCAACCATTCATTCACAAGTATGAATCCTTAAACCAAGACATCATCCATGATAAGGGCTCCAACTTGGATAATTCAACAAGTATGCCACTAGCTCTCATGAAAGGAAAAAAGGTCAAGTCTTCACACAATGCCATGAAGAATGGGAGACTAACAATCTCACTTACTAGAATGATATGCCTTCTTGATCAAATTTAGCTCTATGTTAAGCAATCGTAATTGGACTTATGTAGAAGTCACAACTATCTGAGGTCGGGCAATAAAAATGTAGGTGTTAATGCATGTTAGAGATTTGTTACAAGGAACCAAACTCCTAAAACATACCACACACTAAAAGAATGGGGGATGACCTATCTCAGTCTGGCTTATATTGATTCATCTGGCACAAGGTCATTAATGAATCAACTAGCATTAGACATGAAGAGATTTCATTGGTCAATGATGGATTGGGGAAGAATAGGGATGAAGATGAAGAGGGAAGGGGAAATAGAAACCCAAATTGATCACAGGAGGAATTTCATTTTATCAATACTATCCATTCATTTTGGGAGATGAAATGTACATTTCATCAATCCCCTAAATCCAATAGTATTGGTCAAACAAAAGTCAAATCAACTATGATCAAGGCCAAACAGAAAGTCAAACATCACAAGAGCATAACAATGGCTCAACATAATTTTCAAGCATTTATTCAATTAAAGATCAAATTAAAAATGAATTAAAATGCATTTTAAAATGGACAAAACCTCAAATCCCTTCAAAACATCAAATAAATGGCCAAGAGATTTATCCTAGGTCAAACAAGGTCAATGGACCTTAGACAAAAATTTCCATGATTTTTAGAAAATCAGAAGTATTTTAAAAATATTTAAAATAAGTCAAAAATCATTTAATTCATGAAAAATATCAAAATTAATCTAAAAAATGATTTTAATTCAAATTATGAAAGAGGAAAATATTTAAAGATTTTTGGTGAAAGTCCCATATTTTTTTTATTAAAAATAAAATTAATATGAATAAAATAAATAAATGGATTAAATGAAAAATCAGAATTAAAAAGAAAAATAGAAAAACGAGGGCCATCAGATCTCCCTCATTAATTGAGGTGGCATATCTGATGGCCAAGCGCGTATCATCCACCTATTCCTTAGTCAACGCGCGTGCATGGATGGTAATCAGAAGGAGCGGTAAAGATTAGAACTTGGACTCGAGATCAAATGGTTGGAACCTTGCCAACACATCACCGGAGCCCTAGCTCCGGTTGTCTTCTTCGGTGGACCTCACCAGACTGGTCCACCTTCAACCATCCAGAAAATAAAAAGTAAGGACTCTATTTTAAAGAGAAAAAGCTCAGGAGCTTGAATCTGGCCTCAATTTTGTCAAATTCCAAATATATCGAGAGATATGAGGAATTGAATTTTGAGGTATATGATCTGAGTTGCTTCAATTTGACCTCAAAGCAACTCAATCTTGTTGCCTACATTGGTAGGACTTCAAACAACCAATAAACAAAGAGAATATTGGAGAATTGAGTGAGAATTGAAGGGTTGAATTTTGGAAAAATCTCCTTCGGGTAGCAGTGATTTGGCTTGATCTCAATGTGAATCCACTTGGCTCTTCCTCCTCATGCTTGCAGTGACCAATTGAGATAAAAGTGGCAATGAATCCTTGGAGTTTGAATCCCAAAACAGAAGGAGAAATTCAAACTCGATTTCAAAGAAATCTTCAAGGAATTCTATGGAGTAGGGTTCTGAGTTAGCTTGGCAAGGCTTGGGCAGTGTGTGTGTGTTATTCTTGAAGCAATGCACTTGTATTTATAGGCTATGGAATTCAGTTTTGCACCATTTCAATTTTGGCCAAAAATAACAGTCTTGTGCATGGGCATTGAATTAGGCCCAACCAATGATGCAATCGACTTCCAATTCATGCACATTTGATATTGAATTCATCACATGGATGCATGAAAAAATAATTAATCATTTGAATGCAAAAGTTGCCAAAACAAACCCAACAAAGGACCCATGTGCAAGTACCTCAATTCTTATCCAAATAAAGTGATCTTAGATGATTTATAAAGGTGACATCAAGGGGAACAACTTTTATGTTTAACACTTTTCAATTTTGTTCTTGGATCATGATGAATTTTGAGGTGGAAGTTTGAGAAATCAAACATGGTTGACAATTTTCTAAGTACCAAGTCAAATGACCACTTCTTTCACCTTGAATAACCTTTTCTATGAGCTTTAAATGAAAATGGTTTATTCAACAAAGTTGTATCTATTTCATTCCTATTCAATTTAACCACAAATTTGACACCATTTGGATTTGGCATGAGGGAGTTATGGATTTTAGAAGTTGAGGAAAAATGCTTGTTCAATGGTAATAGCCCAAAATGACCTATAATATTTCCTCTTGACACAAACCCTTGAAAGTAGACTTTGCCATTTATCAAAGAATAAAAGTTGGAGAAGACATCTTTAAATTTATTATGAAACTTGGATGGCCTTTATATCAAAAATATTGAGCAAGTTCTAGTCCTTGGAAGTTGACCTCCTAACTAGGGCACAGACAAAATGACCTATAATCTTTCACCATAAAAATGACTTTCCAAGCAAATTTAGCTCTTAATGACAACATGATAGTTGTTTGGAATTTCATAAGGAGTAACTTTTATCTTTGAATCATTTTCATATGAGAAAAATTGTAGGAGATAGGGTCTAGGGAACCCTAGTTTTGACCAGTTGACTTTCTCTAGTCAACTTCTTTGAACCAACTTGCAAACTTGAAGTTCTATTGATCTTTGGGAATCATGGAAGATTATATATGCATAATAATGATGTACAATGGAATATCCCTTGATATCTTTGATCAATTGGTGAAGAAAACTTACTGAGGAAGTCACACAAGATACCCAGATGAATTAGGGCTTCCAAGGCAAACAAGCTTCAAACTCTTGATGAATTCTTGATCAAATTGAAAAATGAAGAACATGGGGTTCCATGTATGATGTTTAAAACCAATTTGTACCATTATTGGATTGATCTCTTTGCATTAAGGGTCTTAAACCCTAGTTGTAAGCTTAATAGGGCACACATGGATTTATACACTATCTACAAAAGGAACAAAGACACATAGATACATATTTTTTGTATTTTGGTTAGTAAATAAAAAGAAAATAAAGTATGACACAATCAAATTTTCTTGGTGATCTCTCCCAATGCAAACCCAACGAATGAGAGGTAAGGAGGATGCCAAGGTGTGATCCCAAAGCCAATGCAAATTATGAGACATCATGAGGGATCTTAGAGTTAAAATTGGGGTCTTACAGTTCCCTCTATAGGTATCCATCATTTTTTTATCACCTCAAAGGGCAAAAATGGTCTCTCTATGAGGATCTAGAATTTTTTATCGCCTCAAAGAGAGACAAGGATCCCTCGCAAGGACCCAACTTCATTGATCTCCTTAAGGGGTGTTTTCCTTCAATTTCCTATAAAGAAAATGGGGAGACATTAATGCAAATACCTAAGAGATAATAAAGTGAGAAGCCTCATTAAAAACCCTCGCCCCTCTCATGAGGAACAAAGGGAAAAAGTGTGCCCCTAGAAAAACAATGTATCCTTACAAGTGGCAAAGCTTCAATACTCGCATGATCAACAATAATAATAATAAAAAAAACAATGATAAAGTAAAATCGCATCATGGGCCTTCCCACCAAGGATTCAATCTCATATCTTCTCGTTCTTTTGAGGGGGAGATTCTCCACCTTAGAGAGATTCTTATGTTGGTTTAACATCGTAACCAATATTCTTGGTATTCACACATACAGTTTGGAAACTTTTTAGCTTGAGACTCTCCACAAATAATTTCCTAATGATTTCTTGGTCTTATTGGATGACTCCAACCAGCCCCTCAGAGAAAAGGTATTTCATGCACAAATGTAAAGTAGGCAAGACAACACCTAACTGATTGAATATTGGCCTACCTATAGTCATATTGTAAGAATATGGGACATTTATAATTAGATACCCAACCTTAATCTACTAGGCTTGTTCGCCTATTCCAAAGATGGTATTCAGTGTTATTCTCCTACAGTTGGTGTACGCCCTAGAGGCCAATACTTTTGGTACTTGTATCGAATTATTTATTAATAATAAAAGGCATTTTCTTTATTATGGTTGATTAATAAAGTCCCTAGAATAGATAGTCCGTTTAATGTATTAAGTGTGACTTAATCATGAGAACACATTAAACATAAGGGCACTGTTCTTAAAGTATCTGTAGTCGAGCTTTAATGTGAAGTGGGATAATATTAAAGCATTGAGACTATTATGTTTGTAGACTGATGATCACATCTCATGGATCATGGATAAAGAGTTATCAAGTCTTAAACATAGGTATGAATATTAGGAGTAATATTTATACCGGATTGACCCGCTATGAGAATACTATATAGAAAGTTATGCAAAGTGTCATAAGTTATTCTCATGGTGATAATAGTGTATACCACTCTTCGACCTGAAACCACTATGGATCCTAGATGTAGAGTCGAGTGCTTTATTGCTGATCCAACGTTGTCCGTAACTGGATAACCATAAAGACGGTTGATGGGTACTCCACGAAGCATGCTGAGGGACATGAATGTCCTAGATGGAATTTGCCAATCATGCGTAACAGGATAAATGTCTATGGGCTCAATATTGAATTGGACAAGGGTGACACGGTCTATACCTTGTGTTCAATATAGACATAAGGGCAAAGGGGTAATTATACACATAATTATTATCACAGGAGGTTTTGTCAGATCACATGACATTTTCGTGACTTGGGTAGCAGTGATGTGTTGCTAGATACCGCTCACTGTTTATTATGTTAAATGCGTGATTTAATATAATTGCCAACGCTGCGAAAACCTATAGGGTCACACACAAAGGACGGATTGATGAGAGATAGAGTAACTAAGGAACACCGTAAGATACGGTGCACTTAAGTGGGAGACGAAATATGGTAAGGTACCAAATACTTAAGTGATTTTGGGCATATTATAAGATATGGGCCAAAATACACTTAAGTGGGCTTTTTAGCTTGAAGCCCACACAAGTGGTTCTATAAATAGAACCCCTTGGGTAGAAGCATTGTCACTCCAATCCACTCAGACAGAAATTCAAGTAGAGACTTGGAATTTTGTTTCCCTCTTTCTCTCACTCAAAGCCTTCATTCATAACAGCTAGCACTGCGATTGAAGGAATCCGTTCGTGTGGACTGAGTAGAGACGTTGTCATCGTTCAACGTTCGTGATCGCCCTGTGGATCTGTATCAAAGGTTTTGATCATTATCAGAGATCTGCACCAAAGGTTTGAATCGCCACAAGAGGTAACGATTCTATCACTAATCATGCCCATTCGTAAGGATCACTAAATGGAGAAATTTTTAAATTCCGCTGCGCCTTGGATGGCAATTCTCCTACATATGGGACATTTATAATTAGATACCCAACCTTAATCTACTAGGCTTGTTCCCCTATTCCAAAGATGGTATTCAGTGTTAAGTAGCCTTTCACCTGCACCCGCTCCCCAAAGAACCTAACAAGTGATCTCTTCAAAGCTTTCAGGTCATTTGGGTCGAGGTGGAGCCTCTCAAATGCATCCATATTGAGGATATCTATAGAGATTCCTTGATCTCCCAAAACTATTTTGATTTCCCAATCATCGTAACTCATAGTTGTTATACCCCAAAATTTGTCATCCCTTTTTCATTTTTTCATTCAATCCTTGACATGAGATTCATATGTACATATTCATGTCTTATTAATATGCATCATTCATTCAGAATTGATCATCATAGATTCAAAGCATGTGGCTTGAAAAACTAGGGCTTATGTGTGGATTAAACTTTAGAAGTTTGACTTGGCTCTTCATCTGGTCATAGGGGAAGTGAAACCCTAATTTGTATGATCTTTGAGATGTGGATTCAAGGAGACTTCATCATGGCACTCCTCAGGTCATTCAAACCCTAATTTCTTGATGATATGGTTATGGTAACTTATGGATACTCTTTGGGCATTGTCTTGGATATCTAAACCATAATTGAGGGCTCATACATTAGAGATTTTCTTGTGAAGCATCTTAATTGATTCAAAGACCTTAATTGAAGGGTATGCCTCATCAAAACCTAATAAGGTAAGATGTGGTCCTATTATGCCTTATGGCTTGACTTTTCATCTTGTGCTATTGGAAACCCTAATTCAAAGGGGAGAGATGTTTAATTATCATATCATGCATCATCCATCATCAAATTTACATGGCTACATGTTTGAGATTTCATATTATTCATAGCTTGTCTCAAGCATCCATATGTGCATCATATTTAACACAAGGTATAGACCGTGTCACACAAGGTATAGGTCTTTTGGTATTGGCAAATGCATAGGCCCATAGGTCTTAATTCATTCATATGGTGCAGATGGTCAGGGATGACTGATTCATTTAAGTATTGGCTCGATTGATTCATTCATTGTTGCTTAAACATTAATAATTGTTTCATTTGAATCATGTCTTGTTTTCATTACACATGAAAACCCTAATTCAAGATTCATAGTTGACTTTGATCAAATGTTGACTTTTTGGTCAACCAAGTTGACCAAAGTCAACCATCCAGTCAAAGGTGCATTTGACTGTGGCATCATTGATCATTTGCATCGGGTCTAATTCACATTTTTGTTTAGCAAAATATTCAAATTCATTAAACATTTATCTTTTTTCCATCCTTTGGTGCATTCCATTCAAATTCAATTTTCAAACATGTTTTCCAATATCCATTCAATACATGAAAATCTTCTATCATACACTTTCCATAAAGGTTTCTCATTTTACAAACTCCATTCATAAACATTGCCATTCATAAACATGTGCCATTCTTGTTTTTCATTCATTTATAGATACATTCTAATTCCTACCAAATTTCCATTTTTACTCGATTTTTAACTTTCCATTCAAAAGCTAATTTGCATTTACAAATGTTTCATGTACATAAATCCATGATCGTGCATTATACATTACAAGTTTACATCCAAATGAACCTAAACTAATGCCTAACCTAAGATACATCAACTAATTAACCTATCCTAATCACTTGGCCCATGATAGCATTGACCAAAACCAGATGCATTGGTTTTGCAATATCAGTCCCCATCTTGCATATTCCTGCTTTTCCAACCTGCAAAGTCCACAAACAGCTCAAATCAGAATATATTAACCTGCATTAACAAGAAAATCAGGAAGTTTCAAAGTTGAATTCCTGATAGATTCAGTTTAATTCAGTGCATTGCTCAACTGGTTTTCCACCTTAACATGTAAACCCAACTAACTAACAAAACTGATGCAAGCAATCGAATCCAACTAATTTTCCTAACTGGGTTTGCTTTAACAGAAGCGTTGAGTGGAATTACATTCTGTAAGAAATCAATCCCGTCCATTAACCTCAGTTGAAATTTACCTTAAATTCAAATGGGATTAATTTCAAACTCATAAATTCATTAATCTCAAATTCCAAATAAAATCATTTCAACTTCATTCCATAACAGAACCATTGCATTACTAACCAACCCTAACTAACTGTATTTCAGCCTAATTTCGAGCGCATTTGGAAACTGATTTTAAACTCTATAAATTAGGGCATTCCTCACTGGATTTGTTTTTTCACTCACAACAACACAGAATCACAATCTCTTCTATCTCGTGGCTATCTCTCTCAACCTCACTTCAAAGCTCGTTTCCGCATTGTTGCTCAGAGCCTCGCCTTGAAACTCTGAAACAACAAGAGCTAAACCTTCTCTCTCTACTTACACGCACGCAAAAACAATCAACTCACGCAACAGAAAACTGCATCAGCTAGTATTTCACTCGTCACGAATTTGTACGCACGATTTCACACATCAAGACTCTCAGATTCTCACTGATCGACAACAAGAACAGAAGAACCAGAGAAGAAGAAGAAGAAGACGTGCAAGAGTAGTAGAAGGGAAGGAATAGAAATAGAAGAAATAGAGAGAGTTTAGAGTAAAAAGCACCTAAGGAGCTTGAAGATCTCTGGTTCGTGTATTATCATTGTTGTTGAAGAGTCATTAGAACTACTTCGGTAGGTAGGCTATCGCGAAAGTTTGAGATGCGTCGAGTAGAACCCCTAAGGTCTCGTCAGTTAATCGTTCACCATAACAATTTAATTTATGATTCTTTAGGTTAGGGTTCATACATATTTTGGTCCGGTTAGGACATTAGAGGCCGAAGTAGGTTAAATTGATGTTGGATTCAGATTGAGGACGTGCAGAGGGAGAGTTTTATGGTCAAGTTTTTGAATTCTGCAAAATCTTCGCCGTCGAGGAAACCACCGGCGCGGCGGAGAGGAGACGGAAACAGAAGCGTAAGCTTTGAGAGCATGGTGTTCTAAGCCTCTCATTTTATTTCCCCATGTGCATTAATTCATAGTCCAACCCACTGCTGAAATCCTTGGGCTCAGGGCCATGCTCTCTGCTGAAGCCCATCCTTTTAATTGTTTTTTGTTAATTTTTGGTTAATTGTTTTAGCTTTCTTAATTGTTGATTTATTAGGCTAATTAGAAAATTAATTAGGATTTATTTGATTAACATGTTAGTATTTTTTATAATTTAATTAGGATTTTAATATTAATTTTTAATTAGGATTAATTGTTCTAATTAGAATAATTAATTTTAATTAGATTTTAATTCTAGTTTCGATTTCCTAACTGCTTCCCTAGGTGACTTGATCATTTTAACCCCAGGGTTTAATTTTAGATTTTCATGTTCCCTCACATTAGGGTTTAATTTAGAATAATTGATCATTTTAATGGATTTTTCATGTGATATTAAGTAGATTGTTAATGTGATCCAAAATTTTGCATGATCCCTTAATTAGGATTTGTACATTTTCATTGACCTTTAGATTAGGTTGTACATAATTTTCAATTTAATTCGATCCCTTTGATTCAAGTTTATCAAAAGAAATTTTGATTAACTAAATCCTTTGATTCATGTATAATCTCATTGTCTATTCAAGTGATCAAAAGTCTCTTGATCAATTAATAAGACTATTTATGCAAAGCTGTGGATCTTAAGGCCTCAAGTTCAGACTTTCATGCAAGGCATCCCAGACAAATCAAGCAGTGGATTATACAAAGCATATCAAATGTGTTTCTTCAAGAGCTTGTCAGTCAAGATTCAAATTGTGTGACATGAGCCTTAAGTAACAAAGAATGATGAGAGTGAAGAATTTATATCCTTGTCTAGGATATCCTTGGGTACGGGATGAATGACCCAGTTGGTCAAGGTATTCGCATTTGTTCATACACTTTAGTGCAATTCAAATCAAATGATTGATAAAGTCTTCATCATCACAAGGAGCAACAACGATTCTTTTCCAATAACTTGAAATTTATGATGAGAATCACTCGCCACGAGCCTTAACTAGTAAAGAATTAATGAGAGTGGAGAATTCTATTAACTCATTCTGAATATCTTTGGGTACGGGACGAATGTCCCAGCTGCTCATCGTATTCACCTTTACTCATAGACTTTAGTGTGGTTCATATCAAGTTACTGCCAAGTGTTCTTCATATTGCATTATCATATATCATTTCTCTTGCCTCAGTCTCTTGCTTCTTTGTTTCGTTCGTAATGGGATAAACTACGAAAGCTCTTACTTTCTCATTGCACAGTGAGAATACGTAGGCATAAGGATTCAGATTCTTTGCGAGCTACCTTATTTGTTGTCCATTCATCAATCAATACCATCTTTTTGATATCATATATCATTTTTCTTTGGATTCCATGCACATTCTTTTAGGATGAAATAGTCAGAGTCCACCTTGTGAACCAAGATATGTTTGCTTAAAGTCAAACACTTTATTCCTTACTTTTTGGCTAATACGCGTGTTTACTCTTTGGTTCAGAGTTTACTTCCTTCATGGATTCAATATACCATTCTTTGGTTTCAAATTGCTTGTTCCCTACAGTGATATACCAATCATCATTCTCCTTTGGGTCCCATACATATCCTTTTAGGAAGCTTAGTCGGATGTCCGCAACCATGCCCTTGAATCTTTGTTTGTGTTGTCAGTCCTTGTTGCTTAGGCAAACACCTCTTTGTTTCCACCATTATCTTTTGGTGTCGGTTATACTGTTCATCACTGCAGTCAACCCTTAAAGTGAAGTTGTGTTTGTCTTGTCAGTCCTTGTTGCTTAGGAAAACCTCACTTTGTTTCCACCATTGTCTTTTGGTGCAAGTTATATTGTTCACCACTGAAGTCAACCCTTGAAGTTGTGTTTATCTTGTCAGTCATTGTTGCTTAGGTAAACACCTCTTTGTTTCCACCATTCCCTTTGGTACAAGTTATACTTTTCATCACTCCCAATATTTCTTCCTTTGTTTTCATAGTTCTAAGAACTACGGGTGCTCTTACTTTCTCATTGCATAGTGAGAATACGTAGGCACGAGGATGTGAATCCTTGGTGAGCACATTTCTATTTATTCCTCATTCTTCTGCCTTAGGGCAACACTCATATCTGTCATGATTCATCATCTACCTTCAATCATAATCATTCATCCTAGTGACATATTGTCTCTCTTTGAAACCAAATACCATTTTTATTTGGAATTCCATATATACCCTTTTAGGACACTTGTCTACCTTTGTGCCAAGAGATGTTTGCTATGGAACTAAACACTTAATTCATCCTTTTGGTCATGATAATACAATGGGTATGCATATGTTCCTCCACATCTTAGTCTATACCACCTTTGCTCTTGGGTTGCGAATACCATTTCTCTTATGGATTCCAATATACCTTTACCTTTGGTTCCAAATCATACCATTCAGTCACTCTTACCAAATCCTTCATTTAGTTGACTTTGGTTATGTTACTCTTATCCTCCATTCATCGTCATGATTCATTCAAAACCTTCTACCTTCATTCACTCCATGTGATATACTGTTATCTTTGAGCCAAATACAATATCTCTTTGAGCTCCATCTTGTGTTTGCTTGTGAGCCGAGAGATGTTTGCCTTGATGCCAAACACCTAATTCATTTGTTTTTGGTTATGACAATACAGTAGAGATGCACATGTTCCTCCACATCATAGGCTATACCACCTTTACTCTTGGGTTCAGATTTAATCCATTTTTGGAGTCAAACAATACAATTATTTGGTTCAGACCATACCTTTATCACAACTTCTTTTCACCTCCCATCATTAGTTTTACGAACTACGGAGCTCTGAATTACTTATTTCACTATAAGGATACATAGGCATGAGGGTCCAAATCCTCACCGAGCACTTTATCTATTCCTTTCTTTTTTCCCTTATTCTTTTTGCGAGAAATCCTTTAGATATAACACTCATTCGAGTAAGAACAATCAAAACGGTTCCCGTTGAGTACAATATATGTTAGGGGTGTTAATACATTCCCTTGGCATAACTGACTTTCTTACCCATATTTATATTTACCTGGGTTTTATCTATGTTTTCCCTTTCCTTCGGGAATAAATAAAGTTTGATGACGACTCTGTTGTATGTTTAAACGTGCGATACATTTGGGTATATTTCCACTAGCTTCAGCTGGAGGTTTTGCTAGGGATAGCTTGCAATTAGGGATCTCTTCTTGAGTTTCCCTAGCTTCAACTGGCGACTCTACTAGGGGGTCTTTGTTTAGATAGGTAGGAGTCGAGCCTAGTTTTGTTTGCTTCTCCATTTTCTTGAGGTGCTTATCTTTATGATTTACTCGCTTTATTTATCGCATTCTTTATTACTTTAAATATTCATTATATGTTGGATATCTATATTTGTTGTTGTTGGGTTGGGGTGATGTTACATAAGTGAAGCTCTACACCCGAGCTTAGTACACACACAGGATAGACTCGTGGATAGTCTTGTACACCTGCGTTTCGCGCGTTGGGTTGTCACGAGAACCATACCCAGACTAAATTCACTTGGAAGTACTTTTGTCCTACGAGAATTTGCTACGGCAGGGTATTTTCTTTTCGAGTCGATGACTCATGGAGACCTCTTAGGGACCACCTTTGGAGCATAGTACACACCTATGAGGGGGATATGAGGTTTTCTATAGGAAACCATAGACCCTACATACATTTTTTCTCATGGATATGTCGAACCTTTGATCATGCATCAAGCAATATACACAGATTACCTGTTTTATTTTATATTGTTATCATATATTATTGCATATCATTTTTGCATTTCTGTATATATGCTGGAATTTCGAACCTGAGTTATGACGCCACCAATGCTTTGAATCTATGGATGTCTCATAATTATTTGATTTCCATCCATAACATATGCATTCATTTGTATCTCATGCATGCCAACCAGAAAAAACTCACCTCGTCCTTTCCTCCGCCAGAAAGACAATGATTTGCTGACACTTGTCATCAAAAAATCATGGAAAAGAGTAAGAGCAATGTATGCAAGAGGGATTTTAATAACGATCAAGACAGAGATGACTTGGTATTGGGGCTATTCTTAGATAGCATGACAACAAATTTCCCAAATCAGGTTGCAATTGATGAATAACCTGAAGACAACCTGGAGAAGGGTAACATACAAAAGATTGTAACTGCAGGCGTTCTACTGATTCTTCCTCAAGAATAGTATCTCCTGCCACATCAAAGGCATGCCCAAGGTAATCAGAATTTGAAGCAGAAGTAAATCAGCAAAGGAAACAACGATCAAGTAGAGAGATGTCCTCGCCATGATCCAGTTCCTATGTCTTATGCACATCTACTACCTATACTAATTAATGTTGGGGCAATGGTGCCTAAACAGATTAAGTATGTCAGACTTCGCAACATTAGATTGTTCAATCATGTGTCATTTGTAATCATTTCATGTTTGTTAAAGTGTTGTTCATTTGTAAAACTTGTGTGGTTTTATGATGATAATAATAATCAAATAAACATGCATGTTTTTATTAAATCCGTTTGTGTTCACTCATATTTTGCTTATCGGTATCAAATTGTTTTTCAAGCAAAATCTAAAGAGAATTATGCAATTAAAATGCACGAGATCGCTATTCGTATGTTTTTGAATAAAACCTCGCTGATGATGTAAGACATTGTTTCAAATTCCTAAACACTGGAGATATAAGGAAGATAATCCCTAGTCAACCCCTTTGGGCCTTGAAGTAGGAGTTTCTTTCTGTACATAAAACCCTCAATTTTAACCAGTGGCAAGGTAGTCTTCACCTAGTTTGACCTTGCGTTCAAATTTCGGAAAGAAGAGTATCCCATCAAAGGATCGGTCATATCATATCACTCTCAAGAGGATCGAATCACAAATTTAGAATGGTTGTCCCTTACATACAAAAGGAGTGAGACAGTCACGGCCCTTGCAAAAAATCAAGTAAGCGAATATCACAGGATTTTCTCTAATACCAAGTAAAGGATGATAAAAATCAAAAGCAAAAGAAAAGCCCGCTAAGTCAAAAGCTTGAAATCAATATTGGCTTAGGAAAAAGTTAGGGTGTCTTGGTGGACTGCAAACCCAAAGGACCAGTCCAGGAAAAATAAGGGAAAGCAAAACAAAGAAAGAGGATCAATAACAAAAATCCTCAGCACGAGAAAATTTGTGTGGCTGCAAACAAAAGTCGAAGGTGAGTGATTATCGCTCCAAAATCTCATTGGGTTCCTTAATCATCATTAATAATATCCAAAGTCCATTTATGAAAGATGAATGCTTGTTTCAGCTAATTGAACGTATGACTGGAGAATATCACGGAGAACGAGTGGGTTAGAATAGGTTTTAAGTTGTATATCCTTTCTTTCTGAAACCATGAACCAGCCACGTTACAACCCTTAAAAGACCTAATTGAAGTAGGGTTTATTTTGAAAGCATATTATGGTAAGATCACGTCAAAGCTGACTCCTAAAGATTTGTTTGTCGTCTGCATTGATACTGATATGGCATTCTAACTAGTTATTCATTCATTATATGTCATAATCTCGGTGAACATACTTGAGTTTCAAAACTTGCATGAGCATGGCATTACAATTATCATTTCCAAAATGAGCATTTTTACTGCCGAACAGGCATTTGACATCAAGAAAGCTTACAACGGAAAGATTGGACATTGTTTGATCTCTGAAGCACAAATCTCTTCATAATTCAGTCAATTTGGGATAATCACGTTGAGATTCGACAAATCTCTCTGAATCAGCCACACATGGGAAAGTTACTTCAAGGCTCATATTAAGGCAGGCCATCTCAAGACCATGAGAGGTCAATCACTCCCAGAGATGGTTAATCGAGAGGATACATTTTCAAGATGTTGGGGCAAGCCAGTTTGAGATCTTCAGATGTTAAGACTGCTTCATAACTTTGTGACTAGGGTAATTCATGCAGATTCCCAACAGACATGGGCAGAGGTAAGACACGAAGGTACCCAAATCTTTTCCAGTATCTCTGGTCCGTCCAGAATCTTTTCCAGTTTCTATGGTCAGTCCAGAATCTTTTCCAGTTTCTCTGGTCCGTCCAGAATATTTTCCAGTATTTCTGGTCTGTCCAGAATCTTTTCCAATATCTCTGATCCGTTCAGAATCTTTTCTAGTTTCTCTGGTCCGTCCAGAATCTTTTTCATTATTTTTGGTTCGTCTAAAATCTTTTCCACATGCTCTGGCCCGTCCAGAATCTTTTCTAGTATCTCTGGTTCTTCCAGAATCTTTTCAAGTTTCTCTGGCCCGTCCAGAATCTTTTTCAGTATCTCTGGTCCGTCCAAAATCTTTTTCAGTTTTTCTGGTTCGTCTAGAATCTTTTCCAATATCTCTAGTCCGTCCATAATCTTTCCAATATCTTTGGTCCATAAAATCTTTTCCAGTATCTCTGGTTCATCCAGAATCTTTTCCAGTATCTCTTGTCCGTACAAAATCTTTGTTAGTATCTCTAGTCCGTCCAGAATCTTTTCCAGTATCTCTGATCTGT
Source organism: Lathyrus oleraceus (assembly GCF_024323335.1). Taxonomy (NCBI): domain Eukaryota; kingdom Viridiplantae; phylum Streptophyta; class Magnoliopsida; order Fabales; family Fabaceae; genus Lathyrus; species Lathyrus oleraceus. The sequence goes on along the minus strand of NC_066581.1, from coordinate 296,628,196 downwards.
CAAGAATATTTTCCAGTATTTCTGGTCCGTCCAGAATCTTTTCCAGTATCTATGGTCCGTCCATAATCTTTTCCAGTATCTCTGGCCCATCCAGAATCATTTCTAGTATCTATGGTCCATCCAAAATCTTTTTCGGTATCTCTGATCCATCCAGAATCTTTTTCAGTATCTCTGGTTTGTCCAGAATTTTTTTTAGTATCTCGGGTTCGTCCAAAATCTTTTCCAGTATCTTTGGTCCGTCCAGAATCTTTTCCAATATCTATGGTCCGTCTAGGATTTGTTGTCTTCTCTCGTCCGTCCTGAGTATCTTGTTCTCTTTGGCCTATCCCCAGAATATCCTTCCTCCCCGACAGGATCAGTGTGAAATCCTCAATAATGGTGGTAATATACATCATTCTCATGAATAATAGTTTCTTTGGTATAGTTAGTGACTAGTCAAAGTATCCTCCATACCAGAAACTCTACCTTGTGAATGACATCCATATGGTCGTATAAATATTCATACATCATGAAAATAAAGCATACATGACATGTAACATGCATATCATGTTTCTCATTTGCAATCAATATCCCCATAGAATACCAATAAACCTCAGTAGATGAACCTATAAAATTCAAATTACCATCTCAACATTCCATGTGACCATTCTCAATAGGAAAATTTTCAAATACTTTGGTTCTTAATCCTCTTTTACCTAGAATACCCAAAAAGCTCCTGCACTTCATGTATTCAGGTTTAAGAAGATTAAATAGGAAAATCGTTATACCCAAAAAATTTCCCTCCCATTTTCATTCAATCCTCGACTTCGGATTCATCTGTACATATTCATGTCTCATTCATAGGCATCATTAATTCATAATTGATCATCATAAATTCAAAGCTTGTGGCTTAAAAAACTAGAGTTTGTGTGTGGATTAAACTTTAAACGTGTGACTTGGATCTTCATATGGTCATAAGGGAAGTGAAACCCTAATTTGCCTGATCTTTGAGATGTGGATTCAAGGAGACTTCATCATGGCACTCCTCAGGTCATTCAAACCCTAATTTCTTGATGATATGGTTATGGAACTTTATGGATACTATCGCAACCTGAAAAATACAGTGTGCGAAAAAATAACCGGCGAAAGAAAATGACAGAAGAGTCGCCACCGTGCGTTATTTATCCCAAAGGAGGGAAAGGAAACGCTCGAAGTAAACCTGAAAAAAGGAAAGGACAAGACAGGGTCTCGCAACCAAATCTTGGGTTCGGGAGTCGGTTATGCGAAGGGAAGGTATTAGCACCCCTACGCATCCGTAGTACTCTACGGGATCCACTTTTGTCGTTCTTGTCTAAAGGGTGTGAGTTTATCTTGTGTTGTTTACTAAAAAAAGGGGTTAAATGAAAATAACTCGCGCGGATGTCGCATCCACTGCATACGTATCTCATTTGAATATGAGAATCAGAGTCTTCGTAGCTCGACTGACCTATGGGTTTGGGGGATGTGTGCTCGCTAAGACATCGCGTCTTATGCCTACGTATCTCATCTGGAATGAGAATCAGAGCAAGTCGTAGTTCGGCTAACTACGGGGTTATGGATTGGGTTTTGGACGAACGACGCTACTACGCAACCTACGGGATGCTTGACCTTTGGAGACTTACTCACCTGTAGTAGAAGGAGTAAACGTGTGTTTAGAAGAAGAAAAATCAATGAAGGGTTAGGGTTTGGGATGCTCATGCAAAAAGGCAGTCCTTGACGAAGGAACCTGTAAAAAAAAATAAACACACCAAAACATTGCCTCCTATCGAGGTCTTCCAGCTAGGAAAGCAGTAAAATGCGGGAAAAATGTAAAAGTACCACGCGGATAAAAATCCGAAGTAACAACAATTAGAGAGATAAGAAACCCAGAGATCCTTCCAAGCTAACACCATCAAAGAAAGTGAGTCAGTACAGGTAATCGGAATGAAACTCCAGGGGGTATCCCACAAATAAAGTGGAAAACCACGCAAGTTATCCCTGCAAAAGTCATGTGAGCCCTCACAAAAACTCAACAAACAGGTTAGAGACAAAAAATAGGGTAATCAAGGGTTGCCCCCAAATCAAAATGTAACCACATGAATCATGCCATTAAAATTCACAAAAAAGACATGCATCAAAACGGTATCAAATTCACCCATAATACCTCAAACATTCAGAGTATTCAAATTCAAAGCTCAAAGGTAATGGGAATGAGGGCAAACCTGATTGGAGAGCTTGATTGAAATTGAGTTGCACCCGTGAGGTTTACAAAACAATCTTTAGGGTTTATGTGAGGCAGAGGTGATTCTGTGCAGTTGAGTTTCCTTCAGGGTTTGGAGGCTGCTCTGAACTCTGTTAGCTCTTCTCTCACTATCTTTTTCCAGCCAGGGTAATAGAAATAGAATTGCCTTTTGTTTCACTGAAACTCTGAATTTATAACCTGATTTTTGTGGACCTGTGGGCTCAAATGAGAGAGGTCCAAGTCCAAGATTTTTTTTTTGTTTTGTTTTTTTGAAAAAATATTCCGATTGCCATGATGAAATGCAAATGCTAAATGACCTAAAAATGTATGCATGCATGAGGTGTAAAGCGTATGCTTCCAGGAAAAATGAAGGGTAAATTTTCGGGTATTACAGCTGCCCTTATTCAATCAACTGGAGACCTGGAAAGAAGATAGCAGAGACTTTCGTGCTTTCGAGATATCAAGGGATTGAATACAATAAAAGCCCGAAAATTTGCAACTGAAGTGAAGTGAAGTAACAATGCCTGTCAGAATCGGCAAAGAGGTGGTCTTGAAAGAAGAATTCGTCTGGTAAGGTGAGAGTCAGTCTGAATACCGAAAAAGAATGTTAACCAGGATACCAAAATAAATGGTAACACATAAATAACCATGGCCTGAATGTCGCTCATCAGTCAGAATACTAGAAATGACTTCGATCTGAACATCGGAAGATATAAGATTATTAATATTGGTCTGAACATCGAGGGGCTGGCCTGAATGCCACAAGTTGCGTCGACCTGAACGTCGAAAACTTCTTCGATCTGAACATCGGAAAACTGGCCTGAATGCCACTTCGATCTGAACATCGGAAAATTGGCCTGAATGCCACTTCGATCTGAATATCGGAAAATTGGCCTGAATGCCACAAGTTGCATCGACCTGAATGTCGGAAACCACTTCGATCTGAATATCGGAAAATTGGCCTGAATGCCACAAGTTGCATCGACCTGAACGTCGGAAACTTCTTCAATCTGAACATCGGAAAACTGGCCTGAACGCCACAAGTTGCATCGACCTGAACGTCGGAAACTTCTTCGATCTGAACATCGGAAAACTGGCCTGAACGCCACAAGTTGCATCGACCTGAACGTCGGAAACTTCTTCGATCTGAACATCGGAAAACTGGCCTGAACGCCACTTCGGTCTGAATACCAGAGACTTCATGCGTGTCAGCATCGGTAGAAATAGGGAACGATAATAGAGACGGCGCATGGGCCAATGACACTTGCTGGGGATAAGAAAGGTAAGTCATGAACAATCTTCAGTCTGAGTACTGGAAACAACTTCTGGCTTATCACTTGGGATACCGAGAATGTTTTATGCTTACATGCGTATGTTTGAATTTTTCAATGGCGTAATGCTCCATGAAAATAGAAATGCTACGCGATTTGGGAGGATGCAATGCAATATGATTCTACATGCAGGGATGCGAAATGCTGGGTAGAATGCCAAGCTGAGGCAAGGGGATCTGCTGGGGAAATGATCACCATCTTCTGAACCCTGACAAGGCTGCTGGAGATGCACAACGCAAAGAATTCTGTGGGGAAATGACCCGCCACATGGCGTTCTAGCAATGACGAAATACCGAGATTCTGACTAGGGAGAGAACGGCACTGAAAACCTGCTGTTGGGGAAAGCGATAGTGGTTCTGGCAACCACGATCTGCGAGAGATGACTCAGCAGAGGAAGCAAATACCGATACGGTACCGAGGTTCTACTTCAAGGAAAGAAACCATGGATCTGGCATTGGGATTATCGATCTGGCCTCGAACTCTGAGGAGCAGCCGCTTCTGCTGGGAAGATACAGTCTGGCACTGTCAACTCCGCTAGGGGTATATAGTCTGACACTGTCAACTCTACTGGGGAGTGTATAATCTGAAACCACCGCTTGGGGGGGAGGTACAGTGGTGAGAACCTACTGGGGATTGAAGAATCCAACGCTCTGATCAGCTCTGCAGGGATAAGATACCGAATTCGTCTGTTGGTGGAAAACATTCACGATCATCTGCAGGGGATTTTAAGGAAATGCCCCGAGGGTACCTGTTCTGAATAGACGATCCAAAGCACTTAAAATTTACAGCAATTTTAAATGTTTATTAAGCATGTACCTGTAAAGCTCTTATGTGTCATGATGCAATGTTTATCAAAAAATTCGGACATCATTTTTGCAAACAAAACAAAAAAATGAAAATGAAAACAGAGATATACTAAATAACATGATTTTATTGATTGAACGGCCTCTGAATAGGCATTCACACCAGGAAGCAATCCCTGGAAAGAGGTAATCGCACAACAGATAAAAACAGACATTAATCTAATGGCAATGTGAAATGGATTTCTATTGGGTTCCAATTCTGCTATGACTTGCTCGTCTTCAAGATCCTCCAGATGATCAGCTTTCTGAAAGAGTGATTGGACTGTTTCCTATCCTTCAAAAGTTTCCAGTCATTGACACGAGATGAGATTCAGAACTACTCAGATCGCAGTCATTCGTTTAATCCCTAACTTTTGCCTGGATCGCCCTTTTCGGGTTTTCAATCCACCGGGATACCCATTTTTGCCTAAGTTGCCTTTTCAGGTTTTCAACTTACCGGGTGTACAATCTTTTCACTTTTAATCCCTAATTTTTGCCCGAACCTTTTTCATTTTCTTGGTTCTCCGGGATGCCCATTTTTGCCTGGACTACTCTTTTTATTGTCCAGCGGGTCTATTTCATGCGAAGTATTTTTTAACTGCGTCTGAGTTCACCGGGGAAGTGAAGTTTTCACCATCCATCGTTGCAAGCATTAAGGCCCCACCATCAAAAACCTTGGTGACAATATACGGTCCATCATAGTTAGGAGTCCACTTGCCCCTGTGATCTGTCTGAGGAGGAAGGATCCTTTTCAACACCAAATCTCTGACCTGGAAGCATCGAGGACGCACTTTCTGATCAAAGGCTCTCTTCATCCGACTTTGATACAACTGCCCATAACAAATGGCTGCCATTCGCTTCTCTTCGATAAGACTCAACTCATTGAACCTTGTCCGAATCCATTCAGCTTCGTCTAACTTGACATCCAACAGGACTCTTAGAGAAGGAATCTCCACTTCAACAGGTAGGACTGCTCCCATACCATACACAAGGGAGTAAGGGGTTGCCCCGATCGATGTACGTACTGAAGTACGGTACCCATGCAAGGCGAATGGTAGCATCTCATGCCAATCTCTGTACGTAACGACCATCTTCTGCACAATCTTTTTTATGTTCTTATTTGTCGCCTCAACAACACCGTTCATCTTAGGGCGATAAGGGGAAGAATTGTGATGATGAATGTTGAAGTTCTTGCACAACTCCTTCATCATTTTGTTATTGAGGTTAGAACCATTATCAGTAATGATTCTTTCGGGAATCCCATAACGACAAATGATTTCTTTCTTAATGAATCGGGCAACCACATGTCTGGTGACCTTCGCAAATGACGCTGCTTCGACCCACTTGGTGAAATAGTCGATGGCCACAAGGATGAAGCGATGCCCATTGGAGGCAATCGGCTCAATCTTTCCAATCATATCAATGCCCCACATAGCAAAGGGTCATGGCGAAGACATCACATTCAAAGGATTTGGCGGCACATGTACCTTATCAGCATAAATCTGGCATTTATGGCACTTCCGAGCATACTTGAAACAATCAAATTCCATGGTCATCCAGTAATATCCCGCTCTCAACAATTTCTTAGCCATTGCATGTCCGCCGACATGAGTACCGAAGGAGCCTTCATGAACTTCCTGCATCAACATGTTTGCTTCGTGTCTATCCACGCATCTGAGCAAAATCATGTCGAAGTTCCTCTTATACAGAACATCGTCTTTGTTCAAGAAGAAACTGCCTGCCAATCTTCTCAAAGTCTTTCTATCATTGTTGGATGCCCCTGCAGGGTACTCTTGATTCTTCAGAAAGCACTTGATGTCGTGATACCAGGGCTTGTCATCAACTACCAGTTCAGCAACAAACACATACGCGACCCTATCAAGGCGCATCACGTCGATCTTGGGAGCATGGTTCCAACGGATCACCGTGATCATGGAGGATAGAGTAGCAAGAGCATCTGCCATCTGGTTCTCATCACGAGGTATATGGTACAACTTTACTGTTGTGAAGAAAGTCAACAGTCTTCTCATGTAATCTCTGTAGGGGACCAGAGTAGGCTAGAGAGTGTTCCAATCACCATTCACTTGATTGATTACCAGAGCTGAATCTCCGAAGATGTTCAAAGTCTTGATTCTCAAATCAATGGCTTGCTCAATACCCAAGATACAAGCTTCATACTCAGCTTCATTATTGGTGCACTCGAAAGTCAGACGAGCGGTGAAAGGCATGTGGGCACCTTTCGGAGTTGTAATGACAACACCAATTCCACTTCCTCTGGCGTTGACGGCCCCATCAAATATTAAAGTCCACTTTTCGTCTAGATCAGGTCCCACTTCAACAACTGACTCTTCACAGTCTTTCATCTTGAGGAACATGATGTCTTCATCTGGAAAATCAAACTTCATCGGCTCATAATGTTCAACCGGCTGTTGAGCAAGATAGTCTGACAGAATACTCCCCTTGATGGCTTTCTGGGAAGTATACTGGATGTCGTACTCTGTCAGTACCATTTGCCAACGAGCAACTCTTCCGATGAGAGCTGCCTTCTCAAATATATACTTGACTGGATCCCTTTTGGAGATCAGTAAGGTTGTGTGAGACAGCATGTATTGTCTCAATCGCTTAGCAGCCCATGCAAGTGCACAACATGTTTTTTCAATCATTGAGTATCTCGACTCGCAATCTGTGAATTTCTTACTCAGGTAGTAGATGGCATGCTCTTTCCTACCTGCCTCGTCGTGTTGACCGAGAACACAACCCATGGAATTGTCTAGTACTGTCAAATACATAATCAGCGGTCTCCCTGGGACCGGAGGCACAAGGATAAGAGGATTCTGCAAATACTCTTTTATCTTCTCGAACGCCCTTTGACAATCATCATTCCACCTGATAGCCTGATCTTTTCTCAACAATTTGAATATTGGCTCACACGTGACTGTTAGGTGAGAGATGAACCTTGTAATGTAGTTCAACCTCCCTAAGAAACCACATACTTGTTTCTCTGTTCTTGGCTCAGGCATTTCCTGTATCGCTTTCACTTTGGCCGGATCCACCTCAATCCCTTTTCCGCTAACAACAAAACCCAGTAGTTTTCTAGATCTCACCCCAAAAGTACACTTGTTCGGATTAAGCCTCAGCTTGAATTTCCTCAAACCCTCAAACAGTTTCTGCAAATTCACCAAATGTTCTTCTTCTGTCTGAGATTTGACAATCATATCATCAACATAAACCTCGATTTCATGATGAATCATATCATGGAACAGAGTCACCATCGCTCGCTGATATGTTGCTCCGGCATTTTTCAGACCAAACGGCATCACCTTGTAGCAGAAGGTGCCCCATGGGGTTATGAATGTTGTCTTCTCCATGTCTTCTGGTGCCATCTTAATTTGATTATAGCCAGAAAAGCCATCCATGAAGGAGAATACCGAGAACTGAGCCGTGTTATCCACCAAAACGTCAATGTGAGGTAAGGGGAAATCATCTTTAGGACTAACCCTGTTCAGATCCCGGTAGTCAACACACATCCGTACCTTTCCATCCTTCTTAGGTACCAGAACGATATTTGCAACCCATGGCGGATAATTTGTGACTGCTAGAAACCCTGCATCCAACTGTTTTTGCACTTCTTCCTTTATCTTGACAGCCATCTCTGGTCTTGTTCTTCTGAGCTTCTGCTTGACCGGAGGACAACCTTCTTTGAGCGGCAAGCGATGTACCACGATGTCTGTGTCAAGCCCTGGCATGTCCTGATAAGACCAAGTGAAGATGTCAACATACTCTTGCAGCAATTCAATCAACCCCTTCTTCACATTGTCTTCCAAAGCAGCCCCTATCTTGATTTCTCTCTTGGCGTCCTCGGTGCCGAGATTAATCACTTCAACAGACTCTTGATGCGGTTGAATGACCCTTTCCTCTTGTTTTAATAACCTGGTAAGTTCTTCAGGGAGTTCACAATCTTCATCACCCTCTTCTTCAGCTTGAAAGATTGGATTTTCAAAGTCGAAGCGAGCCATAGCAGAACCGTTATCAATAGGATCCGGTGATGTGCATCTGCATGAGTGATGGTATGTGCTTATGAGTGTGAAAAAAAAAGTGGAAACTAAACAAAACATTGCCATTTTTTTTGAAAAACTGCAAAAATAGAAAGACAGGGAACGAAATATTTGAATGCAAAAAGACGTCCTTTATTTATGATAAAAAATGCAAGTGTCACATAGATGAGCCCTACAATGAGTCATTACGCCCTGGCGGAACGTAAGACTTGGATATGCATGAATAAACAAAGAAAATTACTCCTCCAGACAAGTGGCTTGGACAATCTCCTCAGAAGACCAATTGTTGAGAACTTCACCCGGGATCCTCGGACGCACCTAGTTATCGATGTCGTAATCACTATCCCCATCTTCATTGTTGACCGTAGAGACTAATTTGACTTCTCCTTCAACCATGTTAACGTTGCAGACATTAGGAGCTGGTGCAAAGTTAACGGCCTTCGAATCAATGAGGTCCTAAACTACGTGCTTAAAAGCTTTGCAGTTCTCAATATTGTGGCCAGGTGCCCCAGAGTGGAAGCTACACCTAGCGTTGGCGTCATAACCCACCGAAAGCCTACCAACGGGAGGAGCCAGAGTGCACAACTGCACAAGTTGTAGTTTTTGAAGACTAGAAAGCAACTGAGCGTACGACATTAGAAGAGTGTCGAAACGCCGGTCCATCGTCCTTGGCCTCGGTTGATAGGCGGGTCTGTTACCCGGTTGTTGTGGTTGGTACTGAGCTGGTTGACGTTGTGGTTGTTGTTGTTGTAGTGGTGTTGCAGCTGGAATGGTCACAGTCGCAACATACGGTTGCTGATGATAGTTCTGAAAGTTATTCCTCCGGTTATCCCTGTTCTGATAAGAAGATATGACACTTGCATCCCCTTCTCTCCTCTTCTGTCCCTGAATGAACGGCTTCTTCACCCCTGATGAGGATCCACCTCCACTTTGAGTCTTGTATGTCTTCAGGTAATTCTCCACCCTCTCTCCGGTAGAGACTACATCAACAAAGTTGGAGGCATTGCAACCCGCTAGGCGCTCCAAGTAAGGTCCGGGTAGAGTGTTCATGAACATGTTAGCCATTTCCTTATCCAACATAGGAGGTTGAACACGAGAAGCTGTTTCTCTCCAGCGTTGAGCGTATTCTCTGAAGCACTCATTGCTTTTAAGAGACAAATTTTGAAGTTGAGTTCTGTCCGGAGCCATGTCTGCATTATACTGATACTGCTTCACGAAAGCCTCAGCCAAATCCCTCCAGCAACGGATGTGGGCTCTGTCCAGCCTCATATACCATTCCAGGGATGTCCCAGCTAGGGTGTCCTGGAAAAAGTACATAAGCAACTTTTCGTCATCGGAGTATGCAACCATTTTACGGAAATAGGCTTGCACATGGGTCTTCGGGCAAGAGTTGCCATTGTATTTGTCAAATATCGGGACCTTGAATTTCGGTGGCACTCTCACACCTGGGACCAACCCCAAGTCAGCAACATCTACTCCCAGAGGATTCTGTCCTTCCACTGCCTTCAACCTGTCTTCCAATCTTCTAAACATGGGGTCCACACCATGACCCATACCAAAGTCTTCCTGTAGCAGGGGGAACTAATCGTCCTGATCATCATGAACGGGCTGTTGATCGGAGGTGACATGTAGGATTGGGATAGGCCCCGGTCCATTGGGTCCATTAGCCTCTCCAGCTGGAGGATCAGTCACCGTCTCTAGTTGAGCAGGGGGATTCCTCTGTATCATCTGCCTGAGCTCTTGCTGTCCCTGAGCCACCCCTTGAACCACATCCATGAATTGATTCATGCGGATTTTCATCTCGGCGAACTCTGCCTGTAGGCTTTCCATTACTCTCTGTTGGTTTCTGCGGGTACCGTACCGATGAATGCCTGGGTTAGCTATCCTGCTGATGGAACACCAAACAAACTGAGAACACTGTGGCGGTACCTGTTATGCAAGACATGCTAATGAATATGTAAATGCAATGACATGTTTATCAATTCCAAAGGTATTCTACCCCCTTGATTCCAGTCTCTCAATAGATAAACGATGTAAAAAAAAAGACTAAGCCGTTGATGAGAACCAAGAAAATTCCGACTAGAATCAAGTAGAAGATATAAACCCCACAGAAATGGATAAACATGTGTGAATGATTATGAATGCAAAATGATGTGATGCAAAATGATGTGAATGCAGTGCAGTGGCATGGGAATCAGGATCGTTGTATCTGCTTGAACATCTGTCAAGTTGCACTGTCTGGAGAGAAATTAAGAGCACACCAAACAAAGGTCATGGGATGGATCATGTTATCCTTAATATCAACCACCCATTTTGGTGGATTATGGTTTACATCTTATCAACACCCAAGTTTCATTGATATCAAGGATACCTGATCGGATCAACCATGAATCAAGGGTTTGTTGCAAGTCACGAGCATGGAGTTTAGGTTAAGAACCACCCAAAAGGAGTGTACTAAGGTTTAAACCTGCCAAACATGTTCTACAAAAGGTTCCCATAGTCATAATCCCATCTTTCGGATATTATCGGAGGAACGACTACTCGTATTCCAAAAATATTCTCAAGAGAGACTCTTATGAATGTAGTATCGCGTAACAATCGTATCAAATCTTACACTTGAACGACTTTCGCACTACGTCCTACGAATAGGCCAAGATGGGTTTGGTAAACTAAGATCCTCGGCTTCTAAGGTCTATATTGGAAAAAGTAATGTCTAACCACAACTTACTTGTGTGACATTATTGATCTCAACATGACCTCCACCAAGTGAATGGGCTTGCAAGTCAACTTGCTAAGGAATAACTCCACACAAGTCGACCAGACTATGCCATTCTCCTATCCTAAGTGCACTCGAGTTCGGGTATAGAACTCATCTCACAAAGATCACCAAGTAGCCATAGCCAGCCAACAGATACAACAATGATATGTACACAATGCAATAAGGTAAAACAGGTAAATAAATAACTGTACAAAAGCATGAACACCCAATAAACAAACAAACTAAAAAAGCTAGGAGGGACTCGCTTAGGGAAACCGGGTCCCCAGCAGAGTCGCCAGCTGTCGCAACCTGAAAAATACAGTGTGCGAAAAAACAACCGGCGAAAGAAAATGACAGAAGAGTCGCCACCGTGCGTTATTTATCCCAAAGGATGGAAATGAAACGCTCGAAGTAAACCTGAAAAAAGGAAAGGACAAGACAGGGGCTCGCAACCAAATCTTGGGTTCGGGAGTCGGTTATGCGAAGGGAAGGTATTAGCACCCCTACGCATCCGTAGTACTCTACGGGATCCACTTTTGTAGTTCTTGTCTAAAGGGTGTGAGTTTATCTTGTGATGTTTACTAAAAAAAAGGGGTTAAATGAAAATAACTCGCGCGGATGTCGCATCCACTGCATACGTATCTCATCTGAATATGAGAATCAGAGTCTTCGTAGCTCGGCTGACCTATGGGTTTGGGGGATGTGTGTTCGCTAAGACATCGCGTCTTATGCCTACGTATCTCATCTGGAATGAGAATCAGAGCAAGCCGTAGTTCGGCTAACTACGGGGTTATGGATTGAGTTTTGGACGAACGACGTTACTACGCAATCTACCGGATGCTCGACCTTTGGAGACTTACTCACCTGTAGTAGAAGGAGTAAACGTGTGTTTAGGAGAAGAAAAATCAATGAAGGGTTAGGGTTTGGGATGCTCATGCAAAAATGCAATCCTTGACGAAGGAACCTGTAAAAAAAAATAAACACACAAAAACATTGCCTCCTATCGAGGTCTTCCAGCTAGGAAAGCAGTAAAATGCGGGAAAAATGTAAAAGTATCACGCGGATAAAAATTCGAAGTAACAACAATTAGAGAGATAAGAAACCCAGAGATCCTTCCAAGCTAACACCATCAAAGAAAGTGAGTCAGTACAGGTAATCGGAATGAAACTCCAGGGGGTATCCCACAAATAAAGTGGAAAACCACGCAAGTTATCCCTGCAAAATTCATGTGAGCCCTCACAAAAACTCAACAAACAGGTTAGAGACAAAAAAATAGGGTAATCAAGGGTTGCCCCCAAATCAAAATGTAACCACATGAATCATGTCATTAAAATTCACAAAAAAGACATGCATCAAAAGGGTATCAAATTCACCCATAATACCTCAAACATTCAGAGTATTCAAATTCAAAGCTCAAAGGTAATGGGAATGAGGGCAAACCTGATTGGAGAGCTTGATTGAAATTGAGTTGCACCCGTGAGGTTTACAAAACAATCTTTAGGGTTTATGTGAGGCAGAGGTGATTCTGTGCAGTTGAGTTCCCTTCAGGGTTTGGAGGCTGCTCTGAACTCTGTTAGCTCTTCTCTCACTATCTTTTTCCAGCCAGGGTAATAGGAATAGAATTGCCTTTTGTTTCACGGAAACTCTAAATTTATAACCTGATTTTTGTGGACCCGTGGGCTCAAATGAGAGAGGTCCAAGTCCAAGATTTTTTATTTTATTTATTTATTTATTTATTTTTCGTTTTTTTTGTTGAAAAAATATTCCGATTGCCATGATGAAATGCAAATGCCAAATGACCTAAAAATGTATGCATGCATGAGGTGTAAAGTGTATGCTTCCAGGAAAAATGAAGGGTAAATTATGGGGTATTACAGATACTCTTTGGGCCTTGTCTTGGCTATCTAAACCATAGTTGAGGGCTCATACATTGGAGATTTTCTTGTGAAGCATCTTGATTGATTCAAAGACCTTGATTGAAGGGTATGCCTCATCAAACCCTAATCAGGTAAGACGTGGTCCTATTATGCCTTAGGGCTTGACTTTTCATCTTGTGCTATTATAAACCCTAATTCATTGGGGATAGATGTTTGACTATCATCTCATGCATCATTCATCATCAAATCTACATGCCTATGTGGTTGAGATTTCATCTGATTCATAGCTTGGCTCAAGCATCCATATGTGCATCATATTTAACATTTACTAGGCCATTAACTTAGGTCTTTTAGTATTGGCAGATGCATAGGCCCATCAGCCTTGATTCATTCATATGGTGCAGATGGTCAGGGATGCCTGATTCATTCAAGTATTGGCTCCATTGATCCATTCATTGTTGCTTAAACATTAATCATTGTTTTATTTGAATCATGTCTTATTTGCATTACACATGAAAACCCTAATTCAAGATCCATAGTTGACTTTGGTCAACTGTTGACTTTTTGGTCAACCAAGTTTACCAAAGTCAACCATCCAATCAGAGGTCCATTTGACTGTGGCATCATTAATCATTTGCATTGGGTTTAGTTCACACTTTTGTTTAGCAAAGTATTCAAATTCATTAACCATTGATCTTTTTTCCATCCTTTGGTGCATTCCATTCAAATTCAATTTTCAAACATGTTAATATCCATTCAATACATGAAAATCTTCCATCATTCCCTTTCCATAGAGGTTTCTCATTTTGCAAGCTCCATTCATAAACATTGCCATTCATAAACATGTGCCATTCTTGTTTTTCATTCATTCATAGATACATTCTAATTCATACCAAATTTCCATTTTTACTCAATTTTTAACTTTCCATTCAAAATCTAACTTGCATTTACAAATGTTTCATGTACATAAATCCATGATCATGCATTATACATTACAAGTTTACATCCAAATGAAGCTAAACTAATGCTTAACCTAAGATACATCAACTAATTAACCTATCCTAATCACTTGGCACATGATAGCATTGACCAAAACCAGATGCATTAATTCTACAACATCAGTCACCATCTTGTATAATCCTGCTTTTCCAACCTGCAAAGTCCACAAACAACTCAAATCAGAATATATTAACCTGCATTAACAAGAAAATCAGGAAGTTTCAAAGTCGAATTCCTGATAGATTCAGTTTAATTCCGTGCGTTGCTCAACTGGTTTTCCACCTTAACATTTAAGCCTAACTAACTAACAAAATTGATGCAAGCAATTGAATCCAACTCATTTTCCTAACTGCTTTTGCATTAACAGAAGTATTGAGTGGAATTACATTCTGCAAGAAATCGATTCAGTCCATTAACCCTAGTTGAAATTTACTATAAATTCAAATGGAATTAACTTTAAACTCATAAATCATTAATCTCAAATTCCAAATAAAATTATTTCATATTCATTCAATAACAGAACCATTGCATTACTAACCAACCCTAACTAACTGTTGCATTTGAGGTGAATTTCAGCCTAATTTTGAGCGTATTTGCTAACTGTTTTTAAGCTCTATAAATTAGGGCATTCCTCACTGGATTTATTTTTTTCAATCAATAACAATAACACAGAATCACCCTCTCTTCTTTCTCGTGGCTATCTCTCTCAACCTCACTCCAAAGCTCGTTTCCTCACTGTTGCTCAGAGACTTACCTTGAAGCTATGAAACAACAAGATCTAAACCTTCTCTCTACTTTCATGCACGCCAGAAAAATCAACTCACGCAACAAAAAACTGCATTATCTATCGTTTCACTCATAAAAACGCTCAGATTCTCACCGATCGACAACAAGAACAAAAGATCCAGAGAAGAAGAAGGAGACGTGCAAGAGGAGTAGAAGGGGAGGAATCGAAATAGAAGAAAGAGAGAGAGAGTTTGGAGTAAAAAGCACCCGAGGAGCTTGAAGATCTTTGGTTCGTGTATTATTGTCGCTGATGAAGAGTCACCAGAACTACTTCGGCAGGTAGGTCATCACGTCTTCACTATTTTTTCATCTTTTTGCTCCATTCTTGATACCATACGAAAGCTTAAGGTGCATCGAGTAGAAGCCCTAAGGTCTCGTCGGTTAATCATTCACCATAACAATTTAATTTAAGATTCTTTAGGTTAAGGTTAATACATATTTTGGTTTGGTTAGGACATTAGAGGTCGAAGTAGGTTAAATTGATGTTGGATTCAAATTGAGGACGTGGAGAGGGAAAGTTTGATGGTCAAGTTTTTGAATTCTACAAAATCTATGCCACCGAGGGAACCTACGGCGTGGCGGAGACGGAGATGGAAACGGAAACGGAAACGGAAGTGTAAGCTTTGACAGTATGGTGTTATAAGCCTCTCATTTTATTTCCCCATGTGGATTAATTCATGGTCATTCACGTTTGATGATACATGTGTCTGCCATCAATTGCCCTATCAATGTCCTGCATTTGACTGTTACATTACAATGGTGATTCATCCCTTATCCAATGTTATCCAGTCACATGCATGGACGTTGTATTGTCATCGGGCCTTAACTTAATGGGCCTTGTGCCTTGGTTTGGTCCTCACCCTTTTTTGTGAGGCCTCACCCCCCTGGTCCTTTGATTCAACGGTTGGGCCAGTAGCCACAAGTCCAAACACGTGTTTTTCTTAGACACCCCTGGGATCAAGGCCATACCCCTTGCTGAAACCCATCCTTTTAATTGTTTTTGTTAATTATTTTAGCTTTCTTAATTGTTGCTTAATTAGGCTTATTAGAAAATTAATTAGGATTTACATGATTAACATGTTAGTATTTTTTAGAATTTAATTAGAATTAGAATATTAATTTTTAATTAGGATTAATGGTTCTAATTAGAAATAATTAGAATAATTAATTTTAATTAGATTTTAATTCTAGTTTTGATTCCCTAACAGCTTCCCTAGATGATTTGACCATTTTAACCCTAGGGTTTAATTTTAGATTTTCATGATCCCTTAGGTTAGGGCTTGATTTAGAATAATTGATCATTTTAATGAATTTTTCATGTGATATTAAGTAGATTATTAATGTGATCCTAAATGTTGCATGATCCCTTAGTTATGATTTCTACATTTTCATTGACCTTTCGATTAGTTTATACATAATTTTCAATTTAATTCAATCCCTTTGATTCAAGTTGATCAAAAGAAATTTTGATTAACTAAATCCTTTGATTCATGTATACTCCTACAGACTATTCAAGTGATCAAAAGTCCCTTGATCACTTGATAAGACTATTTCTACAAAGTTGTGGATCTCAAGGCCTCAAGTTCAAACTTTCATGCAAGGCATCCCAGACAAATAAAGCAGTAGATTATACAAAGCATATCAAAGGCGTTTCTTCAAGAGCTTGTCAGTCAAGATTCAAATAGTGTGACATGAGCCTTAAGTAACAAAGAATGATGAGAGTGGAGAATTCCTATCCTTGTCTAGGGTATCCTTGGGTATGGGATGAATGATCCAGTTGCTCAAGGTATTCTCTTTTGTTCATAGACTTTAGTGCAATTCGAATCAAATAATTGATAAAGCCTTCCTTATCACACGGAGCGGAAAGGATTCTTCTTCAACAACTTGAATGTTATGATGAGAATCACATGCCACAAGCCTTAAGTAGTAAAGAATAAATGAGAGTGAAGAGTTCTATTAACTCATTCTGAATATGTTTGGGTACGGGACGAATGACCTAGTTGTTCGTCATATTCACCTTTATTCATAGACTTTAGTGTGGTTCATATCAAATGACTGCCAAGTCTTATTCATCTTGCATTATCATATATCATTTCTCTTGCCTCAGTCTCTTGTTATCTTTGTTCCGTTCGTAGTGGGTTGAACTACGAAAGCTATGACTTTCTCATTGCACGACAATAATACATAGGCACGAGGATTCAGATTCTCCATGAGCTACCTTATTTATTGTCCACTCATCAATCAATACCATCTTTTAAAGACCAAATATCATTTTTCCTTGGAATCCATATACATCATTTTAGGACGAAATAGTCGGAGTCCACCTTGTGAACCAATATATGTTTGGCTTAATGTCAAACACTTTATTCCTTCCTTTTTTGCCAATATGTCTGTTTACTCTTTGGTTCAGAGTTTACTTCCTTCATTGATTCAATATACCATTATTTGGTTTCAAATTTCTTGTTCCCTTCAGCGATATATTGTTCCTTGTACCAATCATCATTTTCCTTTGGGTCCTATACATATCCTTTTAGGAAGCTTAGTCAGAAATCCGCAGCCATACCCTTGAAGTTATGTTTGTCTTGTCAGTCCTTGTTGCTTAGGCAAATACCTCTTTGTTTCCACCATTGTCTTTTAGTTCCGGTTATACTATTCATCACTACAGTCAACACTTGAAGTGAAGTTGTGTTTGTCTTGTCAGTCCTTGTTGCTTAGGAAAACACCACTTTGTTTTCACCATTGTATTTTGGTACAAGTTATAATGTTCATCACTGCAGTCAACCCTTGAAGTTGTGTTTGTCTTGTAAGTCCTTGTTGCTTAGGCAAACACCTCTTTGTTTCCACCATTCCCTTTGGTACAAGTTATACTTTTCATCACTCCCAATCTTTCTTCCTTTATTTTCATAGTTCTGAGAACTATGGGTGCTCCGACTTTCTCATTGCACAGTGAGAATACGTAGGAACGAGGATGAGAATCCTTGGTGAGCACATTCCTATTTATTCCCCATTCTTCTGCCTTAGGGCACCACGCATATCTGTCATGATTCATCATTTACCTTCAATCATAACCATTTATCCTGTTGACATACTGTCTCTCTTTTAAACCAAACACCACTTTTCTTTGGAATTCCATATATACCCTTTTAGAACACTTGTCCACCTTTGTGCTAAGAGATGTTTTCTAAGGAGCCAAACATTTAATTCATCCAAGTGTCCACCGTTTAGGACACTTGTCCACCATCAGTTCTATGAACTACGTAGACATGATGGCCTCAATCCTCGCTGAGTACTTTATCTATTCCTTTCTTTTTTCCCTTATTCTTTTCAGTAGTAATCCTTCAGATATAACACCCATTCGAGCAAGAAAAATTAAAACGGTTCCCGTTGAGTACAACGAATGTTAAGGGTGCTAATACCTTCCCTTGACATAACCGACTTGCTTACCCATATTTCTGTTTCCCCAGGTTTTATCGATGTTTTCCCTTTCCTTCAGGAATAAATAAAGTTCGATGGAAAATTTATTGTATGTTCGAACGTGTGATGCGTTCGGGTATATTTTCGCTAACTTCAACGGTGATGACCACGGGGTCATCGTTATAAGGGTTGATACCTAGTGCAATTTCTATGAAAAATAAATCTCAACCTCGGTCGTCTTGATACATCCTTCCTTTGGTTAAGTGGGAAGATTATCTGTATTTAATACCTGGTGGACATATCTTATTTGGGCGGAGCTATTCTCTCCATCCCTAGTGAATCCTCCTACAATAGTGTTAACTGTATGGTGTACGACCTCACCGATCTTATTTTTTGGATGGTTCCTATCCCTTTATGGATTTGGGGCTTCCTGTATCATCCCACCCACAAAAGTGTGCTCTCCCGAGCCTTGAGAGGAATCACCTTTGACATACTTCTTAAGGTGCCCCTCATGGATCAAACGTTCGATCTTCTTCTTGAGCTAGTAGCAATCTTCTATATGGCCGTTTTCACATTGATATAAGTGACATGTGTCGTGACATGAAAAAATGACAATTGCCGCATTTATAGAAAACCACGTATTTGTTGGTTAATTTTAGTGAACGAATATTTATGTCGCATTCTAGCGATTAAACATTGCTTGTATGCTCGCGCTGGGGCGATTTAAGCGTTTGTTTGTATCATGGTAGATTGGATAAAATATTGTCCATTTGTGAAAAGGTTTTCAATCGTGTAAATGTGAGAAAAGATAAGTTTGATTGGTTGAGTGTATTTTTAGTGGATGACAAGTACTTGAACGGTAGGCTAAGTACGACCATCATATAGATACTTGGGACTAAGAGGGACATGTACGTCCAACTAATCTTTTTCATCCAAGTTATTTATGAAATTTGTGTGGCGAATTAAGTCTCATTTCTGCAACGGATAACTAGTATTCGAGTGGGAGACTAAGTACGACCATCATACAAATACTCGGGACTAAGGAGGAAAAGTACGTCCAAATAATGAACTAGAGTCGGTTATTTAATGTATTTTGAAATGGATGACGAGTACTCGAATGGTAGGCTAAGTACGACCATCATCCAAATACTTTGAGACTAAGAAGGACAAGTACGTCCAACTAATCCTTTTCCAAACGATTATTTATTGTGAAAAAAAGTTTTCGAAGTGATTAATTAGAAAAGTACTTGATAATAGTCAAGTGTTTGATATTTTTTTAAAGATGATTTGATTTTGGATGGAAAAAGTTTGAGTTTGATTTTGAAAAAAATCTTTACTTTGGTTTCAAAAATCTTGATTTTATTTATGATTTATTTATTTCATTAATCAAAACTTAATTAATAAAATAAAATAAATTAACATGGATAAAAGGAAAGGGATGCAGTTTGTAAATAGGGATGGTGTAGACAACAAAATAAACCACTAAAAAAGATTGCAAATAGAAAGAAGAGGGGCGCTGAAAGAAAAAAAACGCCCAAAGGCTTGAGGGCCCAAGGGGCGTTATCCCAGTCAACCAGGGGTGAGGGAGTTAACATGTCTTGACTTAATCTTATACGTTAGATGCGCATACCTATGGATAAAATGGTGAGGAAATGAGGGTGCATGTTATTGATGTGGGAGTCCCTTCATGGGACCCCAATCAAAGACTTGGACAACCATATGGCGTGATGGAAAAAAGATGGGAGGAATGATCAAAAGTTGAAGGAGACTCACATGAGTCTCACTTCTCCTTTATTGATCTCTCTCTCTCTCTCTCTCTCTCTCTCCCTCTCCTTAAAACACAATCCACCCTCTTTTTCTTTCCAAAATGGATTAAAAGGCAAAAAAAGATAAATTGAGATGAACACCATGAAGGTGTTCATCATTAATTCCCAAATTCTTCATTGTTTTCTCAAATCAAAGAAATCTCAACACAAACCTTCCTTGTTTTTTTGCTCTGATAACGAAAATAACAATGGATTAACTAAAACACAAACCATGAGCTCGGATTGAGCTCTCCCCCAAAATAACCCAAGCCCAAATTTCATTAATCTTCAGCGATTACAATAATGATTACAGAAATTGAGAGTAAAGTAACAACAAATATGCAACGCGGAAGGTAAACTAAACATGAAAAGCAAAGAAAGATACCTTACTGGAAATTGAAATTTCTTGCAAGGTTTCTGGCAAGGTCTCTCAACCTTTAGGTAATTATTTCTGATCCTCTCCTTCGTCTCCTGCATGATTCTCCTCTTATTTGAGTCTCTCTTCTCTCTCTTTCTCTTCTGGTGGTTGGGCAGTGGTAGATTGAGCTTGAAATTGCACAACACTTTGCTAAGTGTTTGAAACTATTTTTTGAAGAGATTCTTTGGGAGATTTTGTGTGTGTCCTTTGAGAGTGATTTGGGAGTGTACTTATAGGAGAGGTTTGAGGGGGAATTAGTGATATTCGTGTGATGTTTTTGAAGGAGAGTTGGCAAGTATGTGAGTGCAATGAGCAAGGTGTGATGAGGGTGATAAATTTTATGACCCTCCTTTGTGAAAAAATGTGAGTTGTGATGGATGAAGTTTGTATGGCATGACATATGGTGGTGGAAAGCTCACTTGTGTATGGGGCGAAGTATGTGTCTAATAGCTTATGGAACTCGTGTTTCACTTGTAGCAAACAATAATACAATTCCAATTGTTTCTTTTTTTCTTTCAATTTTAATTATATGTAACAGGATGGATGTAATGGGGTTTGATGGTGTGTTGATGTATTGCAATGTAAGCGGTGCAATGTGTGTATGTAACATTCATGTGAACCATTTGAATGAAATGAAATTCATCACTTTAATTAAAAAATTATTCATGTACACTTATTTTAGTGTATGGTTATGTGATGTTATTGATGTATGCATAGGGTATAAAACTCCTATAGTTGCAACTTGTATTCAATCTAATCAAAATTTTACTTTTTATTTCAATTCAAAATACTTTTGCTCAATGGATGTGAATGATATTGGGTAGAAATAATCGCCCATAGTGCATTAATGGCTAGTCGGTCGAGGAAGATGTTATATGGTGACAGAGTCTCTACTATGAGGTATCTCATCTCAACCACCTTGGAATCTTCGCCTTCATGAAAGGCTGTCTCTAATGTTATGTTGCCCATTTATTGTACCTTCCACCTGTCAATACTATTAACAACCCTTTGAATGCTATGATGTTAGAATTAAGTTGTAGTTTTTGGAAGGCGTCCCAAAACAGGACGTCATTAGAGCTCCCAAGATCTATCAAGACTCACTTAATATCCTAGATGTCGTATTGAACAATAATGACCATGGGTTCATTATCACGAGGGAGGACTTTGACGACATCAGGGCTAGAAAAGGTGATGTCGATACCTGCTTCTCCCTATTCTCCATTGGGGAACCCTAGGGTTATTAGGTTAGAGGTCAAAATTTGTTTGGTGTATTTCCTCCGGGGGGAGTTGGAGCTTCCTCTTATGACAAAACCCCCAGCTATGATGTTGACTATAGATTGTAGAGTTTTATTAGTCATCCTCATGGGAATATGGAAGAGAACATGAAAAAGGAGGTGTGGCCCAACTTAGTTTTACCGAGGCGCCACCGTACTTTTCAAAAAGTATAAGAGTTTGTGGTATCCTTTTGCGAGTGTCATACCCCAAAATTTGCCCGCTAATATTACAAGGCATTTTTCAAGGCACTCCAACTTATTGTTCAAGACATTGACCTTAAAAGAGCAAAGACCCAGCTCACAAATGGCCCAATCCAGAAAAAGACTCAAACTGGCATGCTCGCTAGGCGAGCAACTCCTTCGCCTAGCGAACCCTTCGCTACGCCACTCGCCTAGCGAAGCTTGCGAATACCAGAAAATTCTGGGCTTCATTCTGAGCCCATTAGTTCATAAAAAGAGCATTATAAATACCACAACTTCAGTGAGAAAGGGGAGAACGAAAAACGGAAGGAAAACAACAACAGAAAGAGACGAACCGGAACCCTAGCAATCAAACCTTGGAGGCTAACCAAGAGAATTCAGAGCAACCCTGAAGGAAACCCTGAAGGCAACTCATCTGCACAAAGGTTACCTCCGCCCAACTCAATCCGATACCAAAGGTGATCTACCAATTCAACGTTGCAATTCAATTGCAAACAGGTTTGCGCATCACTACTGTTTTATGCTTCCAATCTGTAATATCTCACTACATAATGCATCATGATTGAATTTCTGGATATGTAATTAGAGTTTGCATGTGAGTTTAAATGTGCCTGAATATTCTGAATGTTGGACTATGTTATTTCTGTAATTGAATGCCATAGGGCGTGCAACATGCTGAGATCGTA
Organism: Lathyrus oleraceus; assembly: GCF_024323335.1. Classification (NCBI taxonomy): domain Eukaryota; kingdom Viridiplantae; phylum Streptophyta; class Magnoliopsida; order Fabales; family Fabaceae; genus Lathyrus; species Lathyrus oleraceus. Next base: position 296,605,511 of record NC_066581.1, on the reverse strand, counting down.
CTGTTCTGAAATTCAAAACCCGCAGCCGCTCGCTAGCACATCGCTAAGCGAGCATGTAGCGAGTATTCGCTAAGCCTTCGCTAGGCGAGGCAGAGGCAAACGTGACAGTCGCTAATATTTTGGCGGTTCTGTTCTATGCTTATCTGATCTGTTCTATTTTAATCATGCGTTATTCTGCCTGACATTCCTACTGCTGTGTTTCTTTTGCGGTGTAATCCTCGATTGCACCCCCATTTGGTATTCTGACCTGTTTGCTGAATATTGTAAGGACTCACATACTCCCGAAGAAGATAGCTTGCTAGGTATCCCACTTTATTTGTGGGATACCCTTGTGGAGATTCACCCTATTTACTTAATTGATTTTAATGTGGAGATTCATCCTATTTACTTAATTGATTTTAATGTGGAGATTCATCCTGATTACTTAATTAATATGGACCTAATTACCTAATTGATTACAACTACCTAATCGATTGTAAAATACTGCCTTTGAATATGTGATCTTGGACCTCTCTTTGTTGCCTTACGGTATTATGGTCATGTCCCGCGAATGTGGGGATACACCTAGCAAAGACCCTTCGGTTAAATCATCATGTCCCTATAAAATAAATCATAGTCCCTCGGATGTTGCCTTTGAATATATGATTTTGTCCCTCGATGACCCTTCGGTGTAGCCTACGGTTAAATGATGATCGTCCCTTCGAATGCTAAGGTATCCTTACAAATGTTGCCTTCAATGACCAATCGATGACCCTACGATGAAATGCCCATAAAGACCTTGGGTAGGTATAACCCTTAATTGCTTACTCACAACTTGAAATGCTTTTCACACCTCACACCTTTTCAAAACATCTTTTAGAAAATCACTACTTGGTATACATTCGTACTAGAATCATTACTGAGTTATATTTTTCTAAACAACTTTCAAAACTAAACGAGATAACCACTTTGTATACATTCGTACAAGAATCATTACAAAGTTAAATTCTCCTTTCAAAACATTTTCTAAACAATTCACAAACACCTTTTTTCAGATAAACATAAGTGATCAAACAATTAAGAGCCCATGGATAACCATGGATACAAAGGGTGCTAACACCTTCCCTTTGTATAATGTACCTCCCGAACCCAAAATCTGATTAAGGTCTTTCCTGTTCTTTTCCACCTTTCCTTATGGAATAAAAGAAAAGTCGGTGGCGACTCTTGCTATCCGCGACATTTGCTTTCCAAAGCAAAAACACATCAAAGTCAGTTCACCGTATGACAGAACTGGCGACTCTGCTGGGGACCCTTAAAAAGAGAGGTTACCTTAAAAACAAGATCACTTATTCAAATTATCTGATTTGCTTTTAAGGGATTGCTTGGGTATTTTATGCTTGAGTGAAAGATCCTACACCCGGATCTAGTGTACCTTAGGTAAGTAGCAATAGATCATCGCGACTATCTGGCGTATACTGGAATGGTCAAAATGATGGCTACGGTTAATGTGACACTTTGGATGTCCTGATGTTCCTCATGTTTACTTGAGGAAAAATTTGGCTTCCGCGTGGTGTCATCAAAGCATTAACCAGACCTTTAGAACCCTAATTGACTCATCCTAGCCATTAGAAAGTAGTGAGATAACTGACTTCGGTTCCGACTGGGGTTGGTTGAGACTCGATACTACACTCTTTGAGATTGGACTTTAGGGAAGCTTCGGTCAACCACTTGGTGTTGCACTGAGGTGGACTTAAAGGAAGGTCAATGATTTGAGATCCTTCTAGAACCCGGTTACTATTCTAGGACAGGTTGAACCAACCAAACTTCAGTGGGGAGGGTATTTACCTATGGAACTCATGCAAGCCTTAAAACCTAAGAATGATTGTTGTGTGACTTGTTTGTGCTTGTTACTTATTTAACATCATAACATCATAACATCATAACATCATAACATCATGGCATTGTACTAACCATTTCAAGGACTTAGGGATTTAACTTTGCTCTGAAACAGGCTATGACTCCCAGGAAGACCATCCGGATCAATTTGGTAGCCGTCTCTCCTCAACTCAAAGATTTAGTGTCAGAACTTCCCGATCAGGCTCAGTTCCTCAAGAAACATGGTTCTCTCCTCAATTTGGTTACCACTGGTTTCAAAGAAGATATGATGAGAGTCCTATTCCAGTTCTTCGATCCCAAACATCATTGCTTCACCTTCCCAAATTATTAGTTGGTACCCACATTAGAAGAATTCTCCAGGATGCTTGGGATACCTATCCTTGATCGAACACCTTTTAGTGGTTTAGAAAAGATTCCGAAGTCTGAAGAAGTTGTCGCGGCTTTGCACATGACAAAGTCCGATATTGAAACCAATTGGGTAACAAGAAGTGGAGTTAAGGGTTTACTTGCCAAGTTTCTGATAAATAAGGCCCGAGAATTCTTAAAGGTTATGAATGTCCATGCTTTCGAAGACGTTCTAGCATTACTAATCTATGGGTTGGTGTTATTTCCTAATCCAGACCAATTCGTAGATATGAATGCTATCAAGATATTTCTCACTCATAACCCTGTGCCTACCTTGCTTGGAGACATTCTGCATTCCCTTCACACCCGTACTATGAAAAGGCAAGGGACTCTCATGTGCTGCATACCTCTATTGTCTAGGTGGTTTATTTCACACCTTCCTCAATCAGTCTTGAAGAATGAGCAAAATCTGAAATGGTCTCAAAGGATAATGTCGCTCTCCCATTCAGACATCCGTTGGTGTCCTCATCTCAAAGAAAATGTTATCATCATTGACCGTTGTGGAGAATTCTCTAACGTACCACTCCTGGGGATAAGAGGAGGTATTACTTATAACCCAGCTTTAGCCCTACGCCAATTGGGGTATGCTCGAAGAGAGGGTCCACATGAAAGAATTATTCAAGGCACTGTGTTTGATTATGACACCGATTCCCAAGGTCTCCGTCAGAGATTTGTACGAGCCTGGGGCATGGTAAAAAGAAGTACTTTAGGACAGAAGAACTCTATTCCCATGGAACCTTATCTCAGATGGGTACGCGCCAGAGCTCGTGAACTTGTCATGCCATACCTTGCAGTCGGACCGCTGATTGTTGAACCAGAAGTTGACTGAGGTACTCCTCAGATCATTCCTTATCCAGATATGCCTACCGATGTTGAAGAGTTAAAGAGATCCTGGATCCAGTTGAGAGAGGAAAGGGATACTTTTGAGACTCAGTTCGTTGTAGAAAGGAAGAAAGTATTAGAGCTCACCAGCCAACTTAATGAGGAACGAAGACTCAATACATATCTTCGCCCAAAAAGAAGCCGTCCCTGGGAGACTTGAGCTTTCATTGTATTTTTATTATTTCCTTTTTGTAATGAACATTGATTAAAGAAATTATTAATAAAAGTTTCCCTCTTCTCTTTTGGTGGTTTACGCAAAGCTAAATTCCAGTAGTCCTTGAAAACATTTCATACATTGCATAGCATGACATAACATTGCATAACAGGTATCCCAAAAGATCAATATTCTCACGATCTTCCTTGCAAATAGAAAAATGGCTCTCGAACAAACTGTCAAAGATCTCCAGGCTCAGAATGCTCAATTCCAGGAGATGATGCTGAGCTTATCCAAGGGGCATGAGGAACTGAAGGCTCTCTTGCTCGAGAAGAAGAAAGACAAGCAACCTGTGAGTTACATTACAAGATAATCACTTTGTATACATTCGTACAAGAATCATTACAAAGTTAAATTCTCATTTCAAAACATTTTCTAAACAATTCACAAACACCTTTTTTTCAAATAAACATAAGTGATCAAGCAATTAAGAGCCCATGGATAACCATGGATACAAAGGGTGCTAACACCTTCCCTTTGTATAATGTACCTCCCGAACCCAAAATCTGATTAAGGTCTTTCCTGTTCTTTTCCACCTTTCCTTATGGGATAAAAGAAAAGTCGGTGGCGACTCTTGCTATCCGCGACATTTGCTTTCCAAAGCAAAAACACATCAAAGTCAGTTCACCGTATGACAGCGAGTATAGGATACTCATATGTCTTTGTAGTTAAGGGTTATTAAGACTTTCTCACGTGAGGTGAAAGGTTTTGTGTGTTTCAGCGTTATGTCAAGGGTATGATGATTTGTCTTCCTTCCCGTAAGAGAATAAGTATTTATAGAGGCCTTTGGGCCTAGGGTTTTCAAGGATCCGATAACTGCCTACTCAGTTAATGGATAACCATTGAATCCATATTTCCAAGGGAGATGTGGACCATTCAGTTGACTTTAACTTTCCCTCATCGAGAAACGTATTTTCCTAGGTTTCTCATGATAGGACGAGTATGGGACTTTTAAGGCGATGTGATTCCTAATGGTGGGTGACGTATAGGTGTCTCCCCTCTTGAAGGTTACCACTCTCTCACCCTTTACTAGGTCCTTCACAAATATAACACTACAATATTTAACATGTTTTTAATATATAGATATATAGAGGGAACTAACATGTTGAACGGAGTTAGAAAAAGGTGCATATTTTATACGCCTTTGATAAGTGTATTACTTTTTATTCATTTATCTATAATTACACGCGTGGTTATATATTCATGTGATATTGTTTAAATTTATAGACGGGGAAACAACTAGGAAGATACGAGTGTGATTACTATGTAATAAAACACATGATAAACATAATATATGCCGACATTGTTGATAATTGGGAGCAAGTATATATATTTACAATGAATTTTAATTTATGCATAAAAATTTGTTATTATTTCAAATCAAGTGAATTTACATTTTCTTATATATATATATATATATATATATATATATATATATATATATATATATATATATATATATATATATATATATATATATGACACTACACCATTTTTACCAGAAGACTTGAAAGTCGTTCGTACACATTGAACATTTTGCTTCAATGCAATTTATAGGTCAAATTGATCACACTAATTTTGTAATATTTTGGATTTGATGTAAACAATATTTAGTTTTGTTTAACATGTAGGTACTATATGGAAGTCATTTTGGTGCTTATATATTGGGTAAATTTTTGTTAAAAAAATTGTCCATATTGATTCATATTCTGTTTGTGGTAGAAAATGTAGCATATAATATAGGAATTAATAAAAAGGCATAAAAGGATAATTAAAAAAAATTATTTAAAAAATAACAAAGGATTTCACCATGGTTGTATCAGTCAAACGTGGTGAAATGTGACACGCCGAATATTATATAATCATGGTTGACTGGGAGTCAAACACATGACCTATTGATATTTCACCACAGTTGTTTGTCATCACCATGGTGAAACGTGGCACACTATTTAGTTTCTCTTGTTTGTGGTAGAAAGTAGCACACTTACTACCAAACCATATGTTACCAAGGTCCATCACCCGTGATGATATCCATTTTTCAACTGTGGTGAAATAGTTTTTTTTGTAATAGTGCAAAAAACTAACATAATACATAATAAAAACATGATAGACTTAAAACACATAGGATCCGATTGTACCAACCAGACTCTGATACCACTAATGTGACACTCTAAATTTCAAATTAATATTTACTGTAATCTTTAAATACTTTAAAAATAATTATCATGTCAGAGAGATTTTCAAAAAAGCGAAAAATTAAAAGAATATAAAAATTTACTAGAATGTTTATAACAAAGGTTCAAGGTACCACATTTTCACTTACTCGTCACAATTAAATATTGTAAAATCAAATAATTGTTTTAATAATAAAATATTATAAACTATTTTTCTTTTTCTTATTTTTAAATGTACACCATATACATTTTAGTCACAAAAAAAAAGTAACCAAATATGTGACTCTAACAAATTATCAAGTGTCATTATAATAACTGACTTCTCCCCAACTTAAACATTAAGATTCATCGACCTGTATTAATTATGATTTCACAAACACATGGTCAAGTAAGACAAATATAAACACGAATGAGTGAGTTTCAAAAATGTGTAATAGTATAAAATAATTAAGGAAAACATGAAAATTATCGAGTAAACATCATATCACACAAAATTATATTTGACAAAAATTATCAATATCAAACATCAACAGAATTTACAACACCACAATTCAAATTGTCTCGACTTAAACTAACTTGAGCATAAATCATCAAGATACAATATATATATATATATATATATATATATATATATATATATATATATATATATATATATATATATATATATATATATAATCCACTCATCAAATTTATTCTATTGACAATTCTTAATGTTATGTATGCTTCTATACTTTAAACTTCTCGACTTCCTTTGATACCATTCTACTTTGTAGAGGATCGTGCTTCTCGTACTATGTAGTACTTCCATCTATGATACTGCATTATACCCATAACATAAATACAATCGTGTTTCTCTCAATTGATACTACACTTGTGTTATACTTCTCTCAAACAATATTGTATCACACTTCATAATTTAATTTTAGACGTGCTTCTGTAAAATCATATTGCATCATATGGTCACTTCTCTTTAGTGATATTGTGTCAAACCTGATATGGTACTTCTCTATATTTGATATGATACCATACCAACCCTATAAGTCGATTACTTATCTAACATATATTAGGATGTTTAAGTCCTACCTATATGGAGAAAAAATAACTTTCACATCAAAACTTTTAACGTCTAGTCCTCCCCTCGTTGGCCTAGGTAACTCCTTAAGAGTACCATCTTCAGCACGGGTGGAAACCACGGCTATTTCAATATATATCAAGAATATCATATACTTTTACACCTCAATTTCACAATATCGTATTCATCATTTATACATCATCATAATATATTTCATACATTCAAACATCATATAATACATATACATCACAAATAGGTATATTAATTCATCTTAATCCATCATAGGAAAAATAATAATATTATAACATTCAAATTACAATCACAATATTTTTATAAATAATTATATTTACCAATAATAATTCTTCATATCAAGCTGTCATAACATCTCAACTTTTTCACATCAAATTCATCATTTTTTACACCAGTTTTATGCACTTTGTATTGTCTCATGTCATTTAACATAGATGTACAAATATAAATAAATCAATTCATAGACTAGCATACCAAGTATTCACACCAAATCGATAATAGTCACAATAAAATCATTAGTACATCATTATGACAAATTATCACATTGACTCATGCATCACATATAATAAACTCAAGAATTAAAAACATATCTCACCATAACATTAATCATCACACATTCAACATAAATTAAATCAATCAAGACCTTAAAAAAGTTTTTATTTCATCTTTTAACATCACACTTTCAGACTTTTCACATTTATTTAATTACCGCTTAAGTAATACAACTATCACAACAAACCCTGAATAAAATTTGGGAAATACAACTCTCCTTTTCATCTCACTTATTTTACACTCAAGATTCGGACTCACTCTTAATACGTACCTTATTTTGATGTTTTCTCATGCAAATCCATATCCATCAACAAGGATCTTCTTTTTGTTTGAATCATCGTCTTCCAACCGATCTAATTTGACAGTATAAAGTTAAATATCACAAATTAAATATGATGATACACTATAAAAATTTCAATTTTAAAATTTGGGTCAAATAAACTTACCACAAATCAGAAATTACATTGGTGAATAATATAAATAATATTTTACGGTCATTTTGGTATTGATTATAATCAAATCAAAGTTATGGTGAAGAAGAACTGATTAAAACTATAAGGTTCAATAATGGGAGAAAAGTGTATTTTGGAGAAGTAATAGAGTGGCTAAAATTGAAATAATTATAAAAAATAATAACTAAATTAAAGGTAGAAAACTCATATTGTAACGCTCACAAAGTTCCATTCATAAGTGTTGATTTTATATCCAAATGTATCTTCCACCATCTATATGTTGTTGTCGACACAACACTTCTGATTGTCTCCAGCCTTGTAACATATGCATACACTTCATCGAAATCAATACCAAATTTCTTTTTACAGAAAACCTCTCGCCACTATTTTTGCCTTATACTTGGCAATTTCACCATTTGGCCTTTGTTTTAGCTTTTAAACCCACTTTACATCAATCGGCTTCTTGATTGACTCTTCGACAAGCTCCTAGGTATTGTTCTTCTCATTTTCCCCGAGTCCTTCTTTCATTGCTGCCAACCAATTCGGATTATTCATGACTTGATCCAAATTGATTGGTTCTGTTTCAGGCATCATCATGGCTTCTTCTATTAAGTCACCATCTGCATCAACTGCTTGATCTGGAAATCTCTCATATCTAGCTAGCCTTGTCAACTCAGTTCTTGTTCTAGTCAATCTTCTAACATTTTGCTCAGGTGGTTCTTCATTTTGATTTGTTAGGACTTTAATTTGTCGATCTTCTTCAAACACAATTGACTATATTTGACTCCTTTCAAACTGACCCTTGACTCTAATCCCACCCTCTGCTTTCATCTACTAGAATATCTCGAATGATCACAAGTTTATCATCATTTGGTGAACACGACTTGTATGCATCAGTCAAATGATAATCTATGAGCACCATAGCATGACTTCGATCATCTAGCTTTTTCATCAATTGTTCAGGTACATGCCTGAAACACATTGATCCAAACACTCTAAGATTATTAACATCCAGCTTCACACCTTTTCAATTCTTATAATGAGTGTTCTCGACTATCTTCTTGGTTGGACATCTGTTTAGAATTTATATTGTTGTCAAAGTCGTTTCACCCTAAAATCTCTTTGGCATGGCTTTAGCTTTCAACATGATCCTAGACATGTTCAATATACTTCGATTCTTCCTCTCAACTATGTCATTATACTAAGGTGTACAGGATGCAATGACCTTATGATATATACCTTACTCATTTCAAAATATAGCAAATTCTCGAGAGGTGTATTCACCATCACCATCAGTTCTTAGTTTCTTCAATTGGCATCCACTTTGCTTCTTAACATGCAGTTTGAACTTCTTGAACTGTGTGAATACCTCACTTTTCCTTTCAATAAGGTAAATCCACATATATCTGGTGAAATAATCTATAATTTCTGGAAGTAGTAGTTAACTCTATTCATTCTTACTTTAATTGGTCCACACACATACGAGTGAACTAACTTTAACTTTTTCTTCGACCTTATTAGCAAGTCATGCTTGAATGCTTTCCTAGCCTGCTTTAGTTTGCAACACTCCTCACACAACTGACTTGGTTCTTTCACCCGAGGTAAGTCATATACCATCTTCTTCTGGTTGAGTATACCTAAACTTCTGAAGTTTAGATGTACAAACATATGATGCCATAGCCAGTTCTTATCTTCTTCTATAGTCGAAGCAAGAAACTTGTGATCGATTAGGTTAATCTCTACTTTGAAGGCCTTGTTGTTTATCAATGGTGCCTTCAGAACCATCCTTCTATCACTATGATACACCTTCATATGATTCATTTCTATCTTCATGTTGTACCCTTTTGCAAGTAATTTACCTACGCTTATGAAGTTACATGTCATTGAAGGTATATACAACACATCAGTGATGTTGGATTTTCAACCATCTTTTCTTACAACAGAAATGTCTCCCTTTCCACCTAATGTGATGTGCTTATCATCTGCAAACTTTATCACTTTCTCAACTAATTCATCTAGCTTGGTGAACCAAACTTTATTACCAGTCATGTGGTTAGTGCATCTTGAATCTAGATACCACATATTGGTTTACCCAATGTTTGACTGGGTATTGGCCATGAGTAACACATCATCATAATCACTATCTTCAACAAGTGCATATTGCACTTCATCGTTATCTTTCTCTCGCGCTTCCTTCTTTCTTCGATAGTCTCGAGCATAGCGGCCAAATCCTTGATAGTTGTATCACTGCACCTCCTTCATGCCAACTTTCTTCCATGTATACTTGTTGCCCATGCCTTTCTTGATTGAATCAGAGTGATTCTTTGAGTTCTTACTTGATTTCTCATCCTTATCTAGATTATTTTCCTTCTCTTTCCCAAATTTCTTGATGAATCTTGGTTGTAGTGCCTGCTTATCCACCTTCTCCCTTTCTAAGTTCCTCTGCTTAAGTCTCATCTCATGAGCCTCTAATGAAGCTTGAAGTTCTTCTAACTCAACTAGGTTCTTGGACTCTTTAATTGACACTACAATGTAATCAAACTTCACAGTAAGAGATCTCAACACTTTTTAAATCTTCTGCAAATCATTGATTTATTCACCATACAACTTCATCTATTTCGTTAACAACACCACACACGAAAGGTATTCTGAGACTGATTCATCCTCCTTCGTCTAAGTCATCTTGAATTGTTTTCTCAACGACTACAACTTTATCCTTTTCAGCTTTTCATCTCTGTCGTACACGCTCTTCAACTTGTCCCACCCTCCTTTGATCGTTTCTTCTTCAATTATCTTCTCAAACACGTTAGGATCCACACACTAGTGAATCAAGAACATAAATTTTCCATCTTTATTTCTCTATTCCTTGTGCACAGCTTGCTGAATATCATCTGCATTTGCTTCGAATGCTGATACTCCATTGTTCACGATTTCAGTCACATCTTGAAATCTGAAAGTGACATTCATCTGCGCAACCCACCGTTTGTAGTTCTTCCTTTTGAAAAGCAACAAATTTGCCAGAAATTGTGTTGATGTTATGTTTTTGTTTGCCATTACAAATTCTCTCTGAATTGCAATCTGGACTCCTTAATACCAATTTGTTGAAAGAGAGAAATTATAAACTGAATTGTAGAAATTTGTATTGAGTGAAGTAGTTGTGTGTTTGATTTACATCATACAATACCTTTATATAGGCATCTAAAGTCCAGACCCAAAAACTATACAAACTGACCCAAATCCAAAACATACAAAATATAAAATACAAAATTATAAGTTACATTTCGACGTAACTATATGTTATATTCGATTATGTCGAATACAACTGAATCTTTCACCTTGACTAGCTACTTCGACACAGTTGAATGCTAGCTTTCGACAAAACATTGAATTACAACTTCTAACAAATCGATCCCTGTAAATTAGCGTGTTTCTGTTTTTTCGTCTCAGTATCTTTTTTGTTTTGTTTTGAATAATGTCTTTAAATATTAAATTTCTTTTGATTTTAGTCCTTAAAATTAAAATTAATAAAAAATTATTTTCTTATAAATTTTTCTGCATATTTTAAGTTGAATTAAAATAAATAAAAAACTTAACATTGAGAAATTATTTCCAAAAAAATAAAAACTACAATGAAAATAAAAAACACTCATATTTACATAGACAAGTTGACTGGTTGACTAAGTCTAATATTTAATACATAGTAGGAGATATAGTCATATTTTTAGTGTTTTACAATTATCATTTTTAGTTATATATATCACATAAGGGAAAGGGAAAAGCAACGAGCAATGGACAACCAAACACTTCTGTTAGTGATTACTTTTATGTGTGCAAGCATTCTCATCTTCATTCTTAGAAATCAAAATTCTAGAAAACTTCCACCAGGGCCACACCCACTTCCCATCATTGGTAACATCTTAGAACTTGGCAAAAATCCACACAAATCTCTCACAAAACTCTCTAAAATATATGGACCAATCATGTCGCTGAAATTAGGAACAATAACAACCATAGTAATCTCATCACCACAAGTAGCAAAAGAAGTGTTGCATGAAAATAGCCATATCTTCTCTAATAGAACTGTCCCACATGCACTTTTCGCAGTTGATCATCACAAATTCTCAGTTGGGTGGCTTCCAACATTAGCTTTGTGGAAGAAACTAAGAAAAGTTTGTGCTACAAAAGTATTTTCTACAAAAATGCTTGATTCAACAAAAATCCTTCGCCAACAAAAGTTACAAGAATTATTAGATTATGTAAAGGAAAAAAGCAAGAAAGGCGAGGCTTTTGATATTAGTGAGACTATTTTTACAACTGTCCTAAACTCAATTTCAAACACTTTGTTCTCTATGGATTTGGCTCATTCCACACATGATGAAAAGTCTCAAGAGTTTAAGAACATTATTTATGGTATCATGGAAGAAGCTGGTAAGCCTAATGTTTCAGATTTCTTTCCTATTCTCCGTCCTTTAGATCCACAAGGTTTGTATACAAGGATGACGAATCATATGAAGAAATTGTGTGAGATTTTCGATAAAATTATTGAAGAAAGAATTCGTTCAAGATCTTCCACAGTTAATTATTCTGAAGATGTTTGTAATGATGTGTTAGATTCACTTCTTAAAAACAAAATCAAAGAAACCTCTTCTGAATTGAGCCGTAATGAGATGGTGCATCTATTTCTAGTAAGTATCAATTTTCTTAGATTATTCCGTTTGTCTTTTGTTTCTGTATAATCTTTATTATATTAATTTTTTTTTTATAAAAACTTGATAATTATTATAATATTATTATAGGATTTATTTGTTGCTGGGATCGACACAACATCAAGCATAATTGAATGGATAATGGCAGAGCTATTACGCAATCCTGAAAAATTAATAAAAGCAAGAAAAGAGTTAAGTCAAACAATAGACAAAGATGAAATAATTGAAGAATCACACATTTCAAAGTTAACTTTCTTACAAGCAATAGTGAAGGAAACATTTCGTTTGCACCCACCAATTCCATTATTGCTACCTCACAAGTGTGATGGAATTGTCAACATATTAGGCTTTAATGTGCCAAAAAATGCACAAGTATTAGTCAATATATGGGCCATGGGAAGAGATTCAACCATTTGGAAAAATCCAAATGTGTTTTTACCTGAAAGATTTTTGGAGTGTGATGTTAATTATAAGGGTAATAATTTTGAGCTTATACCATTTGGAGCAGGGAAAAGAATTTGTCCGGGATTGCCATTAGCTAATAGGACTGTGCATTTAGTGGTGGCATCCCTTATACACAATTTTGAATGGAATCTTGCTGATATGGTAATGCCAGAAGAGATCAATATGGATGAGAAATTTGGATTAACTTTAAAGAGGGTTCAACCTCTTCGAGTTCAAGCTATATGTGATTGAAAGAAAAATGTGAATGTAATAATTATAATTTGTGTCACTACCACAAATATATATTATCTCAATAATTATGAGGTCATAGTTATGAGGTCATAGTATTGAGCCAAGTGATCATTGATTTAGTAGCACCCCCTTTGTTTATATTTGAGTGCATTTGTGTAATGTAATCTTAAATGTATTTTTGTTTTTTATATTTAGGTGTTTTTAAATTTTTGGTCATTCTATTTAAAACCTAGTTTTTTTTAACTAGCGTTTGGACGGGCACGGAGGCACTCCCGTGTCCGTCTGTCCGTTTTTTTTTAATGTGCATTGCAGAGAAAAATAAATGTATGTTTTTCTTTTCATAAGGTTTTTATTGTACGTCGCATTAAAAATAAAATGGTAAACAAAGATATGCCAAATTATATCGAAGCGTGCAAAGTAATATAGATACTGTGTAATCAATTACGTTCTTTAAGAGAAATGTCGAACATGAAATCTTTATTCGAAATATTTTTTTTTCCTGCAATTATTTTCCATGGTAAAGAAAAAATGTAAGACTCTTAAATTAGATTTTTTTAAGAGAAAAACATAGTAAAATTAATAGTAAATAGTGTAATATAGTTTATTTTACCTTATAAAGATTTGAATCAATTCTTCGTACATCCATTTATCAACGCGCTCTTGAGATTTAAAAAAGTATAAATACATGACGAAATTTCATATCATCAAAGAAATACATTCAAAACATTTGACTCGTTTTAATATAACATGGTTTATTGTGACACAAATAAATACCTGGAGAATGAAGATACTTTGTTTTAGTCTAGATTTGGTAGAACAACAACTATGACTTGTTTATGAATTACCTGGATTTCTGGTAAAAAAGGAAAGCAATGGACTTAGTAAATATATATGATTTTATTTACATAAAACACAAATAGAAGTTAAACTCATGCATTCAAAAATATTCTAGAGTAAAAATATTCTTAAATTAATTAAATAAAAATTTGTCCATCCTTTGAGATATTATTTCTCTTTTCACCATTTTTCAAAATTATATTTTATTTGTTATCACTGTGGAGCTCCAACCGACAGAGTAAATTTTTAGACGTTTGACCTGTTTCAATAAGGATGATAAAAATGTTAGTGAAAGAATGGTGGAAATGCAAGAAACTGTTTTTTATACGTATAGCGGAAAACATAAATACACCTTATTGTCGAGTTTGTCGATGGATGAAATTGTTTGTTCATCCTTCCATGTGTTCCATTTATCTTCAAAGTCTCCTATCTAAAATTTATTACATAAGAATAGTTAGAATAAGTATGACCCAATTGATATCTAACATAAAAACATAAAATAAATCATTAAGTATAACTTATTTTTATGTCGAAGCAAGTTTCAACATTCTTTCGTCTCAACTCCTTACATAATTGGAAGATTTCACAGTGTTCTAGTTTGTTTGTATATTGAAGCAAAAGAAAACTATATTTAGTTATGATATAAAAAATACAATATAATCTTGGTATATCGTGTAACCAAAATGGGAATCAATGTGTGAGAAATTTTTTATGTACTTAATAAATACCTGCGGGTGCGATAAAAGAACTTGTTTGAAGACTACATTTTTTGTGTAGTCACCATCTTCTCCTTTCAATTTTTCTTCCCTAGCTAAAACTCTTGTCGTAGTCTGTGAAATACCCCTGGATAAAGCCACATATAACTGTCTATGACTAAAAACATGTTATGGAAGATATATTCCAACATTTGAAATGGTTTGTCCTTGTGATTTATTTATTGTAATTGCAAAACTTAGTCGCACAAGAAACTGCTTTCTACTAAGGATAAAAGGCAACCCATCACTTGCAGACGTTTTTATTTTAATTATGGGCAAAAAACTCGTTTTCCTGCATTGTTTCCTGTCAAGATTTTCACATCCAGCATATTTATAAATAAACCACGATATAATAACCGTGTCCCATTGCACAATCCATATCTAGGATCTAGATTTCGTAACAACATCAATGGTGCACCCTTTTTTATCTTTAGAATATGTGGTGGGAAACTACCCTGTGTAATTAAGTTTAAGAATTTTGCTGGTATAAATTATGATTATCCCCTTCAACCTCGTCAAACGACAACAAATTATGTTCTTTTCCTAGAAACTGGTCGATAATCATATCATTCAATTTCTGGACATCATCATTTGTTGGTGTCAAAATAGCTCTTTGTACCATATATGGGGCATCCCAACCATGCAATTCTAAATTAGAAAAAATATGTTGGATAAGTACTTGTATGGAATGTTCACCATCCTGTGGGATTGCAATCTGTGAAGGTAACATCACCATGTCATCTGGTTTGGTAGGTTCAACACCACCACCAATGCGAATAAGAAATTTTGCAAACTCTTAATCATGCAATGATCGCATATTTTGACGCAAACGCAAAATCTTAGTATGATCCCATAAAGTAGACTGAACAATACACACTGAAATCATTTGTGCCTTAGTACCTTTTGTTACAATAGGAAGGACTTGACGAAAATCTCCCCCCATGATCATAATTTTCCACCAAATGGAGTATTATTGCTACAGATGTCTTGTAATGATCGATCTAAGGCTTCCAAACAATTTTTGAGCTTTTTTCTCTTTATATGGTGAGAAATAATTATAAAGGGGATACAACTATTTAGAGTGACCTATTTTTCTTCCGATTTTACCCTTAAAATTTTGAATTTTTTTAATATTCTCAAAATGTATTGGTCAATTTTTTTTAATATTCTCACGTGGATATGAATTAATATAACCCACACATACCACTACATGATAATTGTCCAAATCCAACTATCTTTTGTCAAAAATCAAATCCAAACCATCCTTCCATTGGAAAATTTGAGCTCCCATATCATCACTTACCATATCACAACCTGCATCTTTTTTTTCTTTTTCTTCATCTATCACCTTCATCAACAAACCATACCAACATATTACATTTTCTACACATCACTATCATCTCCTTATTTCTCCCTGGAAACTCCATGAATAACAACTCATAATACTCTTTCCTCTTCACCACATAAACAACCTCATGCAAAAGCCACATGAACACACCTCTCTTCTACAAGAAACAAAAATCATGTAACAACACAACTCACTTCTCACCATAACATAAAACCTTCATCTCTCACGTGTACCACCACCAACAACGACCCTGCGAACATTCACGATTTTCATTTCTTTCATTTCCTCCGGTGACGGCAACAATCAAAAACACCGCTGAACTTCCGACATCGCCGCTGATACATCCAACAGCCAGCCCTCACGATTCAATCATCATGCCAGAAACTTCTTAAAGGTACGTGAAACTCTAACTTCTATTTATTATTTCTTTGCTTTACGTGTTTCGAAAGTAACACTGGAGTTTTCGTTACGATCCGTTCATTTTTTTATGATGGAGTAATTTTCATTATAGAGCGAGATGTTTGAGCTTGTTTCTCTTGCTCTTTATAGGGCGAGATGTTTGAGCTTGTTTCTCTTGCTCTTTCCGGCGCCTATAATTTTCACGTCATCTCGACAAATGGTTTTCTCTCTGCTCGTTGCTCATATTTTGTCTTCTCTTCCTTTCATTTCCAGCCCTTCTTGACCTTTGTTGTTGACTTGAAATTTGACGGGTATTATTTTCCATTTTGTTAATGTAACTACCAACTGGGAACTATACTGAATCCTCTGCAGAAACAATTGATCAAAAACCGATATATTATCAGAAGATGATTTGACATAAATTTTCTTCTTAAGTCACTACATATCATAGACTAAATAAAATTAATTATGCATATTATAAGTTATCTATACCTATATATAAAGGACATAATTTACCTTTAGTTTCTTTTTAAATAAATACACAATATATTTAAAAAAATTGTGTACTTGATAATTATTTTCATACTATATACTAATTTAACTTGATAAATAATTTACCTTAAAATTAAAATTTAAAAAAATTGTATTCTATAAGAGAGAGTACAATCAAAATGAAATGCAAAACAAATATGAAAGGGCATATCACAAAATTGATTATACAAATATTTTGAAGTTATATTCATTTGTATTTTTCTACCTATCCTTTCTTATTTTTGTTGGTGGTGCGGGGTGTTTATGTATGTATCTTAAATGGTCAATGTATGCAACAAATTCTAGTCACATTGTAATGTTCATATGTCTACAAAATATGCACTTATATCGGTCAAATGGGTTTAACTTATTACTTGCATGTCAGCCACGTGTAAAATAAGCACTTATACCTATCACTACCTAGGCTCCATTTTTACTTCATCTCTTTAGAGTTTACACTTTTCTCAAGTTTATTTTATTCATTATTCAAAACATCTTTGCCCTTTAGAACACAACTACTCACCAAGGTTTGCTTCAATCTTAATCTCCCACTTCTTGCATCTCTATGTGCTTTTCTTTTCCTTTTCAATCCAGCTCACTGTAGTGGTACTTTTCTTCTCTCTAACACTTTCTATTCCCTCACATTTTTAAACTTTTTGTATCTCTTTTGATTACTTTTTTAGAAAATTTAAATTGTTTCAGTAACTTCAATTGAGCCATGCATCTTTTTCATGTTTCTCCATTAAACTTTGAGGATTGTTATAAGAACACCATACAATTTCAAGTATACTATAAATTTAAATATGTTGTTGATTATGCGAATAAACTATTTTGTGTTTTTTAGTCTTAATATGTTTCATGACATACATGTTGATAAATGTGATATTAACGTTAACACTACAGCAGATGAAGTCATAATATAAGAATTTATTATTAAAAGTGAAATAATTATAAACAGGTAAAAGGTATATTTTTTAGGGAGATTTCAATTCCGCTTTTAATTGTATTTTCCACATAATAATGAGATTTGCGCATTCAAAATAATTTTAATAATTAAATTACGCATTTAATAATTAAATTATTTTCACTTAATCTGATACAGTTAAAATATAATAAATATATCGCTTATGTAAAAATCAAGCTTAATATATTATTGTACTACATTTTATTTAAAATACATTAAAATAATTATATTTAAAATGATTATATTTTGAAAATAAGCACATAAAATATATATTTTAGTATACTTATATTAAATACACATATAACCTTATTTTAGTATAATTATATTAAAGAGCATATAATGATACATTAAATAATTATAATAATTGTATTAATATAAGCTTCAAATTATGAAAATAATTATTAAATTATTACTGCATGTTTTATTACGCACGATTATTAATAATTATAGTATTAAATTACGCATTTAATTAATAGAATGTTATATTTTAATAATTGTTTTCATAATTTGAAGCTTATATTAATTTAAATTATTTAAATTATTGTATTTTAATAATGTGTAATAAATTTTGTATTTTAATAATTAAATTATTAGTCAAATAATGGTTGATCTAATACAATTAAATTATTGTCCGCTTCAAAATATAAGAGTGTATAATCATTATGCGTATTAAATTTAATTAAAAATAAAGTTGGTTGATCCTTATTTTCATGTCTAATTACACTCATAATGATATCTATGCAAAGTTTCTCAACAATTAAAAGTACATTGGAGTTTGACTTAATTATGAGGATGATTGGATGGTTCTTGTTCTTACTACTAATACAAATGCTGGAACTTTCTCTGCAGCAACTTCTCTTCATGTTAATGTTGTTTGGATGACTTTGTTGTTTCTTTTAAAATAACCATATTTTTAAAAACAAATTCATAAAAAGTAAGATTTCACAACATTAACTCAAAAGTAGTGACAATGAGAACAAGTTAACTTACTCCATCATTAAAAAATGAACGGATCGTAACGAAAACTCCAGTGTTACTTTCGAAACACGTAAATAACCAACCCTCACGATTGAACCACCGTGCCAGAAATTTTTCACGTGGATCGCTTTTAATCATATCCATGTGAGAATATTAAAAAAAACTGACCAATATATTTTGAGAATATTAAAAAAAATCAAAATTTTAAGAGTAAAATCGGAAGAAAAATAGGTCCCTCCAAATAGTTTCTCCCTTTTATCTATAGATACATATTTTAATTTTTTGGATTTTTTTTATTTGTCTTTAATTTTAAATACGTGATAATTATGACTAAAATATAAAAATTAATTTTAATTATGTGATAGTGATGACTAGAAAATTTTATTAATAATATTTTTTTAAAATAAAAGTTAATAACTGATAGCTTTAAATAAGTTTTTCTTTTATTAATTAATTAGAATTTTGAAGCAAAAGGAGAGAAAAAGGAGAGAGACAGTAATCTTGAAATAGAAATTTAATTTTAATGACGCGGTAGTAATCTTGAAATAAAGAGAGACAAAAAAGTGTAGCGAATACTCATTGATTTGTACCCCTACCCGCAATTGAACTATCTACTTTAAGCCTCTTTTTACAAATTTAATCATCATCATCAATTGTTGTTTCTTTGTACAATAAAAAATGAGAGCTTCATTGTACATGAAAGCAGAGCAGGAGGTATTTCTTCTGTAAATTATATCACCGAAAATATGAGAATTTGAATAACTTTTAAATCTTGCCTTCTTCTTCTTCTTCTTCACAACAAGTGGAAATAGCATGCCAAGTCTCATGGTTCTCTTAGGTATCTTAGAATTCTCTTTACAGCAACTAGGTGTGACTTCCTATACTCACTCATAAACTTATCTTCATCAATGCATCCATTAGAAGTCATTGACTTGATTAATTATGCTAAATATTTTCTTTGAAGAACCACTCGAGGTTCTAGTATATGAACAATCCTCTCTAATTCACCGATATCATCAAGACTCACAATCTTCTCAAATTGATTGGTATCATTAGGAATCACAATCCCTCTGTGCATTCACTCACCTCAACCACGGTCAAACCATTTTCAATAATAGTACTAGAGACAAACTTAGATGATACCTTCTCTAAACTGTTTTGGCTATCTTCAACTACATATTATTCCATCTCGATATTATAACTAACTCCATTATCGTTGATATTTTCTTTCTTTTTCTTGATAACACACAAACATATAGTATATTTTGACTCGATTCACATGTATTTTTCTATCATTTTTATGTATTTTTGTAGTATTATGATGGTAGTGTGTGTTATTTTAAGGTACTTAGTGGTTAAAGGCTTGTGCGCGATAAAACTGTGAAAAAGAGCAAAAACGGGAAGAAATTACATGATTTATGTTGTCATGACGAGTCCATTACTTGCATGACGGTCGTCACCATCCCTACGAAGTCAACCCTTCACCAAAAGTCAATAAAATGAAGAAGAATTGTCTGTCAGATGACAATCATCCCGTCATCCAGGTGACGATCGTCATCAGCATAGCGAACAAAACGTCATGGTCATGATGCCCGTCATGCCGCAACAACTCATACTTTTTTGCCCTCGTTCAGAATCAGTTTCTCCACTTCCCAAATTTCTCTCCACTACTTTAGACACGATTCCATAAGTTTCTGAACAAGGTTAGCATTACAAAATAGGACTTTTAAAAATCTATTTTGGGAATTCAAGCTTTGTACTAGCCATTAAAATCACTTTGTAAAAGCAATTATTTTCTCACATGGAATAATGTTGCAATATTATGACTAAATTTGGAGAAAATTTGTCTGTTATTTTGTTGTTGTTGCTGCATTAATCCTGCTAGCATAAATTTCCAGCATTTCTGTACCAAATTAAAGTCTCGATTTGAAAAAGATTATTATTATATTCAACATTTATTATCCAGGTTCCATATTCTTTTATTTTTCTTTCACTGCTGCTACTGTTCGTACATGCTTAGTTTAATATTTATTAATTGAAATATGAACATGAGTATTATATGCTTTAATTTTTACCATTTTTAATATGTCATCCTAAACCATTTGTGTTCGGAATGTGAGGACTATCGTACCGACAGTGCTCTAATAAATCGTAAATTTAATGTTTATAATGAGAATTATTTTTATGTATGAAAGTTTTTGGTTTTATAATTAAAGTTTGTTGCGAAAACAGAAACGTAGCGAAATTGGTTTCAACTCAAAAGAGTGAAACATGTATCTAACTCTAGAAAAATTCAAGAATTAATTCTAAACAGTGCGGAAGCATTTTTCTTTATTAATTTGGAAAAATATAATTTTCAAAAAGGTTGACATGAAGGTAACAATTGTTGAAGAAGCTCAATACCTATGCACCTTCAAGATAAATGAATTCATTAGTTCTCTTCAAACCTTTGAAGTTTCTATAAATGGCATATCTAAAAAGAAGAACAAAAGTGTAGCTTTTGTTTCTAACACTCAAGAAGATAAAAATCAAGGTAATAAGGATACTGAAGAGAACTTGTCAGATGCTATAACTTCTGTTGGAAGAAAGTTCAACAAAGTCTTGAAGAATCTAGATAGAAAGTGGAGGACAAATGCTCAAGCCATCAGGTCCAACATTGGTCCCCAGAGAAATAGCTTAGAAGAAAACAAAGGCATGGGAGTTAGGTGTCTTAAATGTGAAGGTTTTAGTCATATCAAAGCTGAATCCCTACTTTTCTCAAGAAGCAGAAAAATGGATTATCTACTACTTGGCTTGATTTTGATTTTGATTTTGATTCTGAAAGTGAAACTGGTAATTATGTGATGGAATTCACTGGAAAATTTGAATCGTGAAAAGCTAGTTGCTACACACATGCTATTGTACACCAAATGGGAGGAAGCCTACCTAACTATGAAGAATCAGTAGGAAACCATAAATGTGTTTCAGAAAGAAAAGGAAGAGTTTTGTCTCAACCATCACTGGTTTGATAGAAGTAGCTTTTCTAAATTCCAAAACTGATAATATGACAAAATATGTACGCATATTAAACAATGGTTCAAATATGCTATATGAAAATTTTGAAGTTGGAAAGATGTCCAAGAATCTGAAGGGAATTGGTATTGACTCCAAGCTTAACGAGAAAATTCCCAATAAGAAGGTTGTCCTACCTCGGAAGAAGATGGATCACATGTATTAGAATCATGCTCAACATGTGTACCCTCGACACAGAGGCTACAAGAAAGCTGCCAAGAGATGTCATTATTGTTATAGATATGGTCATATAAGACCCTTTTTCTATAAATTGTATGGTTATCCTCGGTTTTATAGTCAGCCTAAGCCTAAAAGAAAGAAAGGGAAGAAATCTCAAGCTAAGGAGGTATGGAAACCCAAATAAAAAGTCACATGTATAATAGTTCATACTTCTTCCAGAGTTTCCTCAAGAGAAAATTGGTATTTTTGATCGTGGGTGTTCCAAGCACATGACTGAAGAAAAGACATGTCTTGAGGAGTTGAAACCTTATTCTTACAGCTATGTCACTTTTGGTGATGGATCTATGAAAAGAATAAAAGGAATGGGTAGAATGGTTAGCCATGGTCTTCCTTGTCTTACCGATGTTTTGCTGGTAGAAAACTTAACTGCCAACTTGATCATCATTAGTCAGAAAATCTGAAAGTGTTGTCACCAGCAAAGATCAAGAAGTTCTTATTAAGGGGTTAAGGTCCGAAGACAATTGTTATATGTGGATTTCTCAGCCCTCATCCTGCATGTTATCCAAAGTTGATGAGACAAAGCCATGGAACTAAAGACTTGGTCATCTCATTCTTACTGTGATGAAGAAGGCCATATCGGGTGAAGCCATCAGAGGTTTGCCTAACTTGAAGATTGAAGAAGGAAATTATTTTGGAGACTATCAGCGTCTTGAAATCTTTCTTCTTCTCTTCCTTATGTGTTTCTTATTGTGCATCTGTTCCACCAGCGATAAGAGGATTCACCCTGTTCTTGATCACTTCAATAACATCTTGGTAGTCAAATAACACTTTCATTTTCTTGCACCATTTTTCGTAATTTTTTGCATCAAGGATAAGTAGGTTTGCAAGGATTCTTTCATTGAAAATCAATTCATGTCGCAAACTGGGTGTTTGTGGATCAAAACCATGCTTTTGATTCCAAATGTTGGAATTTTGGACCATAAGATTGGTGAGCAATGGTGGAGAAATTTGGAATGTGGAGAGTGAAAGAGGAAAATGGAGTGTGTGTGTGTGTGTGTGTGTGAGAGAGAGAGAGAGAGAGAGAGAGAATGATAATTTACATTACTTTTGATGAGAATACATCCAACACATTTATACAAGTGTTACAAATTGATTAGGATCCAAAACAAACAATTACATAACAGAAAAATAGCAAAACTCGGGCTTGTAACTGGTTACACATTTGGTTAATCGGTTACAGCTGACATTACAATTAAAACAGTGTCAGTAATAATTAGTTAACGTATGTGTTTAACCGGTTACAACTTCAAATATTTTCCTTTTTCTGCAATTCAGAATTGAAGTTTCCATTGCTGTAACTCGTTGGACTCCTGTGTTAACCGGTTATAATATTTAAAATCCTCATAATACTTTTAACAATTAACTTATTTTTAGGTTTGAGATTGATCTTTTCAAATAACTTACTGGTCTATAGCCTCCTTAAAATCCTATTTCATTTGAAAATGTGTAAATAAATAATTCATATAATATTTATATAATCTAAAAAATAAAAGATCAGTTTGTTTATATTAAATTATGTGAGTTTATCTAATGGGAAAAATATAAATTTTATTTTCAGAATTTCATTAAAACTCAAATGATTTTTTTGAAAGAAAAAAAATTACTCGGGAAAACTCACAACATACTTTCTATTTTTGAAAGAGAAAAGGCGAGAGTAGTAAGTAGTATTGGATTATGTATAAAAAAGTTGAATTGGATTCGTAAGTAAATCTGGTCAAATAATATTTTTACACCCAAGATTCAATTAAAACAAATATCAAATAAGTTTAAAAGATGACCATTTAATAAGTATATAAACTCTTGGAACATTAAACTTATTTCTCGGAGTTAAGTAGGGATGTAAATAAATATTTATGGGATGGATGGTATGATATTTGAGTCCATACTATTGGATAAATATAATGTTCGTATTCATTCTATATTTGTGTGGATATTCTATACAATTCTTTCTCAATTTAATAACAAAATTCCATGACACTAATTTCCTTCTTTTTCACCAAAACATAATAGTATTCAAACATAATAAATATATATTTAATTTTAACAAAAACAAATAAAAGATACTGTAATTGTGAGTTACGGTGGAAGATCTGGCGACAGAAGAGTAGTAAAAGAGGCTCTGGATGGACGGATGAACGACGATACTTATTGGTTGGATGGTGTGTCGTGACGCGAAAAATGGCCACAGGCATTCGCACGCTTAAGATGATAACGGAGTCGCGACTGAAGTTTATTTATTCCAAAAGGAAAGAGAAAATATCAATAAAACCCTTAAAAGAACATTGTGAGTTGCATCAGAATGGAAAATATAACTTGGAATATCACCGAGTTATGTTTTCATCGCATTCGAGCGGAAAGCGTTTTTACTTCTAGCACATGGTAGGAACAAAGCTTAGTTTGCATCGTCTCGGCATGGACAAAGCATCTTTCGTTTGAAAAAAGGTTTGACACCGCGCTAAGGTGGAAAAGGATTTGATGAGTTAAGTTTTTATTAAGTGGATGACGAATACTCGAACGCGAGGCTAGGTACGGTCATCATCCAAATACTCTGGGATTAAGAGGGAAAAGTACGTCCAACTATGTTCTTTTTCATCCAAGTTATTTATGAAATTGTGAGGTGAACTAAATCACATTTCTTTATCGGATGATGAATATTCGCGTGGGAGGCTAAGTACAGCCATCACACAAATATTCAGGGACTAAGAGGGACAAGTACATTCAACTAATCATTTTTCGTCCATGAAAGAATGAACTAAATTTGGTTATTTGATGTACTTTGAAACGGAAGACGAGTACTCAAACGGTAGGCTAAGTACGACCATCATCAAATACTCGGGGACCAAGAGGGACAAGTACGTCTAACTAATCCTTTTTCAACCAATTATTTATTGCAAAAAAAAAGTTTTGAAACGATTAATTTGGAAAAGAACTTGAGGATAACAAGCATTTATGTTTGTATTAAAAAAATGATTGAATTTGATATAAAAAAATGTTTTTGCATGATTTTGAAATTCATTTAGAAAATCTTGATATTAATCAAGTGTTATTCTATTAGTTTTGGAAAAATAGAGGTTTGATTAAATGATGAAGTGGTGAAATATTTTGAAAATCAATTTGATTCTGACCAAGTATTTGATTTTTTTAAATTGGAGAATGGTTTATTTTATTTATAATTTATTTAATTAATTAATAATAAAACAAAATAAAGCATGGGGTTGTGATGAGAAAAAAAATAAGTGGAATGGGCCCAAGGCCCAATCAATAAAAACAAACAAACAAATAAAAAAAATCTTTGACTTTTGAGAGATGAAAAAATGTTGTTTTAAATAATCATTTTTCCAACCCCCACAATTCACCTCTCTTTAGTGTGTGGAGTCACATGTCCAACAAGTGGAACCAAGAGGAATACTAATTGCCTCATGAGGAAGGTGACATCCAACACCTTTACTAACAAAAGATCTTTCCTAAAGACGTCTCCACCATTTAACGGTGATAGGTTTGAACTATGTAAAGAGAGATTTAATTTTTTTATTCAAAACATTGATTTAGAATTGTGGGAAATAATAATCAATGGTTTGTTTATCCATAATCACCTTATAAATAGATAAATAGTAGATAAACCTCATTTCCTTGTGACCTCGTTTCCTTCTGAAATTCAGTTCTTAAGGAACAGATGTTGGACCAGATGCTTAAGCCAAGGTATTCAACATCTTAAACCAGAATTTACTGATTAGTGATAAACAAGATTATAAGTACATCGAGCAATAAAAGAATACAAATAATGGTTAACCCAATTTGATGCAACCTCACTTACATCTGGGGGGCTTCCAACCCAAGAAAGAAAATCCATTATTTCAAATTAGTACAATTAGTGTTATAGGAACAATAACCACATGTTGTTCAATGTCTCTTCATAATCCTAATGACTTTCTATTTAGGATTCCCTAAATATGCTTCACGTTCTTTCAATCATTAATCTAGAGCGATCACTACAAAAATCACAATAATGAATGTTGAATTACAACTCAACTAACAAACCAAATTTTATGCTTTAAGATATGAATGAAAGCTCTAGAGTGGTGCATAAAAAATACTCAAAATATAAACCCTGACACATGAAATATTCAATACTTGCATACTTCAAACATTATGTTTGAGTCTCCTTAATTAGAAAAGAAAACTCTGGCCTTTCTCCAATGAGCATTAGATCATGTCCATAATTGTCAGATATTCTGTTAAGATTTGTTTTTCAGATATCCTCTAAAATGATTTGATTTGATTCAAATTTAAATTGATTTGACCACGTCCAATTTAATCAAACAAATCTTCATTGCTATAATATAGAAACAAATCTACAACAAATATGGTTGAGATCCAATAAACACACTTCAAACAACTACGACATTGGCATGCTGACAAGGGTCAGATGTTGCACACATACTGGAATGACAGGTCTCACATGTGTCTTTTCTTCACCAAAACATCTTGTTCACTCTATGTTGTTTTGAATTAATGAAATCAATGTAAAAGGAACAACACCTTGTTAGTTATGTCTTTAGATGATAGTAAACTTCTTTATATTTATAACTGCAAATCCGCCAAGGAAATGTGAGATATTCTTGAAAGATATACGAAGTTTCTTCGAGTATCAAACAAGAGAAAATGAACACACAAGGAAAATGAGATGAATGTTTCATTCTTAAATATTTTTATACATTTAGAAATATTATAAATAATGTTAGAACATTTTTCACTAACAAATAACTAAGAGTTAAGAATTGGAATAAAAAATTTGATACAATCCTTAAACTAAGAGATGAGAGTGACTATGAATTTCAAGAAAAATCCAAGATGGGAGAAATTGTAGAAACGTTGAGTGAACTAGTTCAACTACTTAAATATGAAGGATAAGTTAAAATCTAAAATAATCCTCGACAATTTTCTCTAATTTCGACAAAAAAAAACTCCAGTGGTTTTCTTCGAAAGAACATACTCGGTAGTTGAACGATCTTCGTAGGGTTCAACATAAAATAAAGGAACTTCATATGTGAGAGTGAATGAAGAAAAAGTCTCAACCAGTGGAATATTCAAAAGGAGAATAGAGAAAAAATCCTCCATAAATGAATAAGAATCAACCTCGGGAAGAACTCTCGGAGAATAATCTTCCAATGAAGAAGATGAAGTCTGCTTGAAAGTATCTCACGAGGAAGACAACCATGAGGTAACATGTCTATATTACAATAAGTTGGTTAAGATAAGTTCTATATTAATTGAAGAAATTGATAAGATCAAAAGGTGTAACTTAGATCTTAAGTATTATCTTGAATTAATGGAAAAGAGTAATAAAGCTCTTAAGTTCGAAATTTTTAATATTAGAAACTCGATTGAAACATGACAGACTTGTGTCTCGATGAAAAAGGAAGTAACCAACTTTCGTGAAACTCAAAGTAAATTTACTAAGGAAAATAAAACTATGACTTGATCTTATCAAGAGAAAGGCTTCCTTAAATAAAAGTGGATTAGGATTTAAATCTGATAAAGCACCTGGTAAAGGATTAAATAGGAAGAAACCAAATTGACTTATTTATAAATGCTCTCATTGTAATAGACTAGGCCACTTATAGCCTTTTGGTTTCGATAAATTGAAAAATTCTAAAGGTAGTAACCCTAGACCTTATAAAACCACTAACACACCAAGACCCAAGAAAGTTTGGCCACCAAAGGTGAATTCCTATTATGTTTTTACAGGGTTGTTTTGCAACTTTTATGAGGCCTTAACACATATTAAATGAAGTTGTGCAAAGAAAATAGTTTACTTTTGAGTATACAATAGTGTGTCGTGGAAATTCTCTGATCCAAGGATTCTCATTGATTATGTATATCAATGATCGGGATCAAAGTATGGATTTTTTGTCGATGTTGGTCTCAACATCTCTGATATATGATGACTGGATAACCTCGTAGTAGGTTTAAAAGGTAAGTTTGTGGTGAACATATCTATCTCGTTAAGCCAATCGATTAGAGGGCCTTTGTGTGCTTCTTTTTAAATCCAAACTGATTGAAACTTTGTTTGCAAGTTAATCAAATATTTGCATTGATGAAAATTAAACAAAATCCTCAAAGAATTTATGACCCAACCAAATCGATTGGGGGAGTACTTATAAAAATATTAGGTTCTAAATTTTATTATGCGCAATCTCCATTGATGGAATAGTTTACTCTGAAGTGAGAAGACAGAGGATATCTCTATCATTGTAAGAATTTGCAACCATCTGGGATCTTCTCCGCGAAGGACCTTATGAGTGCATCTTTCCGTTAGATGTATTTTGTATGATGTCAAAACCAGGATGCTTTAGCATTTATGTACATTGGACTGTATCATATGAGTCTAGTTATGCATTTGAGAATTAGGAAGCATGGCAACATGTTTGGAATTGGTTTAGAAAATATTCATGCACCAAGAAAAGGTTTTGTGCATCAAAAAAAAAAATTGTGTGAAAAACAACATACAAGTCGACACATATGTATTATAGGTCGGCCTAAAGAAAAGCATTTATTGTACAGGTCGACACATACATTTTATAGGTCGGATCATGTTCTACAGTTTTAAAGCCTCTATGCTCTGTTAGACGTGTCACATCTTCAAGTCGGCACATAACATGTATAGGTCCATGCATTGCTTCTCTAAGTCGGCACATGCATCGTATGTGTCGACACACGACTTGTATAGGTCAACACATACATTACTTTTTTTTTAACTTTGCATTCTTTTCCATTACTTTTGCATTCTTTTTTCTTCATACTTGTTTACATATATATACTTGGTACATGCATCATTTTCTAGTAAGGTTCTAGAGAGTAAAACTTATACGAAATCAGGATTTTAAAGCATTCTCATCATCTTCAACCTCATTCTATGCATACACATGATCAAACTTTTTTGATTGGGTGTCATCTAGAATATGGTTGATAACGTCCAATTTGGATTGATTGTATTGTAAATTGGGTTGAGATATTTGAGGGTTTCAAATCATAAAATTGTGTTGGGGTTTTCCGTCAAGATCATTTATGGTTTGAAGGTTTGGGACAATATTATGCAATTCGGATCTGATCGAGTGAAGTCTTTGAATAACGGTAGGTTCTTGCAAAGGAGTAACGTGGAACGGTGGATTGTGTAACAACCCATTTTTTTTAGTATTTATTTATTATACTATTATTATAATTTTAATTTAATTATGTGGAGTGTTAACTAATTAATTGGTGTATTAATTCATTATCTAGTGGATGTGAGAAATAATTAAATAATTGAATTAATTAATTAAATTGGTTGCATAGTGAGTGGTTAATTATTTAAATTTAAATAGAGGTATTTAAATATTAGGTATTATTGGGCCTAGTGATTAAATTAGATGATTTAAGCCCAACTAGAATACTATTATAAATAGTAAGAGTGAAGGAAGTGAGAATTAGAATTCACTTGAGCACTGAAGGCAATAGAGAAAGAGGAGAGGAAAAACGAGAGGAGGCAAGGTTTCCATCAAATTGACAAGGTAAGGGGGGAAATCCTTATTATTATGGGTTAGTGTAATTGGGTCAATGGGTAGGAACATGATTTAGGTTGAAATCCTTAATTGGCATGGTTTTAGAATTATTAGGTATTGATAAATACTCTTGAATTGTGATGATTAAATTATGCTAAAACTGTGAATGAATATATAATTGGATGAGTCATAATTTTCTGAACGTGTAGCTTTTTACGGAATCGAAATCGGAGGTCCGGAAGTCCTCCAACGATGAAAAATGCGGGGAAATCTGCATTCTATTTTCGTGTTAGCGCAGGAACAACTTTCTGTTTTGCGTTAACCGGTTAACCCAGGGCGTTAACCGGTTAACACTGTTACGATATTAAAAAAATTACATTCTGTCTTGCGTTAACCGGTTAACCCAGGGCGTTAACCGGTTAACACTGTTAAAAATTGCCAAGAAGCACATTCTGTTTTGCGTTAACCGATTAACCCAGGGCGTTAACCGGTTAACACTGTTTGAAAAGTGAAAAATTGATATTTAAATGTTGTGTGCGTTTTGGAATGAAATTTATGTGTACATATTTGATGATTGGCCTATATTGGTGAATAATATATTGTATGAATGTTTATGTATACCCTTATTGAATTGTGAATGATTTATGGATATGGATGTGTATATGTAATCATGGATGATGTGTTGTGACGAATGTATATATGTACCAATTGTGAGTTATGGTGATATGTGGAATGTTAAGACGGTATAGATGGTCTTAATTGCATATGTATTGGTATGTGTGCATTCATTCATAGCATGGTTGACTTCATTGTGGAAGTGGTGAAACTGTGGGTTCACATGAGCAGACGTTGATCCTTAAATGGGATTAGGCGTAGTATTAAGCGGTGATCCTTCATTGGAAACAGACGTAGCAGACGTTAATCCTTAATCGGGATTAGGCGTAGTATTAAGCGGTGATCCTTCATTGGAAACAGACGTAGGGCTTTGGTCTTATCCGGATCGGAAGCGTGGCTTGGATTCTAGATATTGAATCGGAAAGCGGTGAAACTTTGAGTTCACATTGAGGTACCACATGCATGGAGTCACATTGTCTTGCATCGAGTCGTTTATAGTTATGTGGTCATTGAATGCATGTATTGATGTGGGTGTGATGCATGTTTGAAGCATGTGAGATGATTGTTTGTTAATATCAGTGATATAATAATATAAAGTGTGATGAATTCTTGAATTGTTGTTTTAATTCATTGTGCCTTATTATGCTATTTCATAATGATTTGAATTCTCACCCTTTCTGTTTGAATTTTACCTTTACATGGGTATCGTGCAGATACTACAAAGTAGTATTGCTGGAGTAGGTGGACGGTAGCTCGCTCAAGATTAGCTGGAGAGTTTCCGTATTTAGTTTGAAATTAGGTAATGAGTCAATGCTCTGGTCATGTAACACTGGGTAGATTAGTGGTATTGAACTCATATCTTATTTTGATATGCTTTACGTCATTAATTGTTTTATTTTATTTAAAGTGATTATTGAGAGATGATCATGGTATGGGACATGGATCATATTATGAATTACATGAGTATTCTTTATTTTCCGCTGCGAACGCATATTGCTTGAATATTCATGTTGAATGAAATGTGTTATTTTGAATGACCAGGTGTATTGTTGGTTTTTGAAAGTTTTAAATTTTGAAAACGTTGATGTGACGCCCTTTTCTTTATATGCGTGCTTATTTACTCTGATTATATGCAAAATAATTTGGGGTAGAAAAAGGGGTGTTACATTAGTGGTATCAGAGCCTGGTTGACCAGTTGGTCAATAGTAGTAGGTTTTCCGTGGTATTTGATTTGTGTATCTGACACGATCGATACTGTTTGTTTGATGTTTTGGGTTGTTTAGGACAATGGTTGCAGGCAGGAATGACGATGCCATTGCTGAGGCGCTGAGGATGCTGGCGGAATCCATGGGTCAGATCCATCAAGCGAATGCCCATCAAGCGAATGCGAATGCCGGTAACCAAAAGGGAGATGATGATGAGTTCCGTGCCTTGGGCAGATTCCAGCGGAACAATCCTCCTATCTTTGAGGGTGAGCATGCACCTGAGAAAGCTCAAGCTTGGCTGAAAGCAACTGAGAAGATCTTCAGAGTCATGAACTGTACGGATGCTCAGAAAGTGCAGTTTGGTACCCATATGCTTGAGAAGGAAGCTGAAGATTGGTGGAATAACACTCTTCAGAGGTTCGAAGAAGACAACATTGAAGTTACTTGGACTCTTTTCCGTGATACCTTCTTGGAGAACTATTTCCCAGAAGATTGTCGTGGGAAGAAAGAGGTGGAGTTCCTTGAATTGAAGCAAGAAAATGGTATCGTTGCTGATTATGCTGCTAGATTTCAGGAGCTTATCAAGTATTGTCCTCATTACAATACTGCTAATGCTGAGAGATCTAAATGTTTGAAGTTTGTGAATGGCTTGAGACATGATATCAAGAAGGCCATTGGTTACCAACAGATTACTCGTTTTACAGAATTGGTTAACAAGAGCCGGATTTATGACGAGGATAGTAGGGAGAGTGCTTCTGTCTACAAGAGTCTGAAGGGGAAAAACCAAGATCGGGGAAAACCATATGATGACAAGAGGAGACAATCTGGTGTTGGCAAGAAGCCAAGTGGAGGAGTATCTTCTATTCCACTTAAGTGCTTCAAATGTGGTGTGGAAGGCCATCGTGCTACGGAGTGTAGTAGAGATTCTGGGAAGTGTTTCAATTGTGGCAGGATTGGTCACAGAGCAAACCAGTGTAGGGTTGGTTCGAACGTAA
This sequence comes from Lathyrus oleraceus, assembly GCF_024323335.1. NCBI lineage: Eukaryota > Viridiplantae > Streptophyta > Magnoliopsida > Fabales > Fabaceae > Lathyrus > Lathyrus oleraceus. The sequence goes on along the minus strand of NC_066581.1, from coordinate 296,572,991 downwards.
CTTGTTTCAACTGTGGTGAGAAAGGTCACATTAGTTCGCAATGTGATAAGCCGAAGAAGGAGCAAGTGAAGGGAAAGGTGTTTGCATTGTCTGGTGCGGAGACCACTACCGATGATAGACTAATCCAAGGTACGTGCTTTATTAATGGTACACCTTTGATTGCCATTATTGATACCGGTGCAACACATTCTTTCATTTCTTTGGATTGTGCTAAGAGGCTGAATCTCATATTATCTGATATGCGTAGAAGTATGATTATTGATACACCTGCTATGGGTTCTGTTTCTACTTCCTATGTGTGTTTGAATTGTCCGTTGAGTATATTTGGTAGGGATTTTGGAATTGATTTAGTTTGTCTTCCGTTAGAGCAACTTGACGTGATTTTGGGTATGAATTGGTTAAAAGTTAACCGGGTGTATATCAACTGTTTCGAGAAAACGGTTATTTTTCCTGAGGTTGATGCTAAGGAAGATTGGTGTGTGTCTGCTAAGCAAGTTGATGAATCGGTGCAAGATGGTGCCGAGTTGTTTATGTTGTTGGTAACTTTGGATATTCGGGAGAAGAGGACGATCGAAGAACTGCCAATAGTTTGTGAATTTGCGGAGGTATTTCCGGAAGAGATAAGTGATTTACCGCCGGAACGAGAGGTCGAGTTTTCGATTGATTTAGTTCCTGGAACTAGTCCTGTATCGATGGCTCCCTATCGAATGTCCGCTTCGGAGTTGAAAGAGTTGAAGAGTCAACTTGAAGACTTACTCGAGAAGAAGTTTATTCGTCCTAGTGTGTCGCCGTGGGGTGCACCTGTGCTATTGGTCAAGAAGAAAGAAGGTTCTATGAGATTATGTGTTGATTATAGACAACTGAATAAAGTGACGATTAAGAACAAGTATCCACTTCCGAGGATTGACGATCTGATGGATCAGCTGGTTGGAGCTTGTGCGTTTAGCAAAATTGATTTGAGGTCTGGGTATCATCAGATTCGGGTAAAGGCTGAGGATATTCAGAAGACTGCTTTTAGGACAAGGTACGGTCACTACGAGTACTCCGTGATGCCTTTTGGGGTGACGAATGCACCTGGTGTGTTTATGGAGTATATGAATAGAATCTTTCATGATTATCTGGATAAGTTTGTAGTTGTGTTCATCGATGATATATTGATTTATTCCAAGGGCGAAGAGGATCATGCAGAGCATTTGAAGGTTGTGTTATCGGTGTTGAAAGAGAGGAAGTTGTTTGCTAAACTCTCTAAATGTGAATTTTGGTTGAGTGAAGTAAGTTTCCTTGGACATGTGATTTCGAGCGGTGGGATTTCTGTGGATCCTACGAAGATCGAAGTTGTATCTCAGTGGGAAGCTCCTAAGTCTGTTGTTGAGATTCGAAGTTTCCTTGGTTTGGCTGGTTATTATAGGAAGTTCATTGAGGGATTTTCTAAGTTGTCATTACCGTTGACGCAGTTGACTAGGAAGGGTCAAGCTTTCATTTGGACTTCGCAGTGTGAAGCGAATTTTCAAGAGCTTAAGAGAAGATTGACTACGGCTCCTATTTTGACTTTACCGGATCCGTTAGAAACCTTCGTGGTGTATTGCGATGCTTCTTTGTTGGGTTTGGGAGGTGTTCTGATGCAAAAGGGGCAAGTGGTAGCTTATGCTTCAAGGCAACTCAAAGTTCATGAGAAGAATTATCCGACGCATGATTTAGAGTTGGCCACCATTGTGTTTGTGTTAAAGCTTTGGAGACATTACTTGTTTGGATCGAGGTTTGATGTGTTTAGTGATCACAAGAGTTTGAAGTACTTGTTCGATCAGAAAGAATTGAATATGAGGCAAAGGAGATGGTTGGAATTCTTGAAGGATTATGATTTTGGTTTGAATTATCATCCTGGGAAGGCGAATGTTGTAGCCGATGCATTGAGTAGGAAGTCATTGCATATGTCTATGTTGATGATGCGAGAGTTTGAATTGTTGGAGCAATTTAGGGATTTGAGTTTGGTTTGTGAAGCGACGTCTTCGTGTGTTAAGCTTGGGACGTTGAAGCTTACGTGTGACATTCTTGACGAGATTAGAGAAGGTCAGAGGTCATATTTGAAGTTAGTCGATGTTATGACATTGATTAACCAAGGTAAAGGTGGTGACTTTCGGATTGATGAGAATGGTATCATGAGGTGTCGTGATCGAGTGTGTGTTCTGAATGTTATGGATTTGAGAAAGAGGATTCTTGAGGAAGGGCATAGAAGTGGCCTGAGTATTCATCCTGGTGCTACTAAGATGTATCAAGACTTGAAGAAAATGTTTTGGTGGCAAGGCATGAAGAAGGATGTAGCGGAATTTGTGTATTCATGTTTGACTTGTCAAAAGTCAAAGATTGAACATCAAAAGCCGTTTGGTTTGATGCAATCATTATCTATTCCCGAGTGGAAGTGGGATAGTATCTCTATGGATTTTGTTTCGGGCTTACCAAGAACATCGAGTAATTGTGAGGCGATTTGGGTCGTTGTGGACAGGCTGACGAAGTGTGCTCATTTTATTCCGATGAGAATGGATTATTCGATGGAGAGACTTGCTAAGTTGTATATCGAGAGGATTGTGTGTTTGCATGGTATACCGTCGAGTATTGTTTCGGATAGAGATCCGAGGTTCACTTCGAGATTTTGGGAAGGTTTGCAAAGTGCTTTGGGTACGAAGTTGCGTTTGAGTTCAACATATCATCCGCAAACTGATGGTCAAACGGAGAGGACTATTCAGTCACTTGAAGATCTTTTGAGGTCTTGTGTTTTGGAACAAGGAGGAAATTGGGATAGTTTCTTGCCTTTAATCGAGTTTACATATAATAACAGTTTCCATTCGAGTATTGGAATGGCACCGTTCGAGGCCCTTTATGGCAAAAGGTGTAGAACTCCTTTATGTTGGTACGAATCGGGAGAGAGTGTTGTGGTTGGACCCGAGTTGATTCAAGAGACTACAGATAAGATTAAGATGATTCAAGGGAAGATGAAGGCTTCTCAGAGTCGTCAAAAGAGTTATCATGATAAGAAGAGGAAAGCTCTTGAGTTTGAGAAAGACGAGCACGTGTTTCTTCGAGTTACGCCAATAACGGGTGTTGGTAGAGCTTTGAAGTCGCGTAAGTTGACGCCGCGTTTCATTGGTCCTTATCAGATTTCCGAGAGGATAGGTGAAGTGGCATATCGGATTGCATTACCACCATCACTTTCTAATCTTCATGATGTATTCCATGTGTCTCAATTGAGGAAGTACATTGCGGATCCATCACATGTTGTTCCATTAGATGATGTGCAAGTACGGGACAATTTGACGGTTGATACATCACCTGTGTGGATTGAAGATCGAGAAGTGAAGAATCTTCGTGGTAAGGAGATTGTTTTGGTAAAAGTGATATGGGGCGGAGTCGCCAATGGAAATATTACGTGGGAACTCGAGGATAAGATGAGGGAATCATATCCGGAATTGTTCGTTTGAGGTAAATTTTCGAGGACGAAAATCTTTTAAGTGGGGGAGAGTTGTAACAACCCATTTTTTTTAGTATTTATTTATTATACTATTATTATAATTTTAATTTAATTATGTGGAGTGTTAATTAATTAATTGGTGTATTAATTCATTATCTAGTGGATGTGAGAAATAATTAAATAGTTGAATTAATTAATTAAATTTGTTGCATAGTGAGTGGTTAATTATTTAAATTTAAATAGAGGTATTTAAATATTAGGTATTATTGGGCCTAGTGATTAAATTAGATGATTTAAGCCCAACTAGAATACTATTATAAATAGTAAGAGTGAAGGAAGTGAGAATTAGAATTCACTTGAGCACTGAAGGCAATAGAGAAAGAGGAGAGGAAAAACGAGAGGAGGCAAGGTTTCCATCAAATTGACAAGGTAAGGGGGGAAATCCTTATTATTATGGGTTAGTGTAATTGGGTCAATGGGTAGGAACATGATTTAGGTTGAAATCCTTAATTGGCATGGTTTTGGAATTATTAGGTATTGATAAATACTCTTGAATTGTGATGATTAAATTATGATAAAACTGTGAATGAATATATAATTGGATGAGTCATAATTTTCTGAACGTGTAGCTTTTTACGGAATCGAAATCGGAGGTCCGGAAGTCCTCCAACGATGAAAAATGCGGGGAAATCTGCATTCTGTTTTCGTGTTAGCGCAGGAACAGCTTTCTGTTTTGCGTTAACCGGTTAACCCAGGGCGTTAACCGGTTAACACTGTTACGATATTAAAAAAATTACATTCTGTCTTGCGTTAACCGGTTAACCCAGGGCGTTAACCGGTTAACACTGTTAAAAATTGCCAAGAAGCGCATTCTATTTTGCGTTAACTGATTAACCCAGGGCGTTAACCGGTTAACACTGTTTGAAAAGTGAAAAATTGATATTTAAATGTTGTGTGCGTTTTGGAATGAAATTTATGTGTACATATTTGATGATTGGCCTATATTGGTGAATAATATATTGTATGAATGTTTATGTATACCCTTATTGAATTGTGAATGATTTATGGATATGGATGTGTATATGTAATCATGGATGATGTGTTGTGACGAATGTATATATGTACCAATTGTGAGTTATGGTGATATGTGGAATGTTAAGACGGTATAGATGGTCTTAATTGCATATGTATTGGTATGTGTGCATTCATTCATACCATGGTTGACTTCATTGTGCCTTATTATGCTATTTCATAATGATTTGAATTCTCACCCTTTCTGTTTGAATGTTACCTTTACATGGGTATCGTGCAGATACTACAGAGTAGTATTGCTGGAGTAGGTGGACGGTAGCTCGCTCAAGATTAGCTGGAGAGTTTCCGTATTTAGTTTGAAATTAGGTAATGAGTCAATGCTCTGGTCATGTAACACTGGGTAGATTAGTGGTATTGAACTCATATCTTATTTTGATATGCTTTACGTCATTAATTTTTTTATTTTATTTAAAGTGATTATTGAGAGATGATCATGGTATGGGACATGGATCATATTATGAATTACATGAGTATTCTTTATTTTCCGCTGCGAACGCATATTGCTTGAATATTCATGTTGAATGAAATGTGTTATTTTGAATGACCAGGTGTATTGTTGGTTTTTGAAAGTTTTAAATTTTGAAAACGTCGATGTGACGCCCTTTTCTTTATATGCGTGCTTATTTACTCTGATTATATGCAAAATAATTTGGGGTAGAAAAAAGGGTGTTACAGATTGCATTGGTAAATCTTGAGTTATAACAATTGTGTGTTTTGGATTCGATTGAGTGAAAGCTTTAAAGAACAAGGGGTTTCTTGCAAAGAAGTAGTGTGAGACGGTGAATAAAATTGGGATTGTTGTGTTACTTGATCAAGTTTGATCAAGGGAAGAGAGAGTGTTAGATTCAAGATCAAGCTTAGGGTTTGTGTGATTGGATTACTACATTTCTCTTGTATAAGATTTTTGTGAAGTAAGGTTTATTACATTATATCAATTCTAGTTTGAATTGAGGGTAAACGTACCCATAGAGAGGTTGATTGGGGAAATTCCTAAACAAATCCTTGTGTACTCTCTCTCTCTCTCTCTCTCTCTCTATCTCTCTTCTATTTTCTATTTGTAAACTTTCAATTTCATCGATCATGCGATCAAATTGTTTGGATAATAATTTTGAACACATTTTGAAATTAGTGTTGTTGAGTTGATCATAATTCCTTAGGTTGTGATTGGGTTTTAAGATCAACAATACCACATAAAATTCCAAACAACATCTATTGCATACTAGGTGTTCGACAAATTGGCTCAATTGATTTTTTTTGTGAATTATCATTGGAAGTAGATTATCCTTGTTGCTTTGTATTCAACTGGTTGTGTTTAATTGTGTTCGATCAATTTTCTATTCATTATCATACCGTTATTACTATTACGCATATCTGAGCTTTTTGATAGTGAGTTCGGTTAGACAATTTTGATCCGGGATATTTCCACTTGCTCCCGCGCCATAAATTTTTCAAAACTAGTGTTTTGTCAAAGTTTTAACTTAGAATCTAATCACCCCTCTAGATCTAATCCTATTGTCTAATAAGTGGTATCACAAGCTCCGGTTAATTTCATGCTTAATATTTTCTTAGTAGATAATGGCTACCGAACCTAAAAGGGCATACAATAGAGAACCAATTTTCATCGGCAAAAATTATGGCTATTGGAAAGCTTGTATGCGTATCCATATCAACTCGTTTGATAAAGGTGTATGAGACGTCATCATCAATGGTCCAAATCAAATTAGAATGACCTATGTTGAAGGCGTCACCGTACCAAAACCGGAAAAAATCAATGGAATGATAATGATAAGAAATTATGGTCATATGATTGGAAAGCACAAAACATTCCCATATCTGCACTCGATGTTGATGAATTGTAGCGTGTCTCCTATTGTGAGACCACCAAAGCTATGTTGGGCGCATTAGAAGTTGCCCATGAGGGGACTAATAAGGTCAAATAAGCTAGGATCAATACATTGAATCAAGAATTTGAACTCTTTCGTATGAAGCATGGCGAAACCATTGCCGAAATACAAAAGAGGTTCACACATCTCATAAACCGGTTGAATGTTCTAGGTAAGCCTATTTCCAATGATATTTCTACTAATAAAGTTTTGAGGTGTCTTAATACGTAATGGAAACCCAAGGTCACCGCAATCAAAGAGGAAAATGATCTTAAAACACTTGATCTCACTACTTTGTTTGGTAAATTGAAAGAACATGAGCCAGAAATCACTTGCTTGGAGAAACATGAAAAAGAGCATGAGAAGAAGGTAAAGAAGGAGAAAGGTAAAGACAAGGAGGAATAAAAGAAATCTATTGCTTTAATGACTTCAAGATGAAAGTCCTCACATAATGATCAAAGTGATTGTGAAACAAGAGATGACAATGATTCCGATAAAGAAGATATTGGGTTGTTCATCAAAAAGTTTAATAGATACACGTGGAAACATGGAGATAAGTACTCCGACAAGAACCAGAGCAAATCTAGAAGGCTATATAACTCCTCAAAGGAATATGAGAATAAGAAGGGTAAACATAGAAGTTCATGTTACAATTTTGGAAAAGTAGATCATTATAGGTCGGAGTCTCATATGATCAAGAAAGATAAAGAGAAAGGTCATCACAAGAAATCTAGCAAGTCTAGAAGAGTCTATGTTGCTTAAGAGATCAAAATTGATTCTTCAAGTGATGGAAGCCCGAATTCAAGTGTCGAATCGGCCAAGATGTGCTACATGACAAATAAAAAGAAGAAGAATATTGTAAGTCACTCTAAGCTTGAATCTACTCATGACTTATCTTATTCTCAATTACAAAAATATTTTAAAAATCTACAAAGATAAGTCGTACATGATTTCAAAAAGTTAGCTTCAAATAAAAGAATCTTTTCACACTTAGAAGCTAAACTTTTGGAAAATGAAA